>NC_136312.1:4507161-5058532 GCF_964198595.1 Lampetra fluviatilis | reverse complement strand
TAACACTGGACCCATAGACTAACACTGGACCCTTAGACTAAGACTGGACCCATAGACTAACACTGGACCCATAGACTAACACTGGACCCATAGACTAACACTGGATCCATAGACTAACACTGGATCCATAGACTAACACTGGACCCATAGACTAACACTGGATCCATAAACTAACACTGGACCCATAGACTAACACTGGACCCATAGACTAACACTGGCCCCGTAGACTAACACTGGACCCATAGACTAAGACTGGACCCATAGACTAACACTGGACCCATAGACTCACACTGGACCCATAGACTAACACTGGACCCATAGACTAACACCGGACCCATAGACTAACACTGGACCCGTAGACTAACACTGGACCCATAGACTAACACTGGACCCATATACTAAGACTGGACCCATAGACTAACACTGGACCCATAGACTCACACTGGACCCATAGACTAACACTGGACCCATAGACTAACACCGGACCCATAGACTAACACTGGACCCGTAGACTAACACTGGACCCATAGACTAACACCAGACCCATAGACTAACACTGGACCCATAGACTAAGACTGGACCCATAGACTAACACTGGACCCATAGAACTAACACTGGACCCATAGACTAACACCGGACCCATAGACTAACACTGGACCCATAGACTAAGACTGGACCCATAGACTAACACTGGACCCATAGACTAACACTGGACCCATAGACTCACACTGGACCCATAGACTAACACTGGACCCATAGACTCACACTGGACCCATAGATTAACACTGGACCCATAGACTAACACCGGACCCGTAGACTAACACTGGACCCGTAGACTAACACTGGACCCATAGACTAACACTGGACCCATAGACTAACACTGGACCCATAGACTAACACTGGACCCATAGACTAACACTGGACCCATAGACTAACACTGGACCCATACACTAATACTGGACCCATAGACTAACACTGGACCCATAGACTAACACTGGACCCATAGACTAACACCGGACCATAGACTAACACCGGACCATAGACTAACACCGGACCCATAGACTAACACTGGACCCATAGACTAACACTGGACCCATAGACTAACACTGGACCCATAGACTAACACTGGACCCATAGACTAACACTGGACCAATAGACTAACACTGGACCCATAGACTAACACATGGACCCATAGACTAACACTGGACCCATAGACTAATGCTGGACCCATAGACTAACACTGGACCCATAGACTAACGCTGGACCCATAGACTAACACTGGACCCATACACTAACACTGGACCCATACACTAACACTGGACCCATACACTAACACTGGACCCATAGACTAACACTGGACCCATAGACTAACACTGGACCCATAGACTAAGACTGGACCCATAGACTAACACTGGACCCATAGACTAACACTGGACCCATAGACTCACACTGGACCCATAGACTAACACTGGACCCATAGACTCACACTGGACCCATAGATTAACACTGGACCCATAGACTAACACCGGACCCGTAGACTAACACTGGACCCGTAGACTAACACTGGACCCATAGACTAACACTGGACCCATAGACTAACACTGGACCCATAGACTAACACTGGACCCATAGACTAACACTGGACCCATAGACTAACACTGGACCCATACACTAATACTGGACCCATAGACTAACACTGGACCCATAGACTAACACTGGACCCATAGACTAACACCGGACCCATAGACTAACACCGGACCCATAGACTAACACTGGACCCATAGACTAACACTGGACCCATAGACTAACACTGGACCCATAGACTAACACTGGACCCATAGACTAACACTGGACCAATAGACTAACACTGGACCCATAGACTAACACATGGACCCATAGACTAACACTGGACCCATAGACTAATGCTGGACCCATAGACTAACACTGGACCCATAGACTAACGCTGGACCCATAGACTAACACTGGACCCATACACTAACACTGGACCCATACACTAACACTGGACCCATACACTAACACTGGACCCATAGACTAACACTGGACCCATAGACTAACACTGGACCCATAGACTAACGCTGGACCCATACACTAACACTGGACCCATAGACTAACGATGGACCCATAGACTAACACCGGACCCATAGACTAACACTGGACCCATAGACTCACACTGGACCCATAGATTAACACTGGACCCATAGACTAACACTGGACCCATAGACTAACACTGGACCCATAGACTAAGACTGGACCCATAGACTAACACTGGACCCATAGACTAACACTGGACCCATAGACTCACACTGGACCCATAGACTAACACTGGACCCATAGACTCACACTGGACCCATAGATTAACACTGGACCCATAGACTAACACCGGACCCGTAGACTAACACTGGACCCGTAGACTAACACTGGACCCATAGACTAACACTGGACCCATAGACTAACACTGGACCCATAGACTAACACTGGACCCATAGACTAACACTGGACCCATAGACTAACACTGGACCCATACACTAATACTGGACCCATAGACTAACACTGGACCCATAGACTAACACTGGACCCATAGACTAACACCGGACCCATAGACTAACACCGGACCCATAGACTAACACTGGACCCATAGACTAACACTGGACCCATAGACTAACACTGGACCCATAGACTAACACTGGACCCATAGACTAACACTGGACCAATAGACTAACACTGGACCCATAGACTAACACATGGACCCATAGACTAACACTGGACCCATAGACTAATGCTGGACCCATAGACTAACACTGGACCCATAGACTAACGCTGGACCCATAGACTAACACTGGACCCATACACTAACACTGGACCCATACACTAACACTGGACCCATACACTAACACTGGACCCATAGACTAACACTGGACCCATAGACTAACACTGGACCCATAGACTAACGCTGGACCCATACACTAACACTGGACCCATAGACTAACGATGGACCCATAGACTAACACCGGACCCATAGACTAACACTGGACCCATAGACTCACACTGGACCCATAGATTAACACTGGACCCATAGACTAACACCGGACCCGTAGACTAACACTGGACCCGTAGACTAACACTGGACCCATAGACTAACACTGGACCCATAGACTAACACTGGACCCATAGACTAACACTGGACCCATAGACTAACACTGGACCCATAGACTAACACTGGACCCATACACTAATACTGGACCCATAGACTAACACTGGACCCATAGACTAACACTGGACCCATAGACTAACACCGGACCCATAGACTAACACCGGACCCATAGACTAACACTGGACCCATAGACTAACACTGGACCCATAGACTAACACTGGACCCATAGACTAACACTGGACCCATAGACTAACACTGGACCAATAGACTAACACTGGACCCATAGACTAACACATGGACCCATAGACTAACACTGGACCCATAGACTAATGCTGGACCCATAGACTAACACTGGACCCATAGACTAACGCTGGACCCATAGACTAACACTGGACCCATACACTAACACTGGACCCATACACTAACACTGGACCCATACACTAACACTGGACCCATAGACTAACACTGGACCCATAGACTAACACTGGACCCATAGACTAACGCTGGACCCATACACTAACACTGGACCCATAGACTAACGATGGACCCATAGACTAACACCGGACCCATAGACTAACACTGGACCCATAGACTAACACTGGACCCATAGACTAACACTGGACCCATACACTAACACTGGACCCATAGACTAACACTGGACCCGTAGACTAACACTGGACCCATAGACTATGTTATTCTTGCCGTGTGGCAGCGCTGTAGTTCAGGAGCTAAGTGCCAATGTCGAGGTCTGCTGCTGCTGCCACGACGAGAGGGCTTCAGCAGAGAGAGAGAGAGAGAGTTCATGTCGTGTCGCTGTTCCTCCTCCTCTTCTGCTGAAGGAGCTCAGACCACAGTGGGTCTACTGTGCGGTCCATAGTGTGGGTCTCCGAGTCATTATGTCTTTATGTGTGTCTGTATTGGTTCACTATATGGGGTCCACAGCTTTGGTTGCATGGCCACAGCCACACTAAACGTTGGATGTGTTTTCAACGTCCCATCGATGAAGGAGATACGCGCATCGGCCCGCTGTTGGATGTTCTCCTGATGCGGTCGATGGGTTCCACCGGGAGGAATTTCAAAGCCGCGAGGTGATGACGTTTGGGTCTCGAATGAGGAGGCGTTTACGCTTGCGGACGCCCGCGCTGTTCCACTCTGTTCGCCAGCGATCTTCCGGGCCTGCGTGGCAGCGGCAGCAGCGGTGGCGGCAGCAGCAGCGGCGTGATCCCAGAAGGGTTGGGGGAGGATCTTGAGTCGGCTGCGGCAGCAGCAAGCCGGGTCGCCCACCCGCAGGAGTGGCGTACACCCCCCCCGTGCGGCGGTGCCGCCCGGCGCTCGCGGCACCCCCGGCGCTCACGGCACCCCCAAGCGGCCCCCACGGGGCCCACGACACAACGATGAACGGCCGCGGGCCACTCGCGCGTTTTGCGCCGCGTCCGCGATTCGCGCCGGCACGCTCCGTCTCTAAGTCCAGGGACGCGGGGGGCGTGGGGGGGGGGGGTGGCCACTCTCTGCGGGGGCGGACAGCAGGTGTGCTGTGCGCACGTGGGGGTCACGCACTGCCAGCACACACGCGGTTTCCTCATTAGCAATGCCGCCCCCCCCCCAAACCTCGCCCCCCCCCCCCGTCGTGATTTTATTTTCATTTGGTCATCTTTCTGCTCGTAACGCGGGAGCCGCTCCGTAGCTCATTGCGATGCCGATGCAATATCCGTCTGTCTGCCCGCCCGCCCGACCCTTTTCTTCTGTCCGTCCGTGCGTTTGTCTGCCTGTCTGCCTGTCTGCCTGTCTGTCAGTCTGCCTGTCTGCCTGTCCATCTGTTTTTCCATTTGTCACCCTGTCTGACTGTCCACGTGCCTTTCTGTCCATTTATCTGTCTGTTCATAAGTCTGTCCGTATGTACGCCTGCCTGCCTGCCTCCCTGTCTCTCCATAGGTCTGTCCGTCTGGTGGTAAATACAAGAAAAGAAAAAAACATCGTATTATTAATAATAAAAATAATAAAATAACGTAACATTATACCCGCGTCCCGGCGCAGAGGTTATAACGCGGGTTGGAGCGTGCGAGTTGGAACGTGTTCGTGCGTGCGTCCGTGGGTGTGCGTGCAGTGAAATCCCCAGACTTACACAACAGAGGCTCACTTATAGAACGGAGTGGACAGCTTGTGTGCATGCGTTTTTTTAGTTTTACGTTCTCAGAGAGATCCATTTTCACGATAAAAAAAAAGTACGTAACGTCGGGCCAGACAAAGGAAGAGGACGTGTCCCAGAGACCACGACCGCCATGGAGATGGAGCGATCGGATGGATCGGTTTTCTGTGCATGGGCACGATGGAGCAGTAGCAACACCGGCACCGTTACGGGCGATGACGGTTCATCCAGCAATGGATACATGCTGATTATTATAAAATAAATAATAACACTCACAATAACCGCATCGGAAAAAGACAAAGATCCCCCGTGTAGCCTCAACAGACTGTCGGGGCAAGTGCTGTTAGCGAGTAGCACCTATGAAGGCCGGCACGGCGCACGAGGGGGTGGGTGGCCAACACCACGCCCGGCCGCCTTTGTCTCCCCAGTGCGGATGTTTACACACCACACCAGGTACTTATTTGAGGCCTCTTACACACACACCGAGGCTCGCTCAATGTCCTGACCTTCCAGCTTGCTGTTCGCTCTACAAGTGCTTTAAGTTTCAGTCAAAATCTCTCCCCTTTGCAAGAGTTTTGTTTAAACTTGTTGAGTTAAAAATAAATTGCCCGGCATGACTGGCCCATGCACGCGCATACACACACACACACGCACACATGCACGCACACACACGCACACATGCACGCACACACAAAAACGCACACACACACGCACGCGCATGCACGCGCACGCAAGCACGCACGCATGCACACACACGCACACATGCACGCACACACAAAAACGCACACACACGCACGCGCATGCACGCGCACGCAAGCACGCACGCATGCACACACACGCACACATGCACGCACACACAAAAACGCACACACACACTCACGCGCATGCACGCGCACGCAAGCACGCATGCATGCACACACACGCACACATGCACGCACACACAAAAACGCACACACACGCACGCGCATGCACGCGCACGCAAGCACGCACGCATGCACACACACGCTCACATGCACACACACGTGTGCGAGCCTTCCGTTTGGAAACATTCCTGGGTCAGCCTGTAGCACGCGGCTCCCGATTGGTCGACTTCCTTCCATCGGCACAAACGGACCGAGTGGCAGCCACGGGGCATCCAATACCAACAACCGTTCGTGCGCCAGATCTCTCTCTCTCGCTCGCTCTCTCTCGCTCTCTCTCTCTCCAGCTCTCTCACGCTCTGTCTGTCTCGCTCGATCGCTCTCTCTCTCTCTAGCTCGACCTCATGCCTTCTCCCGGCTTCGTGGAAAACGTGACGAACGCACCGGCGGCGGAGACGCCAGCGTGGCACGGTAGCCCTCGCTCTCGAGTAGCCGAGCAAAGTTCAGGAGGTCATCAGACAACGACGATGATGATCATCATCATCGTTTTAAATCGTCGAGATTGAAAACTTATTTCTTTCAAACTGCCCTTTGTGTTTAGTTTGTTGTCCTTCCCCCACACCTCCGATTAGCACGGTTGGCTACGTACGGTGCAAAATAAGTCCAACATACATGCGTGCATACATGATGCCAGGTCATTAGATAATTATGAGTAATGATAATTGACACTGGTATTGATGATGCCATTAGGTCATGAGATAAGCACGTTGATCATATTAATGCTGTTAATGATGCCAGAGGTCAGAGATAATCATGTTGATGATATTGATGATTCCAGGAGATCATGAAATGATGATGATGATAGCCTTGATGATGATGATGATGAGGATGCCAAGTTCAAGTTGATGTTGTGTGGCCAGAGTGAGGACACAAGAGACCACGATGAGACTTGTCCCCCTCCAAGGACAGCGACTGTCCTTCTGTGTCACCCAGACTGTCACTGTGTGTCACCCAGACTGTCACTGTGTGTCACCCAGACTGTCCTCTGTGTCACCCAGACTGTCACTGTGTCACCCAGACTGTCACTGTGTGTCACCCAGACTGTCACACTGTGTCACCCAGACTGTCACTGTGTCACCCAGACTGTCACTGTGTGTCACCCAGACTGTCACTGTGTGTCACCCAGACTGTCACTCTGTGTCACCCAGACTGTCACTGTGTCACCCAGACTGTCACTCTGTATCACTCAGACTGTCACTGTGTGTCACCCAGACTGTCACTGTGTATCACCCAGACTGTCACTGTGTCACCCAGACTGTCACTGTGTCACCCAGACTGTCACTCTGTGTCACCCAGACTGTCACACTGTGTCACCCAGACTGTCACTCTGTGTCACCCAGACTGTCACTGTGTCACCCAGACTGTCACACTGTGTCACCCAGACTGCCACTGCGTGTCACCCAGACTGTCACTGTGTCACCCAGACTGTCACTGTGTGTCACCCAGACTGTCCCTCTGTGTCACCCAAACTGTCACTGTGTCACCCAAACTGTCACTGTGTCACCCAAACTGTCACTCTGTGTCACCCAGACTGTCACACTGTGTCACCCAGACTGTCACACTGTGTCACCCAGGCTGTCACTGTGTGTCACCCAGACTGTCACTGTGTCACCCAGACTGTCCCTCTGTGTCACCCAGACTGTCCCTCTGTGTCACCCAGACTGTCACTGTGTCACCCAGACTGTCCCTCTGTGTCACCCAGACGGTCCCTCTGTGTCACCCAGACTGTCACTGTGTCACCCAGACTGTCACTGTGTCACCCAGACTGTCCCTCTACGTCACCCAGACTGTCCCTCTACGTCACCCAGACTGTCACTGTGTCACCCAGACTGTCACACTGTGTCACCCAGACTGTCACTGTGTGTCACCCAGACTGTCCCTCTGTGTCACCCACACCATCCCGCTGGGTCCATCCGCAACTCGCCCATCACAGCGAGACACGAGTTTGGGGGGGGGGGGGGCCGTAGGGGACGTGGGGGGGGGGGGGAGGCTGTGTGGTCACTTGGCCCCCACCCTCACCTGGCGGAGAGGATGAAGGACCGCTCCACGCTCACGATGATGAGCTCGTTCTGGTAGGCCTCCTGCGACGGCTTGCTCACCTGTGCGCGCACAGTACACAAAGACCAAGGCAGGAAGAACGTTGAGATTTATAACGGCACAAGGTGATCAATACGGTCTGAATTGGTCCGTAATATGATAGGGCGCTGATAAGGCATTGACAGGTATGTTATACACGACACAAATATACACGACACTATACACTAAACTATACACTACACTATACACTACTATACACTAAACGATACACTACACTATACACTACACACTGCACCACTATACACTACACTATACACTACACACTGCACCACTGTACACTACACTATACACTACACACTGCACTACTATACACTGCACTATTAAACTATACCTGTCAACCCATATAGTTTATTCCCCTATTGTTGATAATTGGTTTTTTACCCTTCTATCTGGCAACAAAACTGACACCTTTTTACAAGGAGTCATGTTTGCATAGACTGCAATGCCTGCAGTCATAATACAAACAAAAGAACATAACTCTGATAATGTGCACTGTCCTTGAAGTTGATTGGTCCACACCCGAGACAGCTTTCCTTAGAGCCTAGTCTCACATGGGTTGGACCAGATGACGCCAAAAGGCACACAACTCAAAGACAATGCACCATCAGAGTATGAGAGCTCGGGGCAAGCATCTACACTATGGGAACCTCATTTGCCAGTAAAAATATGATAATTGGTTTTTTACCCTTCTATCTGGCAACAAAACTGACACCTTTTTACAAGGAGTCATGTTTGCATAGACTGCAATGCCTGCAGTCATAATACACATGACTCCTTGTAAAAAGGTGTCAGTTTTGTTGCCAGATAGAAGGGTAAAAAACCAATTATCATATTTTTACTGGCAAATGAGGTTCCCATAGTGTAGATGCTTGCCCCGAGCTCTCATACTCTGATGGTGCATTGTCTTTGAGTTGTGTGCCTTTTGGCGTCATCTGGTCCAACCCATGTGAGACTAGGCTCTAAGGAAAGCTGTCTCGGGTGTGGACCAATCAACTTCAAGGACAGTGCACATTATCAGAGTTATGTTCTTTTGTTTGTATTATGACTGCAGGCATTGCAGTCTATGCAAACATGACTCCTTGTAAAAAGGTGTCAGTTTTGTTGCCAGATAGAAGGGTAAAAAACCAATTATCATATTTTTACTGGCAAATGAGGTTCCCATAGTGTAGATGCTTGCCCCGAGCTCTCATACTCTGATGGTGCATTGTCTTTGAGTTGTGTGCCTTTTGGCGTCATCTGGTCCAACCCATGTGAGACTAGGCTCTAAGGAAAGCTGTCTCGGGTGTGGACCAATCAACTTCAAGGACAGTGCACATTATCAGAGTTATGTTCTTTTGTTTGTATTATGACTGCAGGCATTGCAGTCTATGCAAACATGACTCCTTGTAAAAAGGTGTCAGTTTTGTTGCCAGATAGAAGGGTAAAAAACCAATTATCATATTTTTACTGGCAAATGAGGTTCCCATAGTGTAGATCCCCTATTGTTGTACAGGGAAACTGAGATTTCAGGTCCACATGGCGTACAGCCGTTTCAATACGGGTACAAACATTTTTGTTTGTCTATTTGTTAGTGTTTCTTCCTTGTGATGGGACTTTGCAGGATGAACGTTGAGATGTATAAGGGCCACGGGGTGACCAACAAGGCCTGAATTGGTCCGTAACAAGGCAAAGGCCTTGTTACGTCAACACCACCAACAACGACGATGACTCCCCACGACGTACCTTCATGCCCGCGAGCGACAGCATGTTGTTCAGCTTGTAGGTGCCTCCTTGCTGCGGCGTGGTGTACAGCAGAGTGTCGTTCATCTGTGGCCACGGGGCACGGGGGGTGGTGAGATGGGGGGGGGGGGACGACAGCGCAGGGTGAGAGCGTTGCATGCGTTGGGTCCGTCCGTAGCGTGGTGTCAGGGACGACACTCGTGGGCAAGATCCGATGCGGTGAGATCAACGACGGTTGTGCCACTCGCACGATACAGAACCGGGCAGATTGATCAGAGGGTTGGTCACAACTTGGCGGTGAAATCCAGCGCCATTCGGATATGCCATGGTGGCCAATGTTATGATGTCAGCTACCCATGCCAGCTACACACACCTACCCACTCACTCACTCGCATAGTTACCTATCCAACAACACAGCTACCTACCCAGATACCCATCTCCAAACCAGGCTACCCATCCAATCAACCAGCTACCCATGCAACTACCCACCCATCTACCCAGCCACCTACCCAGCTATGCACCCATCTACTCAACTACCCACCCAGCTACTCACCCACCCAGCTACCCAGCCACCAAAACAGCTACCCACCCAATCAACCAGCTACCCATGCAACTACCCATCTAGGTACCCACCCATCTACCCACCCAGCTACCCACCCACCAAGCTACCCAGCCACCTACTCAGCTACCCACCCAGCCACCAGCCCACTCAACTACCCACCCACCCAGCTACCCAGCCACCCACCCAGATACCCACCCACCCATCTACCTACCCAGCTACCCACCCAGATACCCACCCACCCATCTACCTACCCAGCTACCCACCCAGATACCCACCCACCCATCTACCTACCCATCTACCCAGCCACCCACCCAGCTACCCACCCACGTATGTTTTCTAGTAACCCGTGAGCGTGCTCTCGAACCCTCCGAGTGCCGGCTGTGCCGTAGCCTCCCGATCCGCGGCAGCGTTTCCGCTCCGCGCGCGGCAGTCGCGGCGCGGCACGGCACATTCCAGGGTCCCCCCCTACCCCCCTCCCCCGTGTCCCTCCCAGCGTCCCCACTGACCCACATTTGCAGCTGTTGCTCCACACCGCCGTGCCACGTGTGTTTCCGCACAATGCTGGGGCTGCTCGTGCTGCTGCCGCTGCTGCAATGTGTTCAACTACGGTGGAACAGAGTCCGAGACTTGGCCACCACCAGCAGCAGCAGCAGCGCGAGCAGCAGCCGTGATCGATCCACTGCCGGATGGAGGCCTTCCACCTCAAGCCGTTTGCGTCCCTCGGGGGCCCTGCGGCCGAGAGACTCGCGCCGCCTCTTAGCTCGTCTCGGCGACGCTGGCGCAACGTGGCACGCGCCCCCGATATCCGCCGCTCCATCTCCGCGGTAGACGTTGATGATGCCGGTTGATGTAATTACCAGCGAAACGTCGTACTACTCAGATTGTAAATGTTGTGGATTTACTCTCAAACACACCTGTGGGCTCAAGTGGTCACTAAACGGCGCGTTTTGTTCGCGTGACAAATCCCTTACTGGCCGTGCCGGGCGGTGGAGGGTCACGACAACAACATTTATACTCGCAGCGATCTAAACAACAAAACCTTCATCGCGAATAATGTTGAGCTGATTGGTCAGAGACACGGCGAGGAGGGAGCTGAGCGGTCAGAGACACGGCGAACGAGCGAGGCGGCAGGAAGGGAGGCTGGCAGAGAGGCAGGAAGGGAGGCACGGGGTGGAAGGGAAGTGGAGAGAGGTAAAGAGGGGAGGTGTGGAGAGGGGATGGGGATAGTGGGGGGGGAGGGGAGGAGAGGGGGTGCGGAGAGGGGGTACAGAGAGGGGGTACAGAGAGGGGGTGTGTGGAGAGGGGCCCTGATGAGGGAGTGAGGAGAGTGGGTCAGGAGGTGGGGTCAGGAGGGAGGGGGGGGGGTGAGGAGGTGGGGTGCGTCTGCGCTCCGTACCAGGTAGAACACACGAGGCTGCATCACTTTGCGCGAGAGCTTCATGAGGGTCCCCTCCTTGAGGAAGACCTGTGGAGAGCAGCAGGCGGTGGCCCCGCGGGACGGGGGGGGGGACACGCGGGGGCAGCGGCAGGCGTCAGTCGCAGCTTCGCGGCGGCGCCAGCGACCCCCGTGCGACCCAGCGCTCTAGGTGAAGCTGCCGCTTCACGAACTAACAACAAC
Source organism: Lampetra fluviatilis (assembly GCF_964198595.1). Lineage (NCBI taxonomy): Eukaryota > Metazoa > Chordata > Hyperoartia > Petromyzontiformes > Petromyzontidae > Lampetra > Lampetra fluviatilis. The sequence goes on along the minus strand of NC_136312.1, from coordinate 5,046,298 downwards.
GACAACAAACTCAACGCTCTCGTCGATAACGGCGCCGCGGCCTTAAAAGGAAAAAAATTGCTGTGTTTTTTTTTAACAGGCGACGTTTCGGGCGATGGTCCTAGCTCATGAAAAATAAAGAGGCCGGAGGGATAGGGCGGAAAATAAACCTTTCGGTCCGTCCGTGGTTCCTCCTCGCGCCTCCGAGTGAGTGGGTGGGTGTGCAAGTGGGTGAGTGGGTGGGTGTGCAAGTGGGTGAGTGGGTGGGTGTGCAAGTGGGTGAGTGGGTGGGTGAGTGTGCAAGTGGGTGAGTGGGTAGGTGAGTCAGCGGGTGAATGAGTGAGTGGGTGAGTGAATAAGTGAGTGAATGAGTGGGTGAGTGAGTGAGTGAGTGGGTGTGCAAGTGGGTGAGTGAGTGGGTGAGTGAGTGGGTGAGTGAGTGTGTGGGTGTGCAAGTCGGTGTGCAAGTCGGTGAGTGAGTGGGTGAGTGTGCAAGTGGGTGAGTGGGTAGATGAGTGAGCAAGTGGGTGAGTGCGTGGGTGAGTTAACGGGTGAATTAGTGGATTGGCGAGTGAGTGGGCGAGTGAGCAAGTAGGTGAGTGAGTGGGTGGGTGAGTGAGTGGCTGAGTAAGCAAGTGGGTGAGTGGGTGTGTGAGTGTGCAAGTGGGTGGGTGGGTGAATTAATAAATGAGTGAGTGAGTGGGTGAGCAAGTGGGTGAGTGAGTTGGCTAGTGAGTAGGTGGGTGAGTAGATTGGCGAGTGAGTGGACGAGTGGGCAAGTAGGCGAGTGAGTGGGTGAGTGAGTGGCTGAGTAAGCAAGTGGGTGAGTGGGTGGGCGAGTGAGCAAATGCGTGAGTGGGTTGGTGAGTGAGTGGGTGGGTGAATGAGCAAGTGGGTGAGTGGGTGGGTGGGTGAGTGGGTGATCAAAAGGACACGCAAACATTGTTCAGCGACAGCGCGTTACGAGTTGACACGATCATTCCTATTAGAAGAGTGAGAGAATGATGCAATAAGAACAGGCTTCACCCATTCTGGCTTAATCCAGGCGTTAGGATATCAACACACCAACTAGGCACCTATAACAAGGCATCGAGTCTGCATGACCCTTCGCGTACTTGTGGTAAAACACGCCAACAAACACGCCAACAAGCATGCTTTGACAATGCACGCCTTGTCCTTGACGCCGATTGGCCTGCGCCAGAGAGAACCTCCGATCGGCAACGGTTGGCCACGTACGGCACGAAAGAAGTTCAACACACGCACGTACGTTACGGCTGCTTGTCAGCGCTCGAGACGAAAGGGCTGCCGAGAGGCAAACAGTACAAGGACCATGCAAACGTCAAAGCATGAAGAGCTCGAGTTAAACATCTGTTAAGGCGATACAGGGGAATCTTTGTTTGGCATCGTTGTTGTTGTTTATTGTTGTTGTTTATGGATGTTGTGGTTATGGTTGCTGTGGTTGTTATTGTTTGCTGGTTGTTGTGGTTGTGGCTGAGCTAGCAACCACCACTCACCCTCCCGGGCTGAACAATCTCGTGATGTCCCGTCAGACTGTACTGAATCTGCATCAGCTTCTCAAAGTTGTCCTGCAGAGACACGTGGAGAGGTGGACACACAGACAGACAGAAAGACACACAGATGGACGTGTGGAAAGATGGACAGACGGGACACGTGGTGAGACGCACGGGCACACGGACAGATGAACACGTGGACAGATGAACACGTGGACAGATGAACACGTGGACAGATGAGCACGTGGACAGATGAACACGTGGACGTGCGGACACACACACAGATGGACAGATGGACACACGGGACAGACGCGGGGAATGTCAGTGCTAATGACCCGACCATGTGGGGTTGTTTACGGTCATGCTAATCCTAAACAAACAGACCCAGCTTATCCGCACAAGGAGAGGGGGGGGGCAGCCACGATCATTCGGATTAGGGGAGGGGGGGTCCAAATCAGCTCCCCACTCAGAGGGGGAGGAGGGGGGGGATTGGGAGAGTTCACAGCGATGAGATAACAGGGGTCAAACATCGGACAGGGTCATATTATCAGTCCCAACGACATCATCAGCAGTAGCATCAGCAGTATCGTCTGCAGCCAGAGCAGCAGCAGCAAAATCAGGATCAGGATTCGTAGAAGCAGTAGAATCGTCAGCGGTCACGGCAGCAGCGTCCATGATCAGTAGCCAGTATCGTCATCAGCAAGAGTATGATAATGAATCAGCAGCTGTAGCAGGCAGGCAGCAGCATCAGCGGCAGAAACGTCAAAACAAATGTTAGCACAGCAGGACGATCATCATCAGCATCGCCATCATGAGCAGCAGCAACAGAATGATCAATCATAAAGACCTCTGCATTATCAGCAGCGTCACTCTTGTGTTTGTGTGTCAACATGTGTGTGTGTGTGCGTAGGGGTGTAAGTAGTGGGGAGCGGTGGTGTAGCGGTTAGCGCTACGCTACGAACCTCGCGACCCGGGTTCGATTCCTGCTCACGGCGAACACCGGCGACGATTATCTGAACCGGTCCTGGGCCTCCCCTAGGTCGACTCAGCCGACCGCCTTTGTCACTAGGGAGACAAAGGCGGTCGGGCGTGATGCTTGCCACCCACCCCCTCGTGTAACATTCCGGCCTTCATAGGTGCTCACTAACAGCACTTGCCCCTACAGTCTGTTAAGGCTATATGGGGGATCTTTGTCTTTGTTGTAGAGGTCTGAGTGTGGGGATCCAGCCTCAAATGAGTACCTGATACGGTGTGGAGACATCGCCACTAGGGAGACAAAGGCGGCTGGGCATGGTGCAGGCCACCCACCCCCTCGTGCACCGTACTGGCCTTCATAGGTGCTCGCTAATGGCACTTGCACCAATAACATGTGTAGGCTATACGGGGGATCTTTGTTTTATGAATGAGTGTAGGGGTTTACGTGTGTGGGTGTGTGTGGGTGGGTGTGTGTGGGTGTGTGTGTGGGTGGATGGGTATGTGTGGGTGTGTGTTGGTGGGTGTGTGCGTGGGTGTGTGTGGGTGTGTGTGGGGGGTGTGTGTGGGGGGTGTGCGTGTGTGCGTGTGTGGGTGTGTGGGAGGCGGCGTGGGGGGGTGTGAGGGGGTGTGGGGGGGGGATGCGTGTGTGTGGGTGCGTGTGGGTGCGTGTGTGTGGGTGTGTGTAGGTATGTGTGTGTGTGTGTGGGTGTGTGTGTGTGTGTGGGTGTGTGTGTGTGTGTGGGAGTGTGTAGGTATATGTGCGTGTGTGTGTGTGGGTGTGTGTGTGTGGGTGTGTGTAGGTATGTGTGTGTGTGTGTGGGTGCGTGTGTGTGGGTGTGTGTAGGTATGTGTGCGTGTGTGTGTGTGTGGGTGTGTGTGTGTGGGTGTGTGTAGGTATGTGTGCGTGTGTGTGTGTGTGGGTGCGTGTGTGTGGGTGTGTGTAGGTATGTGTGCGTGTGTGTGTGTGTGGGTGCGTGTGTGTGTGTGTGTAGGTATGTGTGCATGTGTGTGTGTGTGTGGGTGCGTGTGTGTGGGTGTGTGTAGGTATGTGTGCGTGTGTGTGTGGGTTTGTGTTGGTATGTGTGTGTGTGGGTGTGTGTGTGTGGGTGTGTGTAGGTATGTGTGTGTGTGTGGGTGCGTGTGTGTGGGTGTGTGTAGGTATGTGTGCGTGTGTGTGTGGGTGTGTGTGTGTGGGTGTGTGTAGGTATGTGTGTGTGTGTGGGTGTGTGTGGGTGTGTGTAGGTATGTGTGTTTGTGTGGGTGTGTGCCGTTATCGTGTCACCTACCCCCTGTTTCATGCTGTCGTTGGCATGGTCAGCCACCTCGCTCACCATCGCCAGGGCAGCTGCTCGTGATGGAACACAAACAAAGACAAAGATCCCCTGTGTAGCCCAAACAGACTGTTGGGGCAAGTGCTGTTCGCGAGCACCTATGAAGGCCGATGCAACACGTACACACACACGCACGCGCCCGCGAGCACGTGTCCGGTGATTTCCCAACGCCTCTGTTCCCCGATTCCTCCGTCGGCGATGGAACGATCCGTTTGGATCTCCCCAGCGGGGGTGACATCGATCGCGTGAGAGAACGGCCCGAGGAAGCGGACATCGCAGATCTACCTCCGAGACTGCCGCTCAAGTGCCCTGCGACGCGGAGCGATGGTTGTGTCGTGGCGGCTGCATTGATCGTCGTGTATTAATTCTCGGAGTTCTAATTTTAAAACGAAATTAAGTAAAAAAAAAAACCCGGTGAAATTGCGAGTGGATTTTAAGATACTGCTATGAACCTTTAAGGCTCTAAATTGGCTCACACCATCCCACATCACTTGCAAGCGACTAATACATTTATATATCCCGTCAAGGTCCTTCAGATCTTCTAATCTCCAACTGCTCAGCACCCCCAGGTCTAGGTTGCGCTCGTTTGGCGATCGTACTTTTGTTAGTGTGGCACCCAAGCTACGGAACGCCGCCTTGCCACTTGAAATCATCCAATGGGAGTCGGTGGATATCTCCAAGTCTGCTGTGAAACCCCCGTCGCTTCAAAGTGGCGTTCCCTTCTTTAGTGTGATCGCTGGCACCGCTGGTTCTGGTTTTTGTTTCACTGCTTTTCATGCACGGCGCATTGAGATCCCAGGATGGAAGGCCGCATTACACATTTAAATCTACATTTGAAGCTTTCGTGACTGCAGGAATCCGTACTCCTTGGTTCTTTCGGTAAAGTCACGTAGGTAGAAAATAAAACAGATCACAAAATAAATCACAAATGTGATTCATTGTATTTTATACCTACTTGACTTTACCGAAAGAACCAAAGATAATAAATTCAAATTATTATTTTAACAAGAATCTTGCACGATGGCTCTTTGTGTACGCGTGTATGTTGTCAATTCTTGTCACACTGTGCGTAGCCAACCGTGCTCATCGGAGGTGACGGGGAAGGACAACAAACTAAACACAAGAAGCAGTTCTGTGTTCATGTGAAGTCATTGGTGACAGGCGTGAGACCAATCAACTCACTGGGCTTGAGAACCCGGTTTAATGACAACTGTGTGAGCCTATGCATCTCTATGTGAGTCTATGGGTCTCTGTGTAAGTCTGTGGGTCTCTTTGTAAGTCTGTGGATCTCTGTGTAAGTCTGTGGGTCTCTGTGTAAGTCTGTGGGTCTCTGCGTAAGTATGTGGGTCTCTGCGTAAGTCTGTGGGTCTCTGTATACGTTTGTGGGTCACTGTATAAGTCTATTGGTCTCTGTGTAAGTCATTCGTGATCGGGCTTAGACCATCAACTCACTGCACTTGAGAACCTGGTTTCATCACAGGCAGGGGGTGGAACCCGGATTCAAACCCATGGGCTCAGCGAAGCTGGCTCTGCGACCTCTTAGCCACTCAGCCACCTACCTCCACCAGTTTTATTCTCATTATTGATCGAATAATGATTTTAATCCATTCGGTTCCGTTCCTGGATTTGGAAATTTTAGTTCCACATCGGTCGCCGTCTTCCGATCGTTCATTCGGAGCGTTAATTCGCTCCGTTCCGTGTTCTGTTCCGCATTCCGTTCCACGTCGCTCGCCGTCTTACGATCATTCATTCTGAGTGTTAATTCACTCTGTTCCGCGTTCCATTTCGCGCTCCGGTCCATATTCCGTTCCACGTATCCGGTTTGCCGTCGATCGCTGCACTGTCTGCGGTGTGGACCGCCAGTGAGGTACACGGCAAAACCCAGGACCGGCCACAACCGCTTCTCCCCAGTCCGGAACGAAGCGGGGCGGAGTTGGGGACTGCAGTGGAAGAGAGACTGAGGCTTTACCTTGCGTGTCCTTGTAGTCGGCGGATTCCGGAGTGAGGTTCTTGAGGTAGTCTGCGGGGATACGGCGACAGCAGTGCAATGAGACGACGTAACGAAATTGCCACGGAGAAATCGACACTAAGAAATTGCCACGAAACAATTTCCACGGAAAAATTTCCACGAAAAAATTGCCACGGAGATGACGAGGGAAGGGGAGGAGGAGGAGACACCCAGACTGACAGCTGCAGAGAGACAGAGAATCCAACAGGCAGATTGAGGAGACACACAGACTGACAGACAGAGGAATGGGCAGCAAACGGACGTAGAGAAAACGAAACTATTTTTTTTAATTGACCAGGTAAGGCCCACTGAGCTATATAGTTATTTAATGGAAGTGACCTGGCTCTCACAAATGATAGCTCAAGGAAGTGGCTTATCATCACGTGGAAATTCATAGCAGCCAAATACTCGAAATGCACATTGATTGTAAATGTGGAGGGAAAAAAGAATGGATGACCCAGAGGAAAATCCACACGACCATGGGCAGAGAGACACGCAAACTCCAAATATACGGGCATGAAACTCAAGACCTCCTGTATGCCAGACGAGGCAGTTAACATCTCATAGCCACCGTGGCGCCCCACAGAGATGAGGAGAGGGAGAGAAACCGAGAGACACGGGCAGATGATGGAGCTTGGAGGACAGACCAGGAGATGGGACAGGCAAACAGCCGAGAGAAAAAAAAACATGCGAACAAGTGACGTGCACAAGCAGGCAATCCGACTTGCAGGTAACACAGACGTATGTCTGCATCCATAAGAGGGTTTTTTTGGGGGGGTTAGATCGCGTACACACGCGCGTGCGCGCGTTTCCAAAACTTTTCAAGAAACCTGTTCGAGCCAACTTTATTCGGGGGAAATTTTTTTTATTTAGAAATTAATTTACATTCGTGCACCTATTTAGATGACTAACAGTTACACAATTTCGATTTAAAGCTTTCGTGACTGCAGGGATTCATCTTCTTGGTTCTTTCGGTAAAGTCACGTAGAAGGGAAATAAGAAAAAAAAAAGTTTTATTTTTATTATTTTATTATTTCCCTTCTACGTGACTTTACCGAAAGAACCAAGAAGATGAGTTACACAATTATTTTTGCACTAATCCCTTAGATCGTGATATTAATGTGTCGTTAAACCCGCCGCCACCCGACACAGCCAATTAGTAACATATGTATATATGTTGAACTTATTATGCTCCATACGTAGCCAACCGTGCTAAGACAGATACACACACAGACACAAAGATTCCACCGTGTGGCCTGAACAGACTGTTGGGGCAAGTGCTGTTCGGGAGCACCTATGAAGGTCGGCACGGCACACGAGTGGGTGGGTGGCCAGCACCACGCCCGGCCGCCTTTGTCTCCCGAGTGGTGATGTTTACACATTGCACCGGGTTATAATTTGAGGCTGAGTCGACCTAAGGGAGGCCCGGGACCGGTTGAGATAATCGTCACTGGTGTTGGCCGTGAGCGGGAATCGAACCTGGGTCGCCAGGTTCATAGCGCAGCGCGCTGACCGCTACACTACCGCTCCCCACACAGACACACACACAGCCACACACACAGCGACACACACACAGCGACACACACACAGCGACACACATACACAGCGACACACATACACAGCGACACACACACACAGCGACACACACACACAGCGACACACATACGCACAGCCCCACACACACAGCAACACAAACACGCAGGCACGCGAGAGCTTGCCCTTACCGGTGAGCAGGAGCCGGTACTGGGGGATCCTCTGCACCGGCTTGAGCAGGTGGTGCTTCAGGGCCAGGTTGGCGCAGCGGGGGCTCATCTGAGAGTCGTGGGGGGGCGGGCGGGGGCACGGGGGGGGGGGCGGGGGCACGGGGGGGGGGCGGGGGCACGGGGGGGGGGGGCGGGGGCACGGGGGGGGGGGCGCGCAACGACAGTGGGGGGGGGGGGGGGTTGCCTACGTTGAGCACGAGTTTTGACGCGCTTCTGAAACGCTTGGCCAAGGCGGTCCCTGGCACCGGAACGATCGTCCGGAGCCGGTCCCCAGTCCTGGAACGGGTCGGCGAATCAGTTCCTGGGAACTGGGGACGGGGAGAGCTCAGGGAGCCGAGTCAGCCCCGGCTCTCAGACGCGTCGCTCAAACGGCCCCCCCGGGTTCGGGACCAGCCGCGGCTCAAGCTGGTTGTGGCTTGAGAATATATTTTTTTTTTCCCGCGTCGGTCAACTTCTGGTTCTGGAACGGTTGATCGAGCCGGTGACCCTGATCTCAATTCCCCCCCCCCCCAAAAAAACGGCTGGATAAAAACTGCTTCCAGATCTAGAACAGCTGGTTAAGGCAGTGCCCCCTCTCTCTTCTTGAAGACTTGGCTAAGCCAAGTCAAGTCCTGTAAAACTTTGGCTGAGCCCGTGCCGGTTCCGGAACCCACCTTGATTGTATAACCTGTCTGGGGTCTACAACCCATCTACGTTCTAAAACCCCGAGTCGTCCTCTCTCTCACCGAGTCGTCCTCTCTCTCTCTCTCTCTCTCTCTCTCTCACCGAGTCGTCCTCTCTCTCTCTGAGTCGTCCTCTCTCTCTCTGAGTCATCCTCTCTCTCTCTGAGTCGTCCTCTCTCTCTCTCTCTGAGTCATCCTCTCTCTCTCTCTCTCTCTCTGAGTCGTCCTCTCTCTCTCTCTCTGAGTCGTCCTCTCTCTCTCTGAGTCGTCCTCTCTCTCTCTCTGAGTCATCCTCTCTCTCTCTCTCTGAGTCGTCCTCTCTCTCTCTGAGTCGTCCTTTCTCTCTCTCTGAGTCGTCCTCTCTCTCTCTCTCTCTCTGAGTCGTCCTCTCTCTCTCTGAGTCATCCTCTCTCTCTCTGAGTCATCCTCTCTCTCTCTCTGAGTCATCCTCTCTCTCTCTCTCTGAGTCGTCCTCTCTCTCTCTGAGTCGTCCTCTCTCTTTCTCTGAGTCGTCCTCTCTCTCTCTCCGAGTCGTCCTCTCTCTCACCGAGTCATTCTCTCTCTCTCTGAGTCGTCCTCTCTCTCTCTCCGAGTCGTCCTCTCTCTCTATGAGTCGTCCTCTCTCTCTCTGAGTCGTCCGCTCTCTCTCTCTCTCCGAGTCGTCCTCTCTCTCTCTCTCTGAGTCGTCTTCTCTCTCTCTGAGTCGTCCTCTCTCTCTCTACGACAGCAAGCGAGGAGCGAATGCTGCTGTGCAGCAGCAGCGGCGCCTGCCGTCGCAAGCTGCCGGCACTATTAATATATCATCATCATCATCATCATTTTAACACGTAGTTGGCTTCCGCGACCAATATCATCCATAACAGGTTTTCCTTGGGTTACATCCCCTAAATCGACAATTACAATGTTGCGGCTTGGCTTACCAGCACACCGGTGTGCTGTACTAGAACCGAATTGGAACGTTCTGTTTACGTGACGTAATTGGCTGTGTCGGGTGGTGGCGGGTTCAACGACACGTTTGTATATTTACGCGATACAACCCAACAAAAACCTGCATCATCATCGTCATCATCACCGTGATGACGACGATGATCATGATTTACATCGTCCATCGCGACGCTCTCGCCGAACCTCGAAGTCCCGCACGACGGCGGCGAACGGCGGGAACTTGCGGCAGCACTCATCCAGCAGCAGGGTGATGCGGTCGAACTCCTTGATGTAGGCCGAGTACATCTTGAGGTAGGGCCCCTTGCGCATGATCACGTCGGCGATGCGCTCGCGCTCATCCTCCCTGACGCGCGCACGGACACGCACGCACGGACACGCACGCACGGACACGCACGCACGGACACGCACGGACACGCACGGACACGCACGCACGGACACGCACGCACGGACACGCACGCACGGACACGCACGCAAAGACAAAGATCCCCCGTGTAGCTTTAACAGACGAGGGCAAGTGCCGTGAGCGAAGATGCGCCTACAAAGGCCGGCCGCGGGCGCATGAAGGGGGTGGGGTGGCCAGCACCACGCCCGGCCGCCTTTGTCTCCCCAATGGCGATGTTTACTACACATCGCACCAGGTACTCATTTGAGGCCGAGTCGACCTAGGGGAGGCCCAGGACCGGTTCAGATAATCGTCACCGGTGTTGGCCCGTGAGTGGGAATCGAACCCTGGTGGGGGTGGTGGTGGTGGGGGGTGGTGGTGGGGGTGGTGGTGGTGGAGAGGGTGGTGGTGGTGGTGGTGGGGGTGGTGGTGGTGTTGGTGGTGGTGGAGGTGGTGGGTGGTGGTGGTGTTGGTGGTGGTGGTGGTGGGGGGGTGGTGGTGATGGTGGTAGTAGTGGTGGTGGGGGTGGTGGTGGTGGTGGGTGGTGGTGGAGGTGGTGGTGGAGGTGGTGGTGGAGTGGGTGGTGGTGGTGGATGGTGGGTGGTGGTGATGGTGGGTGTGGTGGTGGTGGTGGGTGGTGGTGGAGGTGGTGGTGGAGTGGGTGGTGGTGGTGGATGGTGGTGATGGTGGGTGTGGTGGTGGTGGTGGGTGGTGGTGGTGGTGGGTGGTGGGTGGTGGTGTTGGGGGTGTTGGTGGTGGAGGTGGTGTTGGTGGTGGTGGAGGTGGTGGTGGGGGTGGTGGTGGTGGTGCGTGTGACTGACCAGTGAGCCATGCGCTCCTCCAGCTCCTGCAGCAGGCTCTGGTTGAGCTCGTAGAGCTGGGGCAGGTAGAGGAGGATCTGGGACAGCGTCTTCTCATCGACCAGGGGCTTGCCGGCTTCCACGCCGGCGCTCACCACCGCGCCGCGGAAATCCTGCGGCGGGCGGGTGAGCGGGTTGGCCAGTGGGTGAGCGGGTTGGCCAGTGGGTGAGCGGGCGAGCGGGTCGGTGGGTTAGTTAGGCGAGGGAAAGAATAAGTGAGTGAGTGAGTGAATGAGTAGGTGGGTGGGTGATTGAGTGAGTAAAGAAGCCGGTTGGTGAGTGAGTGGAGAGGTGGGTAACTAAATGGGTGAGTCGGTGAGTGGGTGGGTAACTAAATGGGTGAGCGAGTGGGTGAGTGAGCGAGCGAGAGGGTGGGCGAGTGAGCGAGCGAGTTGGCGGGCGAGCGGGTGGGCGAGCGGGTGGGTGGATGAGTGAATGAGTTAGTGGGTGGGTGAGTGTGCAAGTGAGTGACGGCATGAGCGAGCGGGTGGCATGCTGAACAACTGAATGTGTAAATAAACTAAAAAACTCACAATGTGTAGCAGCTTCAGGACATCAACAAACCTAGAAAGACATGAGGCACATGGTCACGACACTTTGTGTGTGCAGGCCTAAGTGTTCAAGGCGGGTCAGGGATAGAGGTAAGGATAGGGTTTGTGTATTAAGAGTGGAGTGCAGGGGGTGGAGGGGGTGGAGGGGTGGGCCGCCGTGATACGTACACTCTCTCCGAGCTGACCATCTCGCGCGCGATGTGGAACGCCTTGTTCCTCTTCACTTCCACATCGCTCTGAGAGAGAGAGAGAGGAGAGACACAAACAACAACAACCACCAAAAACTTTACCATCTAATCAAATAGCAACCGCGTGAGAAACGTTACTCACATCCAAAAGGAATTAGAACGGGTATTCTGTATGAATGAGAAATTCACATGTGAACACCAAAAATGTAATTCTTACATCGGAGGCAAAGCTGCAGCCCTGCAACTGAAAGTGCGCCACGGTGGCTAGGAGATGTTAACTACCTCGCCTGGTATACAGGAGGTCCGTGGGTTCGATTCCGACCCTGACGCCTGCTGCTGTATATTTGGAGTTTGCGTGTCTCTCTCCCTGTGGTCACGTGGATGTATCTCTAGGTCCTCCAGTTTTTCCCTCCACATTTAGAATCAACATCACGCACTCAGAGTATTTGGCTGCTGTAAATTTCTCACTATCGTCATCAAATGGCTAGGAGATGTTAACTACCTCGCCTGGTACGCAGGAGGTCTGTGCGTTTGATTCCGACCCTGACACCTGCTGTATATTTGAAGTTTGCGTGTCTCTCTCCCTGTGGTCATGTGGATGTTTCTCCAGGTCCTCCGGTTTTCCCCTCCACATTTAGAATCAACATCACGCGCTCAGAGTATTTGGCTGCTGTGAATTTCCACACGACAAGCCACTTCGTTGCAGCTATCGTTTCTGAGAGCCAGCTCGCTAATGAAATAGAGCTACACAGGCTCAGTGGGGACTTGCCTGGTAAAATAAAAAGAGTTTGGTGAAGAATTAGTTAGCTTGCTCGCGCAACTCCTGGCGGCAAGGGCCCTCTCCTACATGACAGCCCCTCTTGACGATTCTCGGTCTACTCAGAATCAGGATATTTTGCTTCACTGGAGGAATCCGATGAGCTAGAAAGCTCTTTTACACAGATCTCCAGCAGCTCACAGATGTCCAGTACTCGCCCACGCCGGCCAGACACGCTGGGAGAGGTTGGCGTGCCCGCACTTTACCCCACCGCACGCGACCCGACGGCCGGGTGGGACAGAGGCGATGGGGGCGGAGGAGGAGGGGGTTGGATTGTAAGAAAAATGGCCCGCGGGGTTCTTTCAACTTTCGCGCCGGGAGGTTCGGAAGCCGGGTGGGCGAGTCGGGCGAGCTGCAGCAGCGTCCAACAGTCGGGCCACCGCGGGAGATGAAATCGGGCAAAGGGCCCGGAACGAAAAGGTTCTCGCGCAGCGACAACGCCGCGGGGGCAGCGGGTGGAGCCGGGAGCCGCGCCGCTGTGCGTGCCCTGGCCGCTGTGCGTCCCCTGGCCGCTGTGCGTCCCCTGGCCGCCACGCCGAACCGGGAAGGGAGTCGCACGGTGGCAGCCAAGGGCGTCGCGGCTTCCACCCCGTGGCACACAAAGAGCTTCCCACCCCCCCCACCCTCGCCCCCCCCCACCCTCGCCCCCCCCCCCCACCCTGGCCCCCCCACCCACCCTGCCCCCCCCACCCACCCTGGCCCCCCCACCCTGGCCCCGCGGAGGAGCGTGCGCGAGCTGCAGAGGCGCCGCCGTCTCCTTAGCAGCGGAGCTTCCCGCGCCAGAACCCACGATGGTTTGGGGTCGCGGGGGGACCCAGGGGGGGGGGGGTAAGGGGGAGGAGGGGTGCGGAGGGCGACGGTGGCGGAAAGGCGGCAGTGGCAGTGGGGAGCGGCAGGGTGCCTGCGTGTGTGTCCCTGTGTGTCTGTGTGTGTCCCTGTGTGCATGTCCCTGTGTGTGTCCCTGTGTGTCTGTGTGTCCCTGTGTGTGTGTGTCCCTGTGTGTGTGTGTCCCTGTGTGTGTGTGTCCCTGTGTGTGTCCCTGTGTGTCCCTGTGTGTGTGTGTCTGTGTGTGTCCCTGTGTGTGTCCCTGTGTGTGTCTCTGTGTGTGTCCCTGTGTGTGTCCCTGTGTGTGTGTGTCTGTGTGTGTCCCTGTGTGTGTCCCTGTGTGTGTCCCTGTGTGTGTCCCTGTGTGTGTCCCTGTGTGTCTCCCTGTGTGTGTGTCTGTGTGTCTGTGTATGTCCCTGTGTGCGTCCCTGTGCGTGTCCCTGCACGTGTCCCTGCGCGTGTCCCTGTGTGTGTGTCCCTGCCGATGACTGGTACCAGCGGTATCAAGATCGGCCTCAGTGGAGGGGGGACTGGGGGGGACGGGGTTATGGGGGGGGGCGGAGGCAGCGGGGGGGGGGGCCCTCAGTGGCTTTCATCTGAATGCGTCCATTCACGGGGAAGATAGAGCGGTTGTGCAATGGGGGGTGGGGGGGTGGGGGGGGAAACCGGATTGTCCGAGGCGGTTTGGGAAGGGGCCGCCAAGTCACGACGCCTGTGTGATTAATGTCCCGTGCAGACCTGGGGTCAATAACAACAACAATGGTGATAGCGGTAACGATACCTACGACACTTGCCGACAGCAAACGTGAGCTGGATTGCGGTTCAGAACGACTCGCGCAATCGCCGCACCTCCGATGAGCACGGTCGGCTACGTACTGTGCAAAAGAAGTTCCACGTGCGTAGTTTCTTGTCCTTCCCCCGCACCTCCGACTAGCGCCGACTAGCACGTTGGGTTTGGCACGGCGCGCTCTGAAGCCGCCGACCCGAGTTCGATTCCCAGCCGTGACTAACATCGAGTGGCGAGTGATAGCTTAACCCACCCACCCTCCCAACTTCAACTTCACCAACCCACATTGACGGGCGCGGTGAAGTATGGTCAAAATCTTCCATCATTGAGATGGTGTGGGGAGGCCTTCATCCTACAGTGGACTGGTGAAAAGGGCGGTAAATAAACTTTTGATCATTCTAGAGCCTACTAATAGTCCCCCCATTGCAGCACACACCGTTAGCGAGCACCGATTTAGGCTGGGCCAGCTGACATTTACACACCGCACCAGGAGTCAGCCTAGCGGGAGGCCTAGGAACAGGTTCAATTACCGCTCGCCACTCATGTCAGAATCAGCAACTTTATCAATTCCGGAGAAATCCGATGAGCTGCGAAGCTCTTTTTCACAGATGTTCAGCGGGGGCACGGGAATCAGAAAGAAAGATGTAAGCCGGGTTCGTAACGCGGCACGCTAACCGCTGCACCACCACTCCCCCATACAAAGACAAAGATCCCCCGTGTAGCCTGAACAGAGCTGTTGGGGCGAGTGCTGCGAGTAGCGAGCGCTCGTCGATCCGCGAGTCTTCCCGGCACGTGAATCACGGTGCCGACTCTCACCAGCGGCGGAGCACGCGGGCGCAGCAGCGTTCCCGGCGCCTTGAGCGACATGGAGCACCCCGCCTTCTCCTCCTCCCGCTCCTCCTCCTCGTCGTCCTCATCGTTATCCTCCGACGAGGTGTCGGGCACATCCTCGTCCGACTGGATGCTGTCGCCGAAGCTCTTCATCTGGCCGGTCCTGAGAGTCGCACGACGATGGTAAAGACGCCGATAACGACGGCGACAATGACGATAATGATGATGACGACGACGACAACAATGACGATGCAAACGCACGCCCTCACGCCCCCGCGACCCCGCGACCTCACGACCCCGCGACCCCTCCGCCGCCAGGCAATCACCTGGCGCCAGCGACCGAGAAGCTGCCGTCCTCCGCGTCCATGAAGGAGTTCATGTCCACGTAGGAGAAGGGTTCTTCTTCTTCATCGTCGTCATCGTCGCCGTCAACATGGCGGCGGCGGTCCGAGTCGCCGCGGAGGGCCTCCGCGTGGGGGTCACCCCACCGGGGGTCGCCACCACCGCGGAGGAGATCCTGGAGGCCGAGGCTTCTCCCACGCGGGCGTGGCGGCGGCACTGCAGCCACACGCTCCACCACACGCTGCTCCACGCGCTGCTCCATGCGCTGCTCCACGCTCTCGTACGCGGCGTCTGTTGGGGCGGGATGACGGTCGGCTCCCGATTCAGCACGATACGTCAGTTGGCTGGACGGTCAGTTGGCCAGACGGTCGGCTGGCCAGACGGTCGGCTGGCCAGACGGTCGGCTGGCCAGATGGTCAGTTGGCCAGACGGTCGGTTGGCCAGACGGTCGGTTGGCTAGACGGTCGGCTGGCTAGACGGTCGGTTTGCTAGACGGTTGGCTGGCTAGACGGTCGGCTGGCCAGACGGTCGGTTTGCTAGACGGTCGGCTGGCCAGACGGTCGGCTGGCCAGACGGTCGGTTGGCTAGACGGTCGGTTGGCTAGACAGTCGGTTGGCTAGACGGTCGGCTGGCTAGACGGTCGGTTGGATTATAGCTCTGTCGACTTGTTAGTTGGCTGGCCAGTTGGATTATGGGTCAGTAGTTTAGTTTGTCAGTTCGCTGTTCAGTTGGAAAATGCGTCAGACAATTAGTCAGTCGGAAGACAACTCAGTAGATTAGTTGGACAGTTGGTTAGCCAGCGAGTCAGTCCGTTGTATGACGAGTTCATAATTTAGTCAGTAAGTTTGTTTGTTGGTCAGTCAGCTGGGTAAAGGGTCAGTGGGTTACTCAGTTGGTTCCTTGGGTCAGTCCACTGGGTAACTTAAGTTGTAAGAGGCCGGTCAGCAGGCCGGTGAGCGGCTCGTACCCGAGTCGGCGCACCCGTGCTTGGGCGTGCTGGCGCACGGAAAGGAGATGGAGCGTGGTTTGGAGGGCGGCGTGCGGAGCCCCAGGGGGAGAGGGGGGTCCACCACTCCGTCGTCCCGCGTGACCCCGCGCGACCCTGTGCGCGTGTATGTCCGCACCTGCACGTGAGACAAAGCCGCCGCCGCGGCGACGGCAGCGTCATCTCGGGGACTCGGCGAGGGGGAGCGAGCTCATTGGTCAGCCAGCTGGTGACATGATTGGTCATTCTGTCAGTCAATGGGGCGAACAGCTAATAGGTCAGTCATTCTTTGGGAAAGACTACGAGTCACCGTAGAAGTCTGTGGGCCTCTGCGCGAGTCTGTGGGCCTCTGCGCGTGTCTGTGGGTCTCTTCGCGAGTCTGTGGGCCTCTGTGCAAGTCTGTGGGTCTATATGCGAGTCTGTGGGCCTCTGCGCGAGTCTGTGGGACTATATGCGAGTCTGTGGGCCTCTGTGCAAGTCTGTGGGTCTATATGCGAGTCTGTGGGCCTCTGCGCGAGTCTGGGGGACTATATGCGAGTCTGTGGGATTCTCACTTTGCTGCGCTGCACATGGCTCTCGCTGCTCCTCCGTGTGAGCGAAGTCGCGAGCTCCCCCCTCTGCTGCTGTTTCCCTCCTCGCCACCGCAGGTCCCTGCCGCCGGGCGAGGGCAACGGTCACGGTGGCGAAGCGAGGCACGAGCGAAGCCACGAGTTTTGCGTCCCAAGCAGCTGAAGGGGGGGCCACCCCCGAAAAAAATATACTGGGGTGTATCCAGCATCGTCAGCTAGAATTCGGCTTAGAATTATTTTTTTTGAAAAGTAAAATCAAAAATTCTTAAAATAATCCGCTCATTCTGAAATCATCGTGAAAATGTATCCAAACTCTGTACGGACTCAACAATTTTAAAAAATTTAAAACTATTTTTTTACTTTACACTCTGTCAGACGACGACCACCTTAAACATTTGAGGCAATTTGTTACCGGGCTCGCGATTGTCAATAAGAGGCTACGCCGTTATGCGCGCCTCGTCAACCAAAGTGACTTAAAAGTCAGCCGCTAAATTAAAGGACAATCGGGCAGCTGCGATGACGCGGCACCCCGCGGACTTGTGCGACGTGGCGGGAGTGCGACGTGCCGCCCCCCAATTCCCGTTTCCCGGTACGGGTGAACCTCTCGGCGAGTCGCACGCAAGAAGCCGTCCGGCTCTACGCGCCCCCGTCCGTGTCGGCGCCACCGCTCACCTGCAAACCCCCTGCGCCGGTGCCGGTGGCGACTCTGTGCCCCCAAACAGCCGGATCTCGACTTTGCTCTTCCCCGAAAACCGCCGCGGAAGGAAGCTCCTGAAGGAGCTCCTCTTCTTCCCTTCGCCGCTGCCGCCGCCGCCACTCCGCTCGTCTCCCTCCGCCGGCCGGGGGGAGTACTTTGCGATCGGCCTCTGGGTGATGTCGGCCGGCTGGAACGGCGGCGGGATGTCCTTGAGGCAAGCCGCCGCCGCCGCCTCTGCCGCCCGGGAGCTCTTCCGGCCCGCGTCGTCGCCCCTCGGATGTTCCTTCTTGGGAGGGAGCGTCGGCGGGGGAGGAGGCCCAAAGTTCGGCCGCCTCCGGTCTATCGAGTGGCCGCCGCCGCCGCCACCACCGGCGCCTCTCCGCGTCGCCGCCCGGTCCGCATCGCCGTCCCGCTGGGCTCGCTCCAACTCCGCGGCCGTGCCGGGCGCCGGCGACCGGACGTTTCCTCCCCCCCGCTTTGGTTTGAGCGGCGGGGCCCCGGTCGTCCGCTCCGCGTCCTCCTCGTGTTGCCGGAGCCTCCGGCCCGGCTCGGTTGCCGCGCCTCCTGGCGTGACGTGCTCGTCAAACGCTGCCCGTTCTCCGACGGGAGGCCGGGGTTCGTTTTGGCACGTCGCCGATCGACGGCGCCCGTCGCCGGGGCGTTCCGCCGGGGACCGGCTTCCGCCGCTCGCCATTTCTCTGCCGGCGTCCACGCCCGCGACATCTCGCGCCATCGAGCCACCCTGCGGCCATTCCGTCGGCGTCGGTGCGCCAAGCTCCGGGGGCGAATGCAGCCGGGCCGGCGGGCAGCTCTGCTCGACAGCGCCGGTGGTGCCGTCGGCAAAGCGCTCGCCTTCCGGCTTCCGTGCCGCGGCCTCGTCCGCCCGCGGGCGAGGCCGCCGGTCGTTGTCGCGACCCGTTTCGTCGGAGGCCACGCTGTCCGTGGCCCTGTCCGGGAAGCGAGGTGTCGGCACCAGACGCCTGGGCTTGGGGACGGGGGCCCCGCCATCTCCGCGTGCTCTCGGCCGTCCGGGGGAGCCCGACGACCTCTCGCCCGACCTCTTGCCGGCGCTCGCCGGACGTCGCGGCGTCAATCCCGCATCCGGATCCGGAGGCGCCGTGACCGGGAGGCGGCTCGATGGCTCCCCCTCGACGCCGCCGCCCGGCAAAGGGCAGGGGCGGTCGCGCACGGCCGCGCCGTCCGGCGCGAGTTCTCCGGAATCCGCGCCGGCCTTCGCCAGAGGAGCCACAGGGCGGACGGCGCCCGCCGCCCGTGCGTCTGCCGGCTCGCGGCGCAAGCGCGGCGCCACCTCGGCGAGAGGCGGGCTCTCCGATCCCTTCGTGCCCGGATCCGGCGACCGCAAACGCGGCGGCAGCGGCGGCGGCGGTGTCGGCGACGGCTTGGGCGAGTCGAGCGCTAGTGCCGCACGGCACGATTCCGGCTGCGCCGCGTCGCCGCTGCCGCCGCCATCAAACTCCGTCTGGTGCAGCAGCAGCGCCACCGCCTCGCAGCCGTGCACGTGGATCGCGGTGTCGTGCCGGTCGGAGATGCGCCGGAACCGGCACGCCGCCCCGCAGCCCTTGTACGACGCGGCTACGTGGCTCACGGCGCACAGGCAGCAGCTGCCGGCGTCGCCGCCGCCGCCGCCATCGCCGCGCTGCGTCAGCCCCAGCCCGTGGGCGGCGCCGAAATCCAGGTGGCGGTGGCAGCAGCACGAGCCAAGCAGCGCCGCCGTCGCCGGGACATCCGGTTTGCGGTTGCGGCTGCCACACTCGCGACACGGCTTGGTGCCGTCAGCCGGGCTCACAGCCGCCACCGCCGCGACCGCCTGCTGCTGCTGCTGTGGCTGCTGCTGCTGCGGCGTTGGCTTCACCTCGGCCACCGGCGGCTTCTTGGCCACCTTAGGTTTGGGGGCCACGGGAGGTTTCTGACTCCTGGGCGACGCATTGTTCGCCTGCCCGGTGTGACCGATCTGGCCGGTGTGGATGGCCTGGTCCGTTTGGCCGATTTGATCGGCGTCGTTCACCCGGTCCGTGTGGTCGTTCTGGTCCGCGTGATTCAGCCGGTCCGCGTGGTTAGTCTGGTCCGCGTGATTCGCCTGGGGCGCGTGGTTGATTTGATCGGAGTGGCCGGCCCGATCTGCGTGGGTCACTTCCCCGGTGTGGTCGCCCTGGTCCTTGTGGTTGGCGCGGTCGGTGTGATTGGCCTGCGGGGCGGGCGGCCTGGGAGGTTGGGAGGGCCGGGGTGGCGCTGGCAGCCGCGGCTTGGGCGCCACAGGTGGCTTCTTGATCTCTGTGCCGTAACAAACAATTAAAACGAACAGCGGTTAACGTCTCTGCGGGAACGTGCTTCTTCAAAAGTTACAAGGCCACGGTGCAATCGAGCAATGTTAGGGCAACCGTCACTGGCAACAACCGACACAGAATTACCTATCGTCCAAAATGTAGTCGCCACAAAATATGGACAAATCTGATCGCTGCTCCCCCAAGTGGGCAGCCAGGATGGCGACTTCCAATCAGATCGCAGACCGAGGTCACGTGACCAGCCGAGGTCGCGTGCTCTGCAGACCAATCACTGTTCGTCATCAAAACACACCTTACAACAAGCTCCATTTTCACTGGCTCGACAGAGCTCTGCCACTCTGTGACTTTTCTAAACCAAACTCCTGCTGCATTTAATGAGATTAAAGAAACTCTCATGGCTAGAATTACTAAATAATCTCAATGCAACAAGACCCTCCTGAAAAAGTCTTGCGATTCTCAATAAGATTTTCACAAGCGACCTGGCCACAAATGATAGCTCAACGAAGCGGCTCATCACGTGGAAGTGTATCGCAGCCAAAAACTCTAAACGCGTGATGCGGAGGGGAAAAACCAGAGGACCTGGAGAAAAATCCACGCCACCACGGGGAGAATGTGCAAACTCAAAATATACAGCAGCAGACGTCAGGGTCGGGATCGAACCCACAACCTCCTGTATACCAGGTGACGTAGTTAACATCTCCTAGCCTGGGTAAATAAAGGGCGGTATCATTATCTGGGTAGTGGTGGCGCAGTGGTTTCGCACCCTACACTGCGAACTCAGCCACCCGAGTTCGATTTCCGGCCACGGCTAACATCAGCGGGAAGCGACGGCAGAGCGGGCCCGGTTGTTATCATTATTGTCACGTCCAAACCATTGCCAAAAGCCATTATTCAGTTGGTCGCACATTTTTTGAACGATGAGTGCTAAAAGAGGTTAACAGAGAGCCTTTGTAAAACCCGGATGAGGAGGCGTAGAGCCTGTCCAGCAGAGCCCCAAGTATTTGCGTGGTGAGATTTCTCCGATGGTCTCCGATTACCTCCCACAACTCGAAGCCACAAACTCCCATTCGTGGAATTGCCCAAACATTGCCGCGGATGGAGCAGGACTCTTCCAAAATGAGTCTTGCGACTCGGTGAGGCTTGTCAGAGTAAAGAGCAATTACAATTGTTTACTATCATCATCTCCTGTTGAGAACCCTCAGCACAGCGGTGGCAACTCTACGTTGCTATGGCAGGAGCAATTCTACCCATAGGGCACCACGCACGACCCCCCCAGCGCTGTATGAAGCGAGTTGCCGCTTCTTCTCTAAAACCCCGAGAATGTCAAGAATCTCCGCAGCCTGTCGGCGGATCACTCGCGGCCCACGCAACGCGCAACCGCGGGGTTTGGCCAACCTGGAACAGACCAGGAGCCAAAAAAGTATCCACGAGTTCTGAAAAAGAGGCACGTATACATACATATATATAAAAGTGTGTGCGTGTGTATATATAGATTATTTTTTTTGGCACAGCACGGGAAACATTCATCATCCCTCTGCTGCGATTGCGATAGCGCGTTCTACTCTTAGTTCTTTCGGTAAAGTCACGTAGGTAAAAAATGGAATTAAAATGAAAAAAAAAATGAAAACAATAAAATCACGACGTTTCGGAGGCAACACAAGCTTCCGTCTTCAGGTGAAACTGTCACAGCAAAATATCTGTATCAAGTTCTACGTTACGCCGCCTTCGATCGAGGCCTGTTAAAGACGCCACACGCACGGCTCGGGGGAGACGTCGCTCCGCCACCACGCTGCCACTGGGCACTGTCGTGACGTAAGCTCCCACGCGTCGATTAGCGGAGTGTGATCCGCGGGGGGGGGGGTGCAGACCGGGGAACGTGTAACCGCTCGTCTCTTGCTTCTCACTTATATCCAAATCGCGTCGTGAAAACACAAAACACGCGGCGTTATAGGAGAACAAACTGCACTATCAAAGTAGCAGAGAATAACGGACGTCTCCCGTGCTGTGCCGAGAAAACCGTCAATATATACACACTTAAAATTCGATTTAAAGCTTTCGTGACTGCAAGGATTCATCTTCTTGGTTCTTACGGTAAAGTCTACGTGACTTTACCGAAAGAACCAAGAAGATATACACACTTGTGTATATATATAGACTTGACTCTTTGCAGAACTCATGGGTTACTTTTTGACTCTTGGCCTGTTACCGGCTGGCCACAACTGCCGTAGAGTAACAACTGTCGTTTTACATCGAGGTGGTTAACGAGGGTGACAAATTGGCCAACAGGAGCAGAGCGGAGAATCCTCGCTGTGATGTTGCCTCCCGCCCCCTCCTCCTCCTCCTCCTCCTTTGTATTGTTTAGAAAGCGGGCATCGAGTTGTTTTTATGTTCGACGGTGCATTTACGGGCGACCGTAGTCGCACACTGCCCGCATGGTTTAAACATTTCTTCCTGTGTCCGGTCATCTTTGCAGCGGCGGCTTTTGGCCGCCCATCGAACAAAGGCGGTCCCCACTCGAAATCGCGCGGCGCTTTCAGATGCGCTTCTGCGGCCGTCTGGAGCGCTCTGCCCGCTGCTAGTAAGGAAGCCACTTGGGAGCTATGAACTTTTAAATCATCATCGAGATTGACAAAGTCTTTCGAAATGATTTTTGTGTTTAGTTTGCTGCCCTTCCGCCCGCACCTCCGATTAGCACGGTTGGCTACGTACGGTGCAGAAGAAGTTAAACGTGCGTACACACATCATGCATTCATTTCCCCCCATCAAAGTGTCCGCATCTGCAATGGCTTGTACCACTCGTTAGGGACATCACAATATATATGTATTCATACTGGAAGAACCCGATGATCTATAAAGCTCTTGTTCACAGATGTCCAGTCGGGGCACTGGGCAAGAACGCGACAACAACAAACACAAAACAACAACACAATACGAGTGCAAAGTGTACGAACGATAAACAAATCACCCAAACACAGACAAATACTAAGCCATCCCCATCCTACCAGGCAAAGCCCACTGAGATATTAACTCGTTTTTCAGAAGCGACTGGCCACAAATAATGATAGCTCAACAAACCGGCTTATATCGTGCAAATTTATAGCAGCAAAATAATCGAAATAAACCTCGATGCACTGTTCATAAATATAGAGGGGGAAACCGGAGAGCCCTGAGAAAAAAACATCCACACGATCATGGGGAGAGACATGCAAACACGAAATATACAGCAGGCATCGTCAGGGTCGGGATCAAACGCACGACCTCCTGTACACCAGGCAAGGGAGTTAACATCTCCTAGCCACCGTGGCTCCCCAAACGGTTGTAGCTGCTGCCTTCTCGTTTCAGGGGTCATGCATCCCAACGCTTAAGCAATGACAACCATTCAAGCACACACAAAACACGCAAACTCCAAAAATACAGCAGCCGTCGAACCCACGTCCTCCTATATACCAGGCGAGGTAGTTAACATCTCCTAGCCAAAGTTGAGCCCCAAACGGTTGTAGCTGCTGCCTTCTCGTATCGGGGGTCATGCATCCCAAGGGTTAAGCAATGACAACCATTCAAGCGCACACAAAACACGCAAACTCCAAATATACAGCAGGCGTCAAATTGACCGTTGAGAAAAGTGAGCTGGCGTGGGCAACGCGGCGCCGCCGCCGCCGCTAGGAAGGGCGATGGGCGGTGGGGCGAGATTGATGAGTGACAGCCCAAGTCTGGCACAAGCGCCGCGGTTGACATCACCGCCGCTTTGTGGTGGTGAATGGTGGCTGTTGTTGCGTGGGGAGCCGTGGTGTTGGTGTGGTGGTTTGCCCAACCATCCCCGGTGCACGTGGGTTCGATTCCCGGCTACGGCTAGCATCGGTGCAGATACACGTGGGATATCTTCAGAGGGGGAAAACCCTGGGTCACCTCGGCACTGAAATGAGTACCTGGCGTGGTCTGCGAACATCAACTGTGGGGAGATAAAGGCGGTGCTGTCATACCAACCTTACGAGGTGCTCGCTAACAGCACTTGCCCCAACAGACTACGCAGCTACAGGGGGATCTTTGTGCGTGCGTGTGAATGTTACATGGTCTTGTGTGTGATTGGTAGAGTGTCTGTGTGTGTGTGCATGCGAGAATATGTGTGTGTGCATGGTAGAGTGTGTGTGTGCATGCGAGAATATGTGTGTGTGCATGGTAGAGTGTGTGTGCATGGTAGAGTGTGTGTGCATGGTAGAGTGTGTGTGCATGCTACAAGTGTGTGTGCACGCTAGTGTCTGTGTGTGCATGCTGGAGTGTTTGTGTGTCTGTGTGTGTGCATGCTAGAGTGTGTGTATGGATGTTAAAATGTCTGTGTGTGTGCATGCTAGACTGTGTGTGTGTGTGCATGCTAGACTGTGTGTGTGCATGCTAGACTGTGTGTGTGTGTGCATGCTAGACTGTGTGTGTGTGTGCATGCTAGAGTGTGTGTGTGTGCTAGACTGTGTGTGTGTGCATGCTAGACTGTGTGTGTGTGCATTCTAGGACTGCTTCTTGTATTTAGTTTGTTGCCCCCTCCCGCACCTCCGATTAGCACGGTGTGGCTACGTACGGCGCGAAAGAAGTTCAACATACATACAAAGTGTTTGTTGTGTGTGTGCGTGTGCGCATGCTGGAGTGTGTACGCGTGTGTGGGTACTCTTGACATCACCGCACCGTTAACGGAGCTCGCCACGCAATGCAGGGCACATCAATTGTTATGCAGGATGGGCAGGCAGCAGAGGCGGGGAAAGGGCAGCTTGGCCTACGGGGTCACTTTAGAGGTCAGCTTTTGTGCCAAGGAAGTTGGGCAAAACCATTCCTCTGATGATGATGGGGGGGTGGTCCAGCTCGGTGTACACGGGGGGGGGGGGTTCTTTTGCCACGGCAGCGTTGCCTCGGCCCCCCAACCCTCGTGCGATAAGTGAACTCTTCCAGTCCGGAGCAACACACTGCTCCCTCTGTTGTTGACAGATACACTCGGCTGTTGGGGCTGCTGTTGTACGTAAACACAGCCACGTTGTGTGTCCACCCTCTACCACCACCACCACGTTGTGTCCACCCCCCTACCACCACCACCACGTTGTGTCCCCCCCCCCCCTACCACCACCACCACCACCACCACGTTGTGTCCACCCTCTACCACCACCACCACCACGTTGTGTCCACCCCCCTACCACCACCACGTTGTGTCCACCCCCCTACCACCACCACCACGTTGTGTCCCCCCCCCCCTACCACCACCACCACCACGTTGTGTCCACCCTCTACCACCACCACCACCACGTTGTGTCCACCCCCCTACCACCACCACGTTGTGTCCACCCCCCTACCACCACCACGTTGTGTCCACCCCCCCTACCACCACCACGTTGTGTCCACCCCCCCTACCACCACCACCACGTTGTGTCCACCCCCCCTACCACCACCACGTTGTGTCCACCCTCTACCACCACCACGTTGTGTCCCCCCCCCCTACCACCACCACCACGTTGTGTCCACCCCCCCTACCACCACCACCACGTTGTGTCCACCCCCCCTACCACCACCACCACCACCACGTTGTGTCCACCCCCTACCACCACCACCACGTTGTGTCCACCCCCCCTACCACCACCACCACGTTGTGTCCACCCCCTACCACCACCACGTTGTGTCCACGCTCTACCACCACCACGTTGTGTACACCCCCCTACCACCACCACGTTGTGTCCACCCCCTACCACCACCACCACGTTGTGTCCACCCCCGACCACTACCACCACCACGTTGTGTCCACCCCCCCCTACCACCACCACCACCACGTTGTGTCCCCCTACCACCACCACCACCACCACGTTGTGTTTGTGACAGAGGTCGCAAACGGGTTTTGATTCCTTACCCGTACCCGTACCCGGCCGCACCAGGGTCCCAAACGGGTACCCGTACTACCCGTACCCGGCCGTACCCGTACCCGGCCGGGTACTGAAGTGTTTGTGCGTATGTGTGTGCATGCTAGAGTGTGTGTGCATGCTAGAGTGTGTGTGCATGCTAGAGTGTGTGTGCATGCTAGAGTGCGTGTGCATGTTCAAGTGTCTGTGTGTGTGCATGCTACGGGTAGGGTACGGGTATCGGGTACTTGATTGCGACCTCTGGGATGAAGCCATGTTGCAGCCGCGTGTGGGTTGATTCTAGGAACTTGAATTGTGAGAAGAGACAAGACGTTGGGAAATGAGTGACAAACGGTGACTCACCAGTGACTCACGGCCTACCCGTACCCGGCCGCACCAGGGTCGCAAACGGCTACCCGTACCCTTACCCGGCCGGGTACGGGTAGCCGGGTATCGGGTAGGGTACGGGTATCGGGTATCCGGTTGCGACCTCTGGTTTGTGATGGGGTCGTCTGACCATACTTCACCGGCACGGGCTCCGACATCACTCGCCACCGATGTTAGCCGTGGCCGGGAATTGAACTCGGGTTGTCCAGCTCCGCACGCTTGGCACTGCGCCGGCGCTCCGCACAGAGGCAGTGCTGTTAGCGAGTACCTATTAAGGTCATCTGTGAGCCAAGTAAATTTGCAAGGTGGGGTTTAATGCGAACGGCGATCGAATGCTATTGATGGAACGTACGTACGTTGAACTTCTTTCGCGCCGTACGTAGCCAGCCGTGCTGATCGTAGGTGCGGGGGGTAAGGACAGCAAACCAAACACACAAAGCAGTGTGTCCGTACTGTTCAGCGGTGGTGCAGTGGCTAAGCACACGACACTGTGATCCTGCTGAAGCGAGTTCGATTGCCATCCACGGCGAGCGTCAGTGGCGAGTGACCTCTGAACCGGTCCTTCACTCCCCCCCCCCCCACAACGGGCACTGACCAGGGTGATGAAGTGTGATCAATCAACCCCGGGCCGAGCAACGTGGCACAGAGGTCGCAACCGGGTACCCGATACCCGTACCCTACCCGATACCCGGCTACCCGTACCCAGCCGGGTACAGGTACCCGTTTGCGACCCTGGTGCGGCCGGGTACGGGTACGGGTAGGCCGTGAGTCACTGGTGAGTAACCGTTTGTCACTCATTTCGGGTAGGGTACGGGTAGGATACGGCTACCCGTATCTCCTAGCCACCGTGATGATGATGGGAGAGAGAGAGAGACGCAAACTCCAAATATACAGCAGCAGGCGTCAGGGTCGAGATGGAACCCACGGACCACCTGCATACCAGGCGAGGTAGTTAACATCTCCTAGCCGCCGTGGCTCGATTGCTTAAGCACAGGTCCAAAACAAGAAGCGGCGAGCAACAAGCCTTATCGTTCAAGAGTTGTAGTCGATGAGGGGCTCCGATGGTTATTGAATTGAGCGGGGTAATTTACGTGAACTTGGGAAGGGAATTCTCAAGGATAGAAGCAGCAAGAGAATTGTTGTGACCTGCAGTGTGGTGAGTGCGTGGGTGGATGGGTGAGTGAGTGAGTCGTCGTGTTGGTTTGCCCTGCGGTGTCGGCGATTCGTCGCTGTGTGAGCAAGCATGAAAGAGTCGGTGTGGTGGTGGACTGAGTCATCGGCCAAAGCATTGTGGAGGACTCCATGAGTACAGGTCAGGGCAACAGAAACCATGTTGGTGACTGACTGCTGGTGAGTCAGCGGAGTGAGAGTGCCTTCCACCCCTATGCCACATTGACCGGAGTGGTGAAGTTTGGTGAAAACAACCTCCCCAAGAACGACATGGTTTGTGGAGGCCTTGTCCAGTGGTGGGTTGGCCAAGGGCTGCAAGTTCTAATCGTCTGACTATTGCTTGCCTACTCTGTTAAGTTGATAAATACTCTGCACGAGTTTGTGTGTGGCTGGCTATTTGGTATGCATGCCTCTCTGCGTGCCCATTAACCTCACGTGCTGTGAATGTCCTTTGTACAGTACTGGTGCCTGAAAGTAATCATTCATAGGCGCTCCTGGTGTTTAGGCTCTGAGTAATGCGGGTGTAATAATACAGAGCGGGCCTTTCTCAATCCACTGTTGGATGAAGGCCGCCTCCTCCCTCCCGTCGTGTCGATCATGGGCGTTGTTTGACCATACTTCACCACGCTGGTCAGTGCGGGGTTGGTGAAGGGGCAAGCGCATCAGGACCGGTTCCGATATCACTCGCCACCGATGCTAGCCCTGCCCGGGGAATCTAGCACGGGCCGCAAGGGTCTGTGAGCTCACTCTGCTCACCATCAGAGAAGTGAGATGCGGACAGGACGGAGATGAGTTTAACACGTAGGGGGCTTTCGCAACCAATATCATCCACGACACAGGTTTTTTTTTGGGTTAGATCGCATAAATATATAAATGTTGTGTCGTGAAACCCGCCACCACCCGACGCAGCCAACTAGTAAGGGGGTTTGTCACATAAACAGAACGTGGCCAATTCGTTACAAGTACGGCACTAGTGTATAGTGTAGTGTATAGTAGTATAGTATATAGTGTAGTGTACTAGTACAGCACACCGGTGTGTTGGAGAGCCAAGCCACAACATTTACAATCTTGAGTACGACGTTTCAGCAGTAATTACAACTAGCTTCATCAGGCGACAGCCAGACTTGATCGGCCACAGACCGGCTGAACTATTGTGGAGGACAGAGATGATAGGTTGGAGCAGTGGCTCTTCTTGAGCTGGGCTGCACGCTGCACCCCCTGGGATGCGCAGTGATGCCCTTGCTGGGGGTGCACGAGACATGGGCAGATTTTTTTCGAAGGTAAATAATCGAAACACAAATTAAGCTCGGGCACGCAAGTTACAACTTACTTTGTTTCACCAAACCCTCTGTGTATTTGTTAACGTTGTAAAACAAAGTTACGGTTGTGAACCAAAGGGGGGTGCAAGGCTGCAGTAAAGGTTCAGAACCGCTGGATTAGAGGAATTCGCTTAAGTTGTGACACTGTAATTGGTTTATTTCAATTGGGATTTCAATTTGAGCTGATTTGTGATGCGCTCCTTTTATTTTTAAAATCCTTTATATTAAGTTCGCTTGCTTGCTTGCTTGCGCGCCTACGACCGTGCAAATCTTTCGGTCGTTTTTTAACCCACTTCCCGTGATCCAATCGAGCTGACATTTTGCACACAGACTCGTTGTGCGTGACAATTTATTTCCATGAAATTTTTTTCCCAAAATTTTCAACATTTTAGGAATTTTTTTTTTATATTTAATTACCAATTGCTTAATGGTGGCAGGCAATCATCTGACCCATAGGTGGCAGCCATCTCAAGCCAGAGGACGAGAGGACTCTAGCCGCCACGCATATAAAGGTGTTATATGGTGAACAACTTTGTTTTTACGGGTTAAATTGTTTTACCCATGAATCCAGCCCCCCTCCATGAGTCTCTTTGGGGGGAGGGGGGCGGGGGCTTTAAGCATTTGCTTGGTTAGTTGCGATCCATTGGTTTGCTTGTGCCTAGCGCTGCCAACGCATCTTTAGTCGGGGCGCCACGGTGGCTAGAAGATGTTAACTACCTCGCCCGGTATGCAGGAGGTCCGTGGGTTCAATTCCGACCCTGACGCCTGCTGCTGTATATTTGGAGTTTGCGTGTCTCTCTCCCTGTGGTCACGTGGATGTTTCTCCAGGTCCTCCAGTTTTGCCCTCCACATTTAGAATCAACATCACGCGTTCAGAATATGTGGCTGCTGTAAATTTCTCACTATCGTCATCATCAAATGGCTAGGAGATGTTAACTACCTCGCCTGGTGTGCAGGAGGTCCGTGCGTTCCATCCCGACCCTGACGCCTGCTGCTGTATATTTGGAGTTTACGTGTCTCTCTCTCTCATCATCATCACAGTGACTGGGAGATGTTAACTACCTCGCCTGGTGTACAGGAGGTCGTGGGTTCGATCCCGACCATGGCGCCTGCTGCTGTAATATTTGTAGTTTGCGGTGTCTCTCTCCCTTTTCGTGGTGGTCGCGTGGATTTTTCTCCAGCTCCTCCAAATTTTTTCTTCCCCTCCACATTTAGAAACAACATCACCACACGTTCAGAGTATTTGACTGCTGCTGCTACAAAATTCCCACACAACAACAACGACAACAACAACGATGATAAGCCACTTCGATCAAAGCTATCAATTGTGAATTCATCTAGATTTTAAGTTTTCGTGACTGCAGTCGGCTTTCAACTGTGATCGCCAGGGCGCTTCTGAAAAAACCCACCTCCACTGTACAGCTCAGCGGGCTTTATCTGGTAAAATAGAAGGGTCCCATGAAAGCGAATCTCCCTGCCAAGAGAAAGAGCAGATTCCCACAACAAGCCACCAGACCTTCCGGACGTGATGGAGTGTTATTTGTGATTTTTTTCCACCCTCTCTGTCTAATATATATAATTAAATAACTCCCCGCGTCAGCTCAGTAACCCGAGTGGTGACAGATGGCCACGGGGTGGTGGTGGTGGTGGGGGCACGTGTTGTGTAGTGTAGTGGTGTGTATTGTTGTGTAGTGTTGTGTAGTGTAGTGGTGTGTTGTGTAGTGGTGTGTATTGTTGTGTTGTGTAGTGGTGTGGTGTGTAGTGGTGTGTTGTGTAGTGTTGTGTAGTGTTGTGTTGTGTAGTGTTGTGTAGTGGTGTGTTGTGTAGTGGTGTGTTGTGTAGTGGTGTGTATTGTTGTGTTGTGTAGTGTTGTGCTGTGTAGTGTTGTGTAGTGTTGTGTAGTGTAGTGTTGTGTAGTGGTGTGTATTGTTGTGTTGTGTAGTAGTGTGGTGTGTATTGTTGTGTTGTGCTGTGTAGTGTTGTGTAGTGTTGTGTAGTGTAGTGTTGTGTAGTGGTGTGTATTGTTGTGTTGTGTAGTAGTGTGGTGTGTATTGTTGTGTTGTGCTGTGTAGTGTTGTGTAGTGTTGTGTTGTGTAGTGGTGTGTATTGTTGTGTAGTGTAGTGTTGTGTAGTGGTGTGTATTGTTGTGTTGTGTAGTGGTGTGTAGTGTTGTAGTGTTGTGTTGTGTAGTGTGGTGGTGTGTTGTGTTGTGTATTGTTGTGTTGTGTAGTGTTGTGTTGTGTAGTGGTGTGTTGTGTAGTGTTGTGTAGTGAACGGGCAGAGTTTGCGTGGCCCTCCAACATTCTGCACGGGGTTCGTGGCTTTGTGTTGTTGCGTCTTTGTGTGTCTGTGTGTGTCTGTGTGTGTCTGTGTGTGAATGTGTGTGAATGTGTGTGTCTGTGTGTGTGTCTGTGTGTGAATGTGTGTCTGTGAATGTGTGTCTGTGTGTGTGTCTGTGTGTGTATGAATCACGTCTGTGAATGGCAATGTGTGTGTGTGTGTCTGTGTGTGTGTGTCTGTATGTGTGTCTGTGTGTGTAAGTGTGTGAATGTGTCTGTGTGTGTGTGGGGAGCGGTAGTGTAGCGGTTAGCGCGCTGCGCTGCCCTATGCACCCGGCGACCCGAGTTCGATTCCCGCTCACGGCCAACACCGGTGACGATTAAATGATCTGAACCGGTCCTGGGCCTCACCCTAGGTAGACTCGGCCTAAACACGAGCACCTGGCGCGGTGCGCAGTTAACTTCGCCACCCGGGGGAGACAAAGGCGGCCCCGGGGCGCCATGCCGACGTTAATAGGCGCTCGCAAACAGAACCTTGTCGTCGTAGCGATCGACCTTTGTGCCTTGGAGAGAAGCAACTCGCACGGTGACACTGACAATCGTCTCAACAGTCAACGTGGAAATGATTAACTACTCCGATAGCGAATAATAATAACGTCTCTGGATATAAGGAACGCTTAATCGATTAGCCACATCAATCCGCATGTTGTGGAAAAACAATATTAGCTTTTTTTTACACGCTTTTATTTAACTCACTTTGTCTGTTGTCGTCGTTGTTGTATCCTCAAATCTTGGAACTCAATTTTAACCCACTTCCCAATGTGGTATCGACTGCAAACTTGGTATACTTATGTCTTACTGATGGCAATACTATATTCTATCATAAAAATTTAAAATACATATTTTGAAACATTCTTTCTTAGATGTTCTGAGTCGGCTTGGGTCTGATTGTCCACGCTCAACTTACGTTGTGGGCAAGCTTCGGGGCCACTTCCTGGAGTCGTGGAGTTTAGCCATAAAAAAAAATTGTTTTTAACATGACTTATTCGTTGTTGTTTGCTGTGTGTATGTGTGAAAATCAGGGAGTTGTGTGTGTGCTAACTTAATCCTGTAGTCGAGTGCGTGAGCCGTGTACTTTACAGAGTGCGTTACGTACAATTACACACAAGTGCTGTCGTGTTGTAAGATACATTTAAAGCCAGCACACAAACTAGCTAGTTGACGTAAGGTGCAGACAGAGAGATCCACAAGGACACTTTCACGGTCTAACACACAAGCACTAAATACAGGCAAAGATCCCCCGTGTAGCCTTCGCAAGACTGCTGGGCCAAGTGCTGTTCGCGAGCACCTATTAAGAAGGCCGGAACGACACACACGTGATTGGGGGTAGTGTGGGCCACCACTGTTTTAGATGCACCACTCGGCCGCCTTTGTCTTCCCGGCGCTTGTGTTTCACCAGACACGTAGGAAAAAACAGACAAAGATCCCCCGTATAGCCTGTCACATACTGCTGGGGCAAGTGCTGTTATAGCGAGTAAGAAGCACCTATGAAGGCCGGAACGGCACAAGAGGGGGGTTGGGGTGTCCATCACCACGCCCGACCGCATTTGTCTCCCCAGCGGCGATGTTTACACACCGCACCGGGTACTCATTTGAGGCCGAGTCGGCCTAGGAGAGGCCCAGAACCGGTTCAGATAATCGTGAGCTGGAATCGAACCCGGGTCACCAGGTTCAGTAGCGCAGCGTAGCGCTAACCACTACACCACCGCTCCCCACGTACAAAGATAAAGACAAAGATCCCCCGTATAGCCTTAACGGACTGCAGGGGCAAGTGCTGTTAACGAGCACCCACACACAGAATCGTACGGTGCATTTAAGCTGGATGAATCCGATTATCTGCAAAGCTCTTTATTCACAGACGTCCACGCTGTATGTACACCGCTAAACAAGTACACACAGCAAGGCAGCGTGTGCAGGAACGTGTCTGTGTGTCTGTGTGTATGTCTGTGTGTCTATCGCTGTGTGTGTGTCTGTGTGTGTGTGTCTGTGTGTCTATCGCTGTGTGTGTGTCTGTGTGTGTGTCTGTGTGTGTGTCTGTGTGTCTATCGCTGTGTGTGTGTGTGTGTCTGTGTGTGTGTCTGTGTGTCTATCGCTGTGTGTGTGTGTCTGTGTGTGTGTCTGTGTGTCTATCGCTGTGTATGTGTGTGGTCTTTGTGCGATATGTAAACATCGCCACTAGGGAGACAAAGGCGGCCGGGCGTGGTGTTGGCCACCCATCCCCCAGTGTGCTGTGCTGCTGGCCTTTATAGGTGCTCGCTAACAGCATTTGCCCCTACAGTCTGTTAAGGCTACACGGGGTGTCTGTCTTTGTGTGACCGAGTGCTGTGTTGAACATCATACCAGCGCTCATCATGCTGTCGCTGGCATCAGCAGCACGCTAGCAGTGGAGCTGCAGTTGCTGGGCGGGTGGCTCTCGCCAGAGTTGTCGTCGTCTGAAGATCACGAGACCACCATCGACCTCACGAGACGCTGCTGCTGCTGCTGCCTCCACGGAGAGCTCAGCTCACCCCCCCCGGGCAAGATCCAATCTTGATCCAGCGCCGTGATTCACGCAACCACCACTCTCATCATCACCGTCTTGATCCAGCGCCGTGATTCACACAACCACCACCATCACCACCACCTTGATCCAGTGTCTTGATTCACACAACCACCACCACCATCACCCAGCACCTTGATTCACACAACCATAACCACCATCACCGTCTTGATCCAGCGCCGTGATTCACACAAACACCACTATCATCATCACCGCCTTGATCCGCAATCTCCACGTTGATTCGGCAACTTCCCAGCCCGATCCGAAACGTAAACCTTGACCCAGCAGATCCACCTTGATCCAGCAGGTACACCTTGACCCAGCAGATCCACCTTGATCCAGCAGATCCTCCTTGACCCAGCAGATCCTCCTTGATCCAGCAGATCCACCTTGACCCAGCAGATCCTCCTTGACCCAGCAGATCCACCTTGACCCAGCAGATCCACCTTGATCCAGCAGGTCCACCTTGACCCAGCAGATCCACCTTGACCCAGCAGATCCACCTTGACCCAGCAGATCCACCTTGACCCAGCAGATCCACCTTGACCCAGCAGATCCTCCTTGACCCAGCAGATCCACCTTGACCCAGCAGATCCCCCTCGATTCGCAGAAGCTACCAAGCCGATCGCAGCAGAAGTCTCCAAATCGATCCCCGCGCCTTCCAGCAGCTGCGGCACAGCCACAAGGACCGGCTGTATGAAGTTGTTCCTTTCTCTGCCTCTCCCTCCGCTTGCTCGCTCTCCCTCTGTGCCCTCTCCTCCTCCTCCTCGCTCCTCCTCTTCCCTCTCTCTTTACCTCGTTCGCACTCGCGTCTCCTACTCCCCCGATCCCGTTTCTCTCCGTTCTCTTCGCCTCTAGCCCGGCTGCACTCTCTCCTCCTCCTCTCTCACATCCTACAAACTCCTCCTCTCTCTCTCACATCCTACAAACTGCTTCCCCTCCTCCCTCCTCCTCCTCCATCCTCCTCCCCCCTCCTCCTCCTCCCTCTCTACCCTCCCTCTCCCCTCTCCCCCTCTCTCCACCGCCTCCTTTTTTTACGATCAGTGGAAACAAGAAGATGCTCGGTGTAGCCGGCACTTTTCTTCGTTCATCATTTCGTTTTTTCAATAACTTTGCTTTATGTAAACCCCCACCTCTCGCTCACTCTCTCTCGTTCTGTTCCACCTCCTCTCTCCACCACCACCTCCTCCTCCTCTCTCACATCCTCCAAACTCCTTCCCCTCTCTCTTTCTCCTCCTTCCCTCCTCCTCCCACTCCCCCCTCTGCCCCCTCTCCCGAACCGCTAACAAAATCCCATTGGCGCTCACTCCACACCACACACGATACAAAGACAAAGGTTCCCTGTGTAGCCGCCACGGCACGCGAGGAGTGGGTGGCCAGCACCCAGTGGCGATGTTTACTACACATCGCACCGGGTACTCATTTGAGGCTGAGTCGACCTACGGGAGACCGGTTCAGATAATCGTCCCCGGTGGTGGCCGTGAGCGGGAATCGAACTCGGGTCGCCGGGTTGGTAGCACAGCGTAGCGCTAACCGCTGCACCACCGCTCTCCACGCACACAGTGACACACACACACAGACTGACACACACAGACTGACACACACAGACTCACACACAGTGACACACACACACAGACTCACACACACAGTGGCACACACACAGACTCACACACACAGACTGACACACACAGACTCACACACAGTGATACACACACAGACTCACACACACAGTGACACACACACAGACTCACACACACAGTGACACACACACAGACTCACACACACAGTGACACACACACAGACTCACACACACAGTGACACACACACAGACTCACACACACAGTGACACACACACAGACTCACACACACAGTGACACACACACAGACTCACACACACAGTGACACACACACAGACTCACACACACAGACTGACACACACAGACTCACACACACAGTGACACACACACAGACTCACACACAGTGACACACACACAGACTCACACACACAGACTGACACACACAGACTCACACACAGTGACACACACAGTGATATACACACACAGTGACACACACACAGACTCACACACACAGTGACACACACAGTGATATACACACACAGACTCACACACACAGACTCACACACACAGTGACACACACAGACTCACACACACAGTGACACACACACAGACTCACACACACAGACTGACACACACAGACTCACACACACAGTGACACACACACAGACTCACACACACAGTGATACACACACAGACTCACACACACAGTGACACACACACAGACTCACACACACAGTGACACACACACAGACTCACACACACAGTGACACACACACAGACTCACACACACAGTGACACACACACAGACTCACACACACAGTGACACACACACAGACTCACACACACAGTGACACACACAGTGATATACACACACAGTGACACACACAGACTCACACACACAGTGACACACACACAGACTCACACACACAGTGACACACACACAGACTCACGCACACAGTGACACACACACAGACTCACACACACAGTGACACACACACAGACTCACACACACAGTGACACACACACAGACTCACACACACAGTGACACACACACAGACTCACACACACAGTGACACACACACAGACTCAAACACACAGTGACACACACACAGACTCACACACACAGTGACACACACACAGACTCACACACACAGTGACACACACACAGACTCACACACACAGTGACACACACACAGACTCACACACACAGTGACACACACAGTGATATACACACACAGTGACACACACAGACTCACACACACAGTGACACACACACAGACTCACACACACAGTGACACACACACAGACTCACGCACACAGTGACACACACACAGACTCACA
The DNA here is from genome assembly GCF_964198595.1 of Lampetra fluviatilis. Lineage (NCBI taxonomy): Eukaryota > Metazoa > Chordata > Hyperoartia > Petromyzontiformes > Petromyzontidae > Lampetra > Lampetra fluviatilis. The sequence goes on along the minus strand of NC_136312.1, from coordinate 5,010,448 downwards.
CACACAGTGACACACACACAGACTCACACACACAGTGACACACACAGTGATATACACACACACAGTGACACACACAGACTCCCACACACACAATGACACACACACAGACTCACACACACAGTGACACACACACAGACTCACACACACGCACTCACACTCGGCCTACAAATCTTAACACCGCCAGTTTACACTCAGGGTTGTGAAAACAGTTGTTTGCATTACCGGTAACCGCATGAAAAACCGGTTTCAAACTATCACCGCTTTAGCACGACGCGTGTTTATCTTTGAGGAACCAATAGCAAAGCATCTGTCACTGGTTGTGGTGGTGGTGGTGGTGGTTGTGGTGGTTGGTTGTGGTTGATGGTGGTTTGGTGGTGGTTGGTTGTGGTTGATGGTGGTTGGTGGTGGTGATTTGTGGTGATTGGTGTGGTTGGTTGATGATGGTTAGTGGTGGTGGTTGGTTGATGGTGGTTGGTGGTGGTTTGTGGTGGTGGTGGTTGTGGTTGGTTGATGGTGGTTGTTGGTGGTGGTGGTTGTGGTGGTGGTTGGTTGATGGTGGTTGGTGGTGGTGGTTGTGGTTGGTTGATGGTGGTTGGTGGTGGTGGTTTGTGGTGATTGGTGTGGTTGGTTGATGGTGGTTGGTGGTGGTGATTTGTGGTGGTGGTTGGTTGGTTGATGGTGGTTGGTGGTGGTGATTTGTGGTGGTGGTTGGTTGATGGTGGTTGGTGGTGGTTTGTGGTGGTGGTTGTGGTTGGTTGATGGTGGTTGGTGGTGGTGGTTGTGGTTGGTTGATGGTGGCTGGTGGTGGTGGTTGTTGGTGGTGGTTGTGGTTGGTTGATGGTGGTTGGTGGTGGTGGTTGTGGTTGGTTGATGGTGGCTGGTGGTGGTGGTTGTTGGTGGTGGTTGTGGTTGGTTGATGGTGGTTGGTGGTGGTGGTTTGTGGTGGTGGTTGTGGTTGGTTGGTTGATGGTGGTTGGTGGTGGTGGTTGGTTGATGGTGGTTTGTGGTGGTGGTCTGTGGTGGTGGTTGTGGTTGGTTGATGGTGGTTGGTGATTTGTGGTGATTGGTGTGGTTGGTTGATGGTGGTTGGTGGTGGTGGTTGTGGTTGGTTGATGGTGGTTGTTGGTGGTGGTTGTTGTTGGTTGTGGTTGATGGTGGTGGTGGAAAGGAGCAGTGTAGCGGTTAGCGCGCAACGCTACGAACCTGGCAACCCGAGTTGGATTCCCGCTCACGACCCACACCACCCCCAGTGTCTATTAACTTGGCATCCGGGTCATCGGGACTGTGAACATCGCCGCTGGGGAGACAAAGGCGTTCGGGCGTGGTGCTGGCCACCCACCCCCTCGTGTGCCGTGCCGGCCTTCATAGGTGCTCGCTAACAGCACTTGCCCCAACAATCTGTTCTAAGGCTACACGGGGGATCTTTGTCTTTGGTTGGTGGTGGAACGTTTTAAGCACTTCACAGCAGCCAACATTCTAAGACTCTCGGAACCGGTAAATAACGGTTACCGGTTATCCTTGAACAACCCCAGGCACCCCCCACGTGCGCGCGTGTGATGATGGTGATGATGATGAAGCGCCGCTGACTGCCACGCACTCGCCCCGTCTCCTTCATAGCTGCTCGCAAACTACGTGCCATACACACACAGTACACACAAAATACACACAGTATACACACAATACACACAGTACACACAGTACACACACAATACACACAGTATACACACAATACACACAGTACACACAGTACACACACAATACACACAGTATGCACACACAGTACACACACAGTACACACAGTACACACACACAGTACACACAGTACACACACACACAGTACACACACAATACACACAGTACACACACACAGTATACACACAGTACACACACACACAATACACACACACAGTACACACAGTACACACACATATTATACACACAGTACACACACAGCATACACACAGTACACACACACAGTACACACATACAGTACACACACACAGTATACACAGTACACACACACATTACACACACAGCACACACACAGTACACACACACAGTACACACACTACACACACACAGTATATATATACACACAGTACACACACAGTACACACACATAGAATACACACAGTGTCACACACACAGTATACACACAGTACACACACAGTATACACACAGTACACACACACAGTACACACACATTATACACACAATATACACACAGTACATACAAATAGTACACACACAGTACACACACAGTATATATATACATACACACAGTATATACACACAGTACACACACAATACATACACATATATACACACAGTATACACAGTACACACACAGTACACACACATAGTATACACACACAGTATATACACACAGTACACACACAATACATACACATAGTATACACACAGTACACACACAGTACACACACAGCACACACACACACAGCACACACACAGTACACACACACACAGTACACACACACACAGTACACACACAGCACACACACAGTACACACACAGCACCCACACACAGTACACACACGCACAGTACACACACAGTACACACACACAGTACACACACAGTACACACAGTATATATACACACAGTACACACACACAGTACACACACACAGTACACACAGTATATATACACACAGTACACACACACAGTACACACACACAGTACACACAGTACACACACACAGTACACACACACACAGTACAGACACACAGTACACACACACAGTACACACAATACACACACACAGTACACACACACAGCACACACACACAGTACACACACAGTACACACGCACAGCACACACACACAGTACACACAATACACACACACAGTACACACACACAGCACACACACACAGTACACACACAGTACACACGCACAGCACACACACACAGTACACACACAGTACACACAGTACACACACACAGTACACACAGTACACACAAAGTATACACACAGTACACACACAGTATACACACAGTACACACACAGTACACACAGTATACACACACAGTACACACAGTACACAAGCACAGTACAGACACAGTACACACACACAGTACACACACACACAGTACACACACAGTACACACACAGTACACACAGCACACACACAGCACACACACACAGTACACACACAGTACACACAGTATACACACACACAGTACACACAGTACACACACAGTACACACACAGTACACACACAGTATACACACAGTACACACACACAGTACACACAGTATACACACACAGTACACACAGTACACAAGCACAGTACAGACACAGTACACACACACAGTACACACACACACAGTACACACACAGTACACACAGCACACACACAGCACACACACACAGTACACACACAGTACACACAGTATACACACACACACAGTACACACAGTACACACACAGTACACACACAGTACACACACATAGTACACACAGTACACACAGTACACACACACAGTACACACACACAGTACACACACAGTATACAACGGGGAGACAGGGGTTGGTTGATGTCACGGTGTGTTTTGGTTGTTATCGAAGGCAACTGCTGGAAACTTGTTTTTTAAAGATTCCTACCCCGTGTCTGGCGCGGGAAAGGTGATTTTAACCACGCAGCAAATCGGGCTCAGTAACAAAAAAAACTTCGATTGTTCTCGCTACTTTATCGTCGATAAAAAATATTACAAAGTTTCCCCGAATAGCCTCTTGGGGCAAGTGGTGCCAGCGAGCAAAACTTTGAAGGTTGCAAACGGATGGTGGTGGCGGTGTGGCCAGGACTAACGTTCGGCCGCCTTTGTCTCCCCAGTTCTGAAGTTTGCACGCTGGACCGGGTACTGTAGTCATTTACGGCTGAGTAAATCTAGGGGAGGACCGGGGGGTGGGGGGGGATAGATGTTAGCTCCCTCGCCCTTGGCGTGCTCGCGTGAATCCTTCTCTGGGTCCTCCCGGTTTTTTTCCCCCTTCACATTGAGAATGAACATCCACGGCGTTTAGAGGATTTGGCCGCTAGAACATTTCCACGCGATGCTGACGATGACGATGATAAGCCACTTCGTTGGGCTATCAATTGTGAGAACCAGGTCGCTTTTAAAAAAGTAATATTTAAAAAAACTTGTTTTTAAACACGCTTTTATTAAATGTACCGTACTAGTAATGGAAGCACTCCACGACTCCAAGAAGTGGCCCCGAAGCTTGTCGTAACGTAAGGGGCCGTGGTGGTTTACAGCCAACGTCAGTTTACCGTGGACAATTAGAGCCAAGCCGAAACTTAACATATAAAAAAAATGTTTAGAGATATTTATTTTGAATAATAGAATATAGTATTGTCATCGGTATGACACAAGTATACCGAGTTTGCAGTCGATACCACGTTGGGAAGTGGGTTAAAATGTAGTTACAAGATTTGAGGATACAACAACGAAAACAACAACAGAGTGAGTTAATAGAAAGCGTGTGTCTTCTTGGTTCTTTCGGTAAAGTCACGTAGAAGGGAAATAATAAAATAATAAAAATTTAACATAATATAATACAAAAGAACAGGTCTGTCGGAAAGACTGTCGGAAAGACAGCGTCATTCAGACGCTGTCTTTCCTACAGACCTGTTCTTCGCCTAAGGACGGCTGCTTGCGTTGTGGCCGAAACGTCGTGAGAATTGTATTTTATAATGTTTTATTTTTATTATTTTATTATTTCCCTTCTACGTGACTTTACCGAAAGAACCAAGAAGATGAACCCTGCAGTCACGAAAGCTTTAAATCGAAAAAAAGAAAGCGTGTAATATAAAAAAAAAGAGCTATACGTAACATCTCGGTGGGCCGTACTTGGTAAAATATATATATATATATAAATATATATATATATATATATTTTAAATGTTTTTAGTTAAAAAAATATATTCGTCACTGATGTTGGCCATGAGCCGGGTTCACAGAGCGATGCGCTAACCACCCTGGTACCGTGACCCCTGACACAGAGACACAAAGACAGAGATCTCCCCTATAGCCTCTAAGGGGCCGTCCATAAATGACGTCACGCACCTAGGGGGGGGGGTCAAAGATGTGTGACGAGGGGGGGGGGGTGTTTGAGAAATGTGACGTCACATCAAAATGCGCAACTTTAAATAAATATAGACAACACGTTCTGCTTAATTAAATAGACTTTTTAATAAATGTTTCTCCTACAACATCACAAGGGCAGCGCCACATTAAATACGCACTACAATGGCAATAGTTTAAAGCGATTTGAAGCATGTTTAATATTTGTGGGGGGGGGGGGGGCAGAGCTTTGTGACGTCATATTTGAGGGGGGGTCTGACTTTTTGTGACGCCGTGTGACGATTTGGGGGGGGGGGGGGTAAAAAATCGTCCAAAATCGCGTGACGTCATTTATGGACGGCCCCTCACAAAGGCGAGACGGCACACGAGGGGGTGGGTGAGACCATTGCCACACCCGGCCGCCTTTGTCTCCCCAGTGGTGGTGTCTTTTACACCCAATACTCATTTAAGGCTGAGTCGACCTAGGAGAGGTGATGTCTTTTACACCCAATACGAGGTTACTAATTTAAGGCTGAGTCGACCTAGGCGAGTCACACAAATACGAAGACAAAGATCCAACGTAAAGCCCTTTGGACTGTTGGGGCAAACACACACATTCGGTAGAGTCCACACATTTCGAAAACACACAGACAAAGATCCCCCGTGTAGCCTACACAGGCTGTAGGGAAGAGTGCTGTTAGCGAGCTCATATTGAAGGTCGACAAGGCGCACGATGGGGGTAGGTGGCCAACACCACGACCGGCCGCCTTTGTCTCCCAAGCGCTGATTGTTTACACACGTCATCAAGCACTCATTTAAGGCCGAGTGGACCTAAGGGAGGTCCAAAACCGGTTAAGATTTTTTTTATCGTCAACACGGACACACAAGCTTACGCATTCGCCACTCAGTGTCGGCGACATCAATGCAGCGCTTGTGCCAGGCTAGGTGCACAAAATACAATCTCCACGTGTTATACACCATTGCGCAGACTGTAGGGGCAAGTGCTGTTAGCGAGTAGCACCTGTGAAGACAACGGGGTGGGTGGCCAGCACCACGCCCGGCCGCCTTTGTCTCCCCAGTGGCGATGTTTTTACGCACCGCACCAGGTACTCATTTGAGGTTGAGTCGACCTAGGGGAGGCCCAGGACTGGAATCGAACTCGGGTCTCCGGGTTCCGAGGGCACAGCGTAGCGCTACCCACCACTACACTCGGGGCCGTCCATAAATGACGTCACGCGATTTTGGAGGATTTTTGACCCCCCCGTCGTCACACGACGTCACAAAAAGTCAGACCCCCCCCCCCGCAAATATGACGTCACAAAGCTCTGCCCCCCCCCCGTCATCCAAAACCATATTTCCATTTTGAAAATAAAACATGCTTCAAATCGCTTTAAACTATTGTCATTGTAGTGCGTATTTAATGTGGCGCTGCACTCTGATGTTGTAAGAGTGTTGTTATAACAATTAGCGTTTATTTAAAGTTGCGCATTTTGATGTGACGTCACATTTCTCAAACCCCCCCCCCGCCTCGTCACACATCTGACCCCCCCCACCAACCACTATCAACTTCCACCACCAACCACCACCAAGCAACCACCAGCAACCACCAGCAACCACCACCAACTACCACCACCAACCACCACCAACTACCACCATCACCAACCACCACCACCAACCAACCACCAACCACCACCAACCACAACCACCAACCACCAACAACTACCACAACCACCACCACCAGTGTGACAGATGCTTGCTTTGCTATTCGTTCCTCAGTTTTAACAAAAGTGTGTGTGGGGGTGGGTGGGTGTGTGTAAAGCCGCTGTTCCTCACCGAGAAGTCCTGAACAGTGAATGTCAGTTCCCTCCTTGTGTGTGTCACCCTCCAAATAAGAACACCTAGTAAAACCCATAAAGGGGCTCCCACCTCCCCTCCCACGACCCCCACCCCCTCCCCCGACTGACCGACTGACTGACCTCTTGGTTGGCTGGCCAGCTGCTTCGTTCTACCAGCGCCTGCGACCTTCCCTTCCAGATTTGGCCGTGACGGCCGAGGGGTTTGACAACAATAAATCAACAAAATCGGGCCAACTCGTTAAACGCATCTGGGGAAGAGGAAAAATAGTTTGTTGAAACTATACCTCTGAGGTTTAAAAAAATATATTAGAATTAAAGAAACCCAACCGACCTACCCCCCACCCCCCCCATCTGCGACTTGTTTTTTCAGTGGTGTTGCATTTTCTAACAATTATTCCGATGCTTTTTTGGCAGGAAAGGTAAACACATTCTGCAAGCCCGAGCCGTGCCGTCTTCCATTCTTTATTTAAAAAAAAACCCACCCCAACCTTGGCTCTGGCTCGTCGTGATGACATTGCCGGCTGCGAATTTCGAAGAAAATGTTTACGCAGAGATTTCGCGTAATGTGGGGTTTATTGCAACGTGCATTGCAACGCAAACTGTGGATTTATATAGCGGTCTGAATGTGATGCTCCACAACAAACTGCCTAGCACCTCGTCAGCTGAGTCATACGTCTCTACGAGATGTTTTAGTCTCTGTGTGGCTTCTGGTGTCCCCGAGGTGAGTCTGCGTTTTATTTGAGCTAATGGGTTTTCTGCGAGTCTACGGGTCCTTATCTAAGCGTTGGGTATCTGTCAGTCTATCGGTTTCTGTGAGTCCATGGGCCTCTATGTGGGTCTATGGGTCCCTATATGAGTCGACGGGTAGTCTGTGTGAGTCTATGGATCCTTGTGTGAGTATATGGTTCACTCTGTTAGCCAGGGTCTCTGTGAGTCTATGTGCTATCTGTGTGTTCATGAGCCCTTACGTGAGTCTTGAATCTCTAGGAGTCTATGGATCTTTATGTGAGTCTACGGGTCCATATGTGAATCTACGGATCTCTGTAAGAGTCTGCGGTGTATTGTGTGAGTCTACAGGTCTCTATGAGCCTATGGGTCTCTGTGAGTGTGTAGTGACATAGAATGGTCACTACTGTGTCGGCCTGTACGAAGGCTGGGGGCCCCAAGGGGGTGCCTGGGGGGTCACGTGGTGGAGGGATCCGGACCTTCCCAGAGGTGGGGGAAGTGAGGCGTGGCCTGAAGAGAGCCAGCCACGCCGGGGCGGAGCCAGCCACGCCAAACCAGATATAAGCGTGGTGTGAACGCAGAGCGAGGCTGTTGTACTGTACTCCGAAGTGAAGACATCATCGGTCGTCAAGTCCCGAGTCGTCGTCCTGGGCCAGGCAGGCCGTTGCCTGCCTGGTCCAGTCTGTGTCGTGTTCCAGAGTGTTAGTGAGTTGAGGAAGGTGGTCACCACCTTATGTACAGTGTTATATTACTTACCGTTTAATAAATAGTGTTGCCTCCAAGCTGCGTGTGTGTGCACCCAATTCGAACCTACTACATTAGTGTACAGGTTCCTATGTTAACATATCCACTTCCGTACCCAGTTACATGCTAATTTCTCACATTAACATCACTAGACCCAGCCACTCCTTTAAAACCCTTGGGCTACACCCATTTCACACATTTAAAACAGTCTTCATCAGCAGCACGCCATGCTTTCCCACCTGATGACGGATGCTTGTGTTGCGCCCGAAACGTCGTGATTTATTTTATTTTTTATACCCACGTGACTTGACTGAAATAACCAAAGAGTAAGATTCCTATGTGAGTTTACGGGTCTTTATGAGTCTACGGGTCTCTATGAGACTATGGGGCTCTGTGAGTCTACAGGTTCCTATGTGAGTCTATGGGTCTCTCTGAGCATATGGGTCTCTGTGAGTGTACAGGTTCCTATGTGAGTTTACGGGTCTTTATGAGTCTACGGGTCTCTATGAGACTATGGGTCTCTGTGAGTGTACAGGTGCCTATGTGAGTCTACGGGTCTCTATGAGACTATGGGTCTCTGTGAGTGTACAGGTGCCTATGTGAGTCTACGGGTCTCTGAGACTATGGGTATCTGTGAGTGTACAGGTGCCTATGTGAGTCTACGGGTCTCTATGAGACTATGGGTCTCTGTGAGTGTACAGGTGCCTATGTGAGTCTACGGGTCTCTATGAGACTATGGGTCTCTGTGAGTGTACAGGTGCCTATGTGAGTCTACGGGTCTCTATGAGACTATGGGTCTCTGTGAGTGTACAGGTGCCTATGTGAGTCTACTGGTCTCTATGAGACTATGGGTCTCTGTTAGTGTCCCCTATGTGCCCAACATCCCGTGTAGGTTCCGCTCGAGTGTTGTGCTTGTGCCTGGATATTGACATCCTCTGGGTCTGTTCCATTCCTTGGCTGTCACTCCATCGTTCGTCTTGAAAACTATCCGTCATCCCTTGTGTGCCCTGCTCATGTCTACTTAAAACTATTAACTATTTATATTATCGGTTCTTTCGGTAAAGTCACGTAGAAGGGAAACAATAAAATAATAAAAATATAAAACAATAAAATTGTGACAATTGCTTGTGTTGCAGTCGAATCGTCGTGATATTTTTTGTTTTATATTTTTATTATTTTATTGTTTCCCTTCTACGTGACTTTACCTAAAGAACCAAGAATATGAATCCCTGCAGTCACGAAAGCTTTAAATCAAAATATAAACTTTTTTTTATTTTACCATGTAAGGCCCACTGAACTATACTTTTACAATGAGTTTAATGGTTGATTCACCTGTGTATAGTCCCACACCCATGCGTTCATCTTTCGCTCTCTGTCATTAAACTATTAAATTATCTCCATGCTTCTGTGCACACGTTTCTATCATTGTTCCGTATTTTGTTGTTGTTCCGTCATGTTCTGTGTTTCATTGTTCATTTCCATGTTTCTGAACCACGTATAATATAGGAAGTGGGATAGACCGATTAAAACACATATTTTATATGCAATCGGAGGGTGGGTGAGTGCGTGCATGAGTGACTATGTGAGTGGTTGAGTGACTATGTATGTACGTGTATATGTTGAACTTCTTTCGCACCGTACGTAGCCAACCGTGCCCATCGGAGGTGCAGGTGAAAGAAAGCAAACTAACACACAAAACACAATTCTGAAGTGGCGATTTATTTATTTATTTCATATGTAAAAGCGCATAGCGCTCCAGTGGCTTCCGAGGCATGAGAAAAGTGAGTGGCAAATAAAATAAGTAAAAAAAGATGGACCCCCCCCCCCTCTTTTAAATGTTAGATTGTATGGGAAGGCCAGTCGGAACAGATGGTGTCTTGCACAGAGCACGAAACTGACTGCGTTTCGAACGTCGGGCGTCAGGCGGGAAGTTCCAGATTTGTGCGTGTGCTGTGTCTATGTGTGCTTTGTCTGGCACAGTAGGGGACACAGGTGTTGCATCAGCCAGTCATCTCAGTCATCTCAGTCAGTCGACCCGTGGCACCTGGGTCTGCCCCGTGACCTCCTGCCAGCGGGCGTTCGACACTTCACGTGGCCTCAAGGTGCACATGGCCTGGCACAGGCGTCGTGGTGACGTCACCGCCACTTAGTGGCTAATGACGGTTGTTGTTGTGTGTGCTGTGTAGAAGGGCCAATGCCCGAAACGTCGTCTATTAGATATATTATTTCCCTTTCAAGCACATACAAGCACAATGCGTTATTATTAACGAATGTGTTGAGATTTTTTTTTTATTAATGAGTAAACAAAACATGTTTCCCTAAATAATGATAATTATCGGGTCAATTAAATGTTTGCTTTACCGCCAATACCAACACAGCCGCCATTCGCCACTGAGTGACGGCGACGTCACCACGGGGTCTGTGCCAGGCCAGGTGCACTAAGACAGAGTCTGAATGAGTCTGGAGTGTGTCATTCAGACTCTGTCTTATCGACAGACCTGTTCTTCACCTGAGGACGGCTGCTTGCGTTGTGGCCGAAACGTCGTGAGAATTATTTTATTATGTTTTATTTTTATTATTTTATTATTTCCATTCTACGTGACTTTACCGAAAGAACCAAGAAAACAACAACAACCGCCATTCGCCACTAAGTGGCGGTGACGTCACCACGACGCTTGTGCCAGGCTATGTGCACCTTGAGGCCGTTCACACACACACAATGTTAAAGCCACGTGAATTCCCCCATTAATTATACTATGTGACACTATTTTTGCTCCTGGGTACTAAGTGTTATTCTAGATTTGAAGTTGTCGTGACTGCAAGGATCCATACTCTTTGGTTCTTTCGGTAAAGTCACGTAGGTGAAAATAAAATTTCATAAAAATGAAAACAACTAAATTAGATCACGACGTTTCGGGCGCAACACAAGCATCCATCATCAGGTGGGTACAACTACAGCGAAAACATGTGTTGCGCCCGAGACGTCGTGATTTAATTGACTTGTTTTCATTTTTATTTCATTTTATTTTCACCTACGTGACTTTATCGAAAGAACCAAAAACTACTAACTGTTATTTGCAATAAATTTCAAAAGATCACTGTCCTGGTCACAAAGGCAAAGTTTGTGGGGAATAATAGCAATTTTATGTACTTTTGAGGCATAAGCAATTAGGAAATAACACTTGCAATCCCAGGAACATTTTTTTAATTGCACTGTTATCAGACAACTCACGCGATTAATCTAATTCATAAAAAGCACACACATTCATTCATTCATAAATTCCCCCCGCCCTCCACCCCCCGTGGCGGTGACGTCACCGGTAGCTGGCACGCCCTTTTACGACACCACCCGTGCCCGATGCTTCACGGTCAAACCGTAAAGCGGATTTCGCGGGAGACGTCGTTACAAAACGTAGTTCGCATACGCCGAGTAGAGAAAAATTTATTTAAATTTTCTTTGTCGTCCAATCGGCATCGAGAGAGGAGAGAGCTCCGCCGATCACGTGCAGCGCGGGAACCAATGAGACGCCGGTGTGTGTGTGTGGGGGAAGGGAGGCGAGAGGGCGCTTAACCGCAGTGGGAAATGTAATGGGGGTTATTCATTGTCACGTGACTAATCACCGGGGGGGGGGCACCACCCCCCACGGTTGTTTGAGACTCAATGGAGGGTGCGGATTTTGACGAAGACGTCGTGTTTAAGGTTGAACTCTTGTGTTGTTTGGACTTGTTTAACTCTTCCCCGCCACCAACACCCCCCCAGCAACCCACCACCCCCCACCAACCCCACCACGCCACCACACCACTCCACCACCAACACACCGCCACCACCCCACCGCCACACCACTCCACCACCACCAAACCACCCCACCACCCCACCACCAACACACCTCCACCACCACACCACCCCACCGCCACAACCACACCACCGCCACAACACCACCACAACACCGCCACCACCAACACACCGCCGCCACCACCACAACACCACCGCCACAACACCACCACAACACCGCCTCCACCACACCGCCGCTACCACACCGCCGCCTCCACCACCACCACAACACCACCACCACACTACCACCACACCGCCCCCACCACACCACCGCCACCACCACCGCGTCGTGTTCGTCACGCCCCCGAGGTTGGCGTGCCACAACGAGGCCTCGTAGCGTCGTGCAATCTCACTGTGATCTAACCGTGTTAGTGGAGGACCGCGGAGCTTGGGAAATTGGTGGTGTATGTACAGTGCGTGTACAGTACGTAGCAGTGTCGTCGCTGCGCTACGAACCCGGCGACTCGAGTTCGATTCTGGGCCTCCCCTAGGTCGACTCGGCCTCAACTGAATGTTTTGTACATCGCCACGAGGGAGACAAAGGCGGCCGGGCGTGGTGCTGGCCACCCATCCCATCTTGTGCCGTGTCGGCCTTCATAGGTGCCGCTTGCTAACAGCACTTGCCCCTACAGTTTGTTAAGGCTACACGGGGGATCTTTGTCTTGTGCATGTACGTGTGTATGTTGAACTTCTTTCGCACCGTACGTAGCCAGCCGTGCTAATCGGAGGGTGGTTGAGTGTGTGGATTGACTGAGTGGGTGATTGACTCTGTGTGTGTTGGAGAGCAAAGCCACAACATTTACAATCCGAGTATCGTAACGTTTCGCCAGTATGATAAGTGTTTTTTTACCCTTCTATCTGGAAACAAAACTGACACCTTTTTTTACAAGGAGCCATGTTTGCATAGACCACAATACCTGCAGTCGTAATGCAAACAAAAACATAACTCTGATAATGTATGCACTGTCCTTGAAGTTGATTCGTCCACACCCGAGACAGCTTTCCTTAGAGCCTAGTCTCACATGGTGTTGGACCAGATGACGCCTTTTGGCGCCTTTTGGCGTCATCTGGTAAAAAAAACTATCATCATATTTTTCTACTGGCAAATGAGGTTCCAATGGTGTTTCGCCAGTAATTACAACCGGCATCATCAGGCTGACAACAAGATCTGTGGAGAAATCCTCCTCCTGTTTAGTTCCTTAAATAGAGGGGGTAGATGTGATGACATCATATTATTGGTTCTTTCGGTAAATTCACGTAGAAGGGAAATAATAAAATAATGAAAATTCAACAACAAAATTCTCACGACGTTTCGATTGCAACACGAGCAATCATCATCAGGTGTGAAAACCACAAATATTTTTTTTTATATCACTTGTGAGCCCTTGAGCGAAGTGGGGGGCGGCGGATGAACTTCTACAGCAAAATTACTGTAGTGAGCAGTTCCACCTTAAGACGGATGCTTGTGTAGCCTCCGAAACGTGATTTAATTTAGTTTTCATTTTTATTTTATTTTCACCTACGTGACTTTACCGAAAAAACCAAAGAGTAAAGTTCCTTACTGTCAAGTTCCTTACTGACAAGGTGCGTGCTCTTTATGAATGAGCAGATGACAGCTCATTGCAACCGCGAGTTCCCCTTTCGCGCGAGCCGTGATCTGACACAGGCACCGCTAAACAGCGTAGACTTGTCTTCTTGGTTCTTTCCGTAAAGTCACGTAGAAGGGAAATAATAAAATAATAAAATAAACATAATAAAATAATTCTCACGACGTTTCGGCCACAACGCAAGCAGCCGTCCTCAGGTGAAGACCAGGTCTGTCGGGGAGACGCTGTCTGAGGATGGCTGCTTGCGTTGTGGCCGAAACGTCGTGAGAATTATATAATTATGTTTTATTTTATGGTATCAATATTATATTCCTTTAAGCAATCGCTTTCAGTACGTTGTTTACACCATGTTTTTTCATGGATGCTGTGTTTTTTTTCTATTTCTCACTATAATGCCATCGTGTTTGAGGCTGGATCTACATTATAATTACTGTGGCAGATTTAAATTACTATTTTTTTAGAGATACAGCATGGGATTTGATGATAATCAAAATCTAACTTAATTTTTCTTTTCAAAAAAGCTACTTTTTACATTGCGGTTATGATTCACTAGCCATTTTTTATTTATCTTATCTATTATTGTATATTATTGATTTATTTTACTGTAACTTGCTGCGTTTGTCGGAGAAGCAGTGGTTGTTGTTTTTGTTGATTAAACACCGATTTAAGAGCTTCTTGGCTCACAGGGTAATTAAATAAGTAATATTTTTAAAAACTTTTTTTAAACACGCTTTTAAGAAATGTACGAGTAATGGAAGAACTCCAGGAAGTGGCCCCGAAGCTTGCTGTAACGTAAGGGACCGTGCCCAATTACAGCCAACGTCAGTTGAGCGTGGACAATTGTACCCAAGCCGAAACATAACATATAAAAAATAATGTTTAAAAATATATTTTTTATGATAGAATATGGTATTGTCAACAGTATGACATAACTATACCAAGTTTGCAGTCGATACCACATTGGGAAGTGGGTTAAAATTGAGTTACAATATTTGAGGAGACAACGACAACAACAACAGAGTGAGTTCAAAGAAAGTGTGTAAAATAGACTGGACTGAAAGGTGAAGTTGCTTTTGGATGGGACGCGTCACTTGAATGGATGTGGGCCGGTGGTCGAGACTGATAAAGAAAGGAGTGGCAGCAAAAGGAGGGAGCACGCCGGAGAGTAATTCACCGCAGACGTGGGGCGCGTCTGCAAGAACTGGATTGCACCGAAACTCACAAAAATTATTTTCAGGGCCTACCTTGGCTCCTCCCACCCTCAACCAGTATATATACAAGGACTGTTTTCTTGGAATTTCTCTTACTTGATGCAGCTATCGTGCTGTGACGGTTCCACCTGCAGACGGAAGCTTGTGTTGCCTCCGAAACGTCGTGATTTTTATTTTACTTTTATTAATTTTAATTTTTTTACCTACGTGACTTTACGGAAAAAACCTAAGAATATGAATAAGAACTGGATTGTTATATCGCAGGATCGTGGGCGATTGTGGCAACGGCTTGCGGAGACCTTAACCCATGAAGTTTGATTCATCGCGGCCTGCAGCTGATTCTTGTAATGATTGATTTTGATGATGATGGATAACATTGACATTATATTCTTGGTTCTTTCGGTAAAGTCACGTAGAAGGAAATAATAAAATAATATAAATATAAAACAATAAAAATTCTCACGACGTTTCGACTGCAACACAAGCCATCATCATCAGGTGTGAAATCCACATCAGGTGTGAAATCCATAGCAAGACATTTTTTTTTCAAATTTTCTTGCTGTGGATTTCACACCTGATGATGATTGCTTGTGTTGCAGCCGAAACGTCGTGAGAATTTTTATCGTTTTATATTTATATTATTTTATTATTTCACTTCTACGTGACTTTACCGAAAGAACCAATAATATGAATCCCTGCAGTCACGAAAGCTTCAAATCGAAATTTAACATTGACATTGTTACGATAATTCTTCTCCGGGTGTTGGGCACCAGGGCTCGCCTCTTTACCAGCACCTCGAGGATGCGGGCTTCGCTCAACTGGACTCAGCCGAGCGGCAGAGGGACCCCGGGGGGCGACCGGAGGAGCACGAGGAGACGCAGATGGAGAGCCGCATGTCGTGCGTGAGTTCTTCCCCTCCCCCACCCCGCACTGGTGTCTCTGAAATGGTGTGGAACTCTACCCCCTTTGCACATCCGCAACATCAAATGCAGTCTGACTTTTAAGAAATATCGAATAGGCCTCGTATCTGTTCGTTCAGGCTTTCGAGCACGCCGAGTTGTTAACTTGTCTGCAAAATCTGGGCCCGTTATCAATGACATTATTAGTCTTGGTTCTTTCGGTAAAGTCACGTAGAAGGGAAATAATAAAAAAAAACAAGTTTTAATTTATTCGACGTACGGTATACCGAACGATTTGCCTCCCTTACGATGTCATGAATCTGTCAGGATTTGGAGTAGCATTTCAACAGGGTATGGGGACGGCTTCACCCAGCAGTGGACTGACCAAGGGCTTTACATTTTGTTTTAGAAATTAAGAAAACAGTGGGGCCCAAGAAGGACATCCATTGGGGTAGCCCAGCATTTGTCCTTACCCCTCCGGTCCAAAATTTGGGGAGGTAGTGGCCTTATTGGCACAAGACACAGATTAAATTTTGAAGCAAACGATGAAACGTGCAGTGGACACCTACGGCCTATTTGCTAATGGATTGTGATGATGAGTGACCTCCCCCCTAATTGGTACCTGAAGTTTCCACACCCATGACTGTCTCCCCCCTCAGTGAGCAAATTATATCTCGACTTTGTCCCGTGACGTTGACACTGAAGCCTTGGTTTCGTTTGCCGGTGCGTATCATTGTGCAGTTGTTAACAGACACCTTCCCTTTGACCGTTGTACTGTAGTCGCTTTACAATCACTTCAACAACACGGAGAGTCTTGAACGGCGGGATGGTGACTCAGAAGATCGGGGTGCACCAGCCGCCGCGAGTTGCAATTGCAAAGACGAGGAGGTAGCCGTGATGGTTTAGCCTTGTCAGTCGAAGGCCACGGAGACTTTCCTCCTCCGTCTTTACAGGGCTCGGTCTGAAGGGACGAGGAAGAGAGGTGGGCCAAAGACAAAGCCACATTGAGGGCAACCCCCTTCCTTGGCTATATTTGGCCGGTTTTCTGGCCGAAGGCGCAGCAGAGAGCTCTATATGGCACAACGGTACATTCCCGCACGGTCGTACTTCCCACAAAGAGCACGATCTGGGAATGACATCTGCGGGGAGGGTGACGTAGCGAGCCGGTCCGTGCAAAACCCCGGCCGTTAAAACTGTCACGGAGAGTGAACGCAGACAAGAGGCGGTTTTAAAACGAGACGCGGAACGGAATGGCTTTGCCACTGTGCTCCGTTACAAACCGCTGGCGCTGGCCCGGCGCGCGTCTTTATTCGTGAGAACTTCAGTTGTGCTCGCGTGAGATGATTACATTTCTCCCCCCCCCCCCCTCCGGAGCGTGACGACATGATTAAATCCGTCACTCTGTATCGGGATTGCCATGCCCGCTCCACCAGCGTGGATATCCAGTGTCCCGTTCCAAGCGATGTAAAATAATACGTAAATAATCGCTGGCTGGCCGCACTGGTATGGTGGGGTGTGAAGTATTGGGTGTGTGAATTCTAGGGCACAGGAAAACAGTGGGCGGTTATCATCATCGTAATAATAAATATCAGTCGTATACCCCAGCAAAGCCTCACTGAGTCTCAAAGACTATATTCAAGAAGGGGAGCCGCTACGGTGGTGTGTTTGGTCAAGTCCTTCATTGAGAGTTCGGCTCCGTGTGGGAGGAAACCGGAAAACACGGAGAAAACCCACGCTTTGTGTAGGCCACACGGAGCGGTATCTTTTACTGAATTTTCCACGGATAGCCGACTCCGGAGTGGACTGGAATGCACAGGAGTTGATTTCTCTCTGAACTAGAGTTGCCCAAACAAAAGTGGCTTTTCCACGATTTTTTCCGAGTGACTCGAATCATCGCGTGAGATTTTGTGGAGGGGTGTGGGGTGGGTTTTGGGAGGCGGGGGGCTGCGGAGATCTTATCCAGAAATTTAAATTTCCGCTCGCCGAGAATTCTGACGTAGAATTCAGCGCAGTCCGGGAAACACAATCTTCCGGGAGAATTTTCTCACCCAGCCCGAACTGGTGGCAGCCAACTTGAGTCGTGTCAAAATTTGGCAATGGATTTCATTGTCGGGGAAGTTGAGTACAGTTTGGGCGGGGGGGGGGTAAAAGTGAAGTTAACGTAAACACACACATTCTTAGGTTTGCCTCCAAAACGTCGTGATTTTTATTTTATTTTACTTTTATTAATTTTAATTTTTTACCTACGTGACTTTACCGAAAAAACCTAAGAATATGAATTCTTGCAGTCACGAAAGCTTTAAATCTAGAAGTAAAACACACAAACAGGCTGTAGAGCCATACAGCTCATAATGCAGCATTGCACGCCACAGATGGTCGACACCGCAACAGAGAAACGGGCTCTCGTGCAGTAAACAATTACAACACATGGTTATGAATTTTAACAGCAAACGTGAAAGAAAAGACTTTGTATGTTTGCATGTTGAACTTCGTTCGCACTACCGTACGTAGCCAACCGTGATTAACGGAGGTGCTGGGGACGGACAAAAAACTAAACACAAACAGCAGTTTTAACAAAATTAGTTTCAATCTAGATTTAAAAGTGCTCAGTTTCCAGTGCTCAGCTCCCACATTCCAGCGCAGC
Organism: Lampetra fluviatilis; assembly: GCF_964198595.1. Classification (NCBI taxonomy): domain Eukaryota; kingdom Metazoa; phylum Chordata; class Hyperoartia; order Petromyzontiformes; family Petromyzontidae; genus Lampetra; species Lampetra fluviatilis. The sequence goes on along the minus strand of NC_136312.1, from coordinate 4,991,847 downwards.
AACATATTGAAACGCAGGATGAAACATTATCAACAGCAACGGAACGTGCGACGGACAACAGAAAAATAGGTTCTAAAGCGCGACGAACTAAAACGCATGGCATCTGCTGGAGTTGGCAGTCTCGCCGTCTTGTCCTGTCCTCTGAGCTGTGTGCGTTGCGTTGGCCCAGAGGGCCCGCTTCGTGCCTTGGTTGGGGGTGTCGCGACGCGACCGCTCGCCATATGCCGCTCGCTCTTCGGCGTCGTGGAATCCCACCGTGGGGGTCGCCGGAGGCGTTTATCGTGTCTTGCGTCCCCCCGGTGGCCACCCCCCTCGCTTGAGCACCTGTCGTTTACAAGCGGAGCGGGCTTGGGGGGGGGGGGGAATGCGAGCCGCGTTTTCTCGGCACACTCGGCTCTCCGTGCCTCCATTCACGTCGCAGCCACCGCGGCGGCGGCTGCTGCTGCTGCTTCCATTGAGGCGCTCGCAATAATTTACTGCGGAGGAGGAGGAGGAGGCAGGGGTGGCCCAGAGGTCAGAGTGCCGCGCCGGTGCTGCTGAGATCCTGCGTTTCAAAGCGGGGTTTTCAGCTGCCTGTGATAAACTCGGGCTGTCAAGAAGAGCGAGTTGATGGTTTCAGCCTGGCTACCAATGACTCGCAGAGAGATCCATATACTTGCATAAACTGAGCTGTGACGAACACATTGGATATAAGCCATGGCTTGTGCTAGCACCCAACTTCTACGGCGTTGAACTCTTGGCTGGCGAGGTTGCCTTGTCCGTGGAAACGCCCGAATGTGGACGTCTCGGCAACTTTTTTTGTTCGGCCGCTTCCATCCTTGCTGACCTGGCGCCTACACTCAGGGTCTTTCTAAACGAGCATCATCGTCACCTTCCCGGGACCAAGCCTTCGTGCCTTGCCAGGGGGTCGCGGCGGTGGCGCAAGAGCGGCTGAACGTAAACGTCACCGAGTCAAACAACATTTTTGTTAAAAATAACACCGCGGGCTTGAGCTTGTTGTGTCTCGCTGACAACCGATCGTATAAACGTTGCTCGGTGGAGGCGCGCGCGCGTCGCTAAACCGTTGGCCGTAAATCTCAAAATCTGGGCCTGCGCTTTCATGGCCTCGCGTCTGCCGCTTTTTACCCGCCTTCTGTTCCTCTGTTCCTTGTTTTCTGACACCTCTTTCATTTTTCGCTCGCAAGATGTGGTGGGGGGCGGGGGGGGTGGGGGGGGCCAGTGCTTGACAGGGCACGTTTTTTTTGTATTTTGGGAAGAGACGGTCACACGATTTCACAAGTGTCCAAAAATGAGACAGAAGGTGCTCGGACGACTGTTGGCCACCTCCGGTTGATAGCGGGGAAGTTACAGGTGCGGGTGTGTATATACGGGTGTGTATATGCGGGTGTGTATATGCGGGTGTGTATTATAGTGGGGAGCGGTAGTGTAGCGGTTAGCGTGCTGCACTACGAACCTGGCGATCCGGGTTCGATTCCCGCTCACTGCACCAGTGACGATTATCTGAACCGGTCCTGGGCCTCCCCTAGGTCGACTCAGCCTCAAATGAGTACCTGGTGCGATGTGTAAACATCGCCGCTAGGGAGACAAAGGCGGCCGGGCGTGATGTTGGCCACCCACCCCCTCGTGTGCCGCCGTGCCGGCTTTTATAGGTGCTCGCTAACAGCACTTGCCCCTACAATCTGTTAAGGCTATACGGGGGGATCTTTGTGTATTATAAAGTTGTGTATATACAGGTGTGTATATTTCCGTGGGGAAATCTTTTGAGGTTGAACAAGGGAAGGTCCACGGATGGGCTCTTGCCCCCCCCACCCCTCCCCCCCCCCCCAAGGATGCACTAGGAGTTGAAGAAGAACTCTGGTTGCCCCTCACCCCACCCCCCCGCCCCCCACCCCCCACCCCCCACCCCCCCACCCCCCTGCCCCCACCCTCGCTGGCGCTGCCCTGACTACCCCGGCTCTCCCTGGGGCTTGTTGTTGTCGGTGCCGTTCCCTGGTTGCTCCGTCGCAGGCTATGCATGACCGCAGTCCTTTATTTGACCGAAGTGAGCTCATTGCGATTCCATAATAGAGGTGTTTTTATTTCGATTTAAAGCTTTCGTGACTGCAGGGATTCATCTTCTTGGTTCTTTCGGTAAAGTCACGTAGAAGGGAAGTAATAAAATAATAAAAATAAAACATAATAAAACAATTCTCACGACGTTTCGCCTGAGGATGGCTGCTTGCGTTGTGGCCGAAACGTCGTGAGAATTGTTTTATTATGTTTTATTTTTATTATTTTATTACTTCCCTTCTACGTGACTTTACCGAAAGAACCAAGAAGAGGTGTTTTTGTTTGTTGGGTAAAGACCGTGCAAATATAAATGTGTCATTAACCTGCCACCACCTCCCGACACAGCCAATTGGTAAGGTTTGTCACGTGAACAAAATGAGGCAAATCGTTACTCGCTCAGCACAAACCGGTGTGTTGGAGAATAAGCTCTTACGGCATTTACAATTCGATTACTGACCCATTGCGATCCGCTGCAGCGTTTACAACGCTGGGGCACCTGCCGAGCTGGGGTTACGCAATGAGGGCTGTTCAGTTTTGAACGTTCACTTTTGGTTGAGATATCGGCACAGTGACCGATTCTTTCGAACGATGATGTCACTGATTAAATAAATAAAAAAGTTTCTACATTCACAGACAAGGTTGAGAAAAATGATGTGAAACCCAAAACTTAAGATGGCTTTTGTGCGTGCAGTCATTGGTGAATGGCTGGGACCATCAGCTCGTAACACTTGAGAACCCGGTATAATGATGGGCAGCTGCCTGGATTCAAACCCAGGATATTATCGGTGCCGGCTCTCATCCCTAGTCAACCTGTACACCTCACTGAATGCGGTTTAATCACGTTTGGCTGGTGGTTTTAAATCATCCGTTAAACTCGTTATCACGAGCAGAGAAAGAAAGTATAAATGAGCCATTCGAAGGAGCGCCGCGGTGGCAAGATGTTAACTGCCTCGCCTGGTGTACAGGAGGTTGTGGGTTCGATCCCGACCCTGGCGCTTGCTGCTGCATATTTTGAGTTTGCATTTTTTCTCCGTGGTCGCGTGGATTTTTTTCGGGTCCTCCGGTTTTTCTGTCCACATTTAGAATCAACATCACGACGCGTTTAAGAGCAGGCCACTTCGTCGAGCTATCATTCGTGACAGCTCTGTCCCTTCTGAAAAATATCTACATCGCTCAATGGGCCTTACCTGGTAAAATAAAAATTAACCCATAAAAACAAAGTTTTTCACTATAAATCCTTTATATGCGTGGCGGCTAGAGTCCTCTCGTTCTCTGGCTTGAGATGGCTGCCACCTATGGGTCAGATGAATGCCTGCCACCATTAAGCAATTGGTAATTAAATATAATAATTTTTTTCCTAAAAAGTGTGCGTGACAATGTATTTTCATTGTCACGCACAACGAGTCTGTGTGCAAAATGTCAGCTCGATTGGATCACGGGAAGTGGGTTAAAAAACGACCGAAAGATTTGCACGGTCGTAAACAAGCAAGTGAACTTAATATAAAGGATTTAAAAAATAGTAATGAGATGTTCACACTCACCGCATTCTCAATGGCCGTGACGCGAGCATGAAAATGTGTCCTGGAACAGGCTTCTTCAGCGGCTTAAGCGCTCTAAATATTACGCGGACGATTAAACTTTAGGATTTGGCAAAGTCGCTTTAGTTACTTTACAGGCTCCATTGGTCACATAAATTCACGTATATATAATTAGGTGAATTATTTCGATTTTTCATGCATTGCAAGATGGTTTCTGAATTGTGAGCATGTGCGTGGGTGGGTGCCCGTGTCGGTTTGTGTGTCTGACTTTTGTGTGTGTGTGTCATTTTGTCAATAAGTCTGTGCTTGTATGTGGTTGTTTGTATGTCCTGGTGGGGGGGGGGGGGGTCCCCCTTTTCAAAAACGGGGACTTCAGTGATTGCAACAACTACCGGGGCATCCCTCTCCTCCGTGTGCTAGAAAAGTTTTTGGCAAGGATTAATTATTCAACTTCGCCTTGCCAGGCACGCTAAGAAGAGGCTTGTGGATCAGAAAATGTGATATTGGACTTGGGTGGTCCTGCACGGATGCCATAATCTCTGTCCATCTGCTACAGCAGAGGTGAAGGGAATTTCAAGATGACCTACATCTGTTTTATTGATCCGGGTCAAGTCCCGTGATACCATCAATAGGCCTGGGCTCTGAGTTGTTCTTCGTGCTTTCGGGGTCCCTGACCATCTGCTCACAATCACCTTCATGATTGTGGGCAGGCCTGGGTAAAGCTGCATGGCTGGGAGTTGGAGCCATTTCTTATTCTCCTTGGGGCACGACAGGCATGTCCTGTGATCCCTGCGATATTTTTGTGACCACGTAGTTCAATAATCCTTCTATGGCTACACCGGATCACTTTGCATCTGGTGAAGATAGAATGGGAGGCTGATCAATGACACGGCTGCAGACAAGGGATGGCTCCCTATTGGTCGGCTAACCACGTGATATATGCTGATGATTTAATAATCGATTGATCACTCTGAAAGAAGTTGGAGACTCCTCTTCAGCCTGCAGTATGCCACTAAGAGATAGAGCCTTACCGTCGGCTGTATGCATATGTGTGTCAGTCTGTGTGCGACTGCCTGTTCGTCTGTGTGTCTGATTGTGCGTCTGTCAATCTGTTTGTGTCTGACTGACCACCCACCTCACTCTGTGTGTGTGTGTCAGTCTACGTGCATGTCTGTGTACGTGTCTCTTGGTCTGTGTGTGTGTCTGTCTGTGTCTATATGTGTATATATTTTACTGTTTCAGACTGTCTCTGTCAATTTCCTTGTCTGACTGTGTAAACAGTCATGCGTGGAAAGCGGTGGTCTGGCGTACTCTTTGGGTCTTTCGGTAAAGTCACGTAGATAGGTTTAAAGAAAATAACAAAAAACTACGACGTTTCGATCGCAACACAATCGGTCGTCATCAGGAAAAGGGGGTTAGCTTCTAAAGGCCAACTGTTTATAAAGGTTTGACTCGATCAGATGCGCCTTCTTGTCTCGAAGTTTGTTAAAAGATCTAATAGTTGTATGGAAACCCTCCCCGTAGAGGTGGTTAAATCTTGTCTGGCGTTTAGCACGCTGCGCTACAAATCTGGCAACTCGTGTTCGATTCCCGCTCACGGCCAACACCAGTAACGGTCACCCGAACCGGTCCTGGACCCTCCCCAAGGTTGACTCGACCTCAAACGAGTACCTGGCGCGATGTGTAAACATCGACACGAGGGAGACAAAGGCGAGCGTGGTGCTGGCCACTCACCCCTTTGTGTGCCGTGCCGGCCTACATAGGTGCTCGCAAACAGCACTTGCCCCAACAGGTCTGTTGAGGCTACGCGGTGGGCTCGCTTTGTCTTTGTCTGAACAGTCCTGTGCAGAATGGATCAGGAGGCCCTTCACTCTTCTCTTGTCGCACGTTGGAGGACTTGGAGCTTATGCCGCATCAACCGACCAGGTGGGTGGGCTCTTGTGACACCTCGGTGGAGGCCACGTAACACACGCAGATTTACGACAAGCTGGCAAGCCAATACAGTCAAGGAGCATTCGCATCGTTGGGAGATTTCACCAAGGGGGGGCAAAGATCAATAATAATAATATGCGATACTCTTAAATCTGGATAACTCCTGCCCATTTCAAAAACATCGTTCCAGCATGGAAGAGAAGGCCAAAATGCCTTCTAAGGGGCCTCTCTAGAGCTGCCTGCAGTGGGGGAGACCCTTCTACCAGCAGTGGCGTGAGAAAGTAATTGCAGGCCTTCATCTGTCCCTGTAAATACCTTCATGTGCATTCATCGTGAAGCAGTCAGACTAATTCATGATCCAGCACTCACGACAGCAAAACCTTGGATTGCGAGTAACTTGGTCTGCGAGTGTTTTGCAAGACGAGCACATTTTTAAAATTAATATTAATTTGATAAACGAGCGAGGTCTTGCAATACGAGTAGTACGTGTGTACACTTTGTCTGCCGAGCGTCACGTGATCACAACTGATATACGAGTGCTTTGGATTACAAACACGTTTCCGGAACGAATTATGCTCGCAGTCCAAGGTTTTACTGTATCTCACTCCAGTATACTCGCTCACCGGCGGCCAGTCACCTCTTTACGCCCTCGCTGCTACCATCGTGACTGTACCAGCGGACTTCACTCATTGATTCTCCACCCATGTCTAGTACTCGGGTCTACCAGGCTGATACCGGTGTTCAGCCACCAGGTCACAACAACACACTCACCCATTCACTCACCCAAACACTCACCCACCCACTCGCCCACCCACCCACTCGCCCACCCACCCACTCGCCCACCCACCCACTCGCCACACTGCAGGTCACAACACTTCTCTATCTGATTGGTAATTTAGAATCGACATCCCCCGTTTAGAATATTTGGCTGCTCTACATTTCCACACGACAAGCCACTTCGCTTGGCTGTCATTTGTGATGGCCGGGTCGCTTCTGAAGAAGAGCTACATAGCTCAGCGTGGCCTTACCTGGTACAATAAAAAAAATAGTTTAGTTTCGTTCACTATGATAAACAACAACAAAAAAAATGCGGCTGTCCTGGTGCTCTGCCACCCAGGCGGACGCCTGGCGCCGGCGGGAGGTGGCGACCGTCGTGACGCGAGGCCGCCTGCTCGAGGAGGACGTGGAGCTGCTGGGGCTCTTCGCCCCGGAGGTGCTCACGTGGGCCGCTGAGCCGCTCGCCCCGACCTCCGCGACCCCGCGAGGCGACCTCGCGGCCCGGGGCACCGCCGGGGACCAGCTCGACGGCACGAGCGTCGACGCTCGGTGAGTTCCCCGGCGGTCCGATTCAGTCGGCGCCCCCTCGTCGCTGGAGTTGCCCAAATATCCAAATATAGGGATACAGATCCTGGGTGATAGTTGTAATTGGGCCGCTTTGGGTCCGTCGGAGCTGACACGTTTGCTGGTGTGGACTCCCACCTCGGGGTGAGCGCCCCCGGAACAGAGTAAGATGCTGTTTCACCAGAGCGGTTTACGTCGTGGGGCGCCGAAAGTGTGTACGCGACAGAGAGGACACAACGAGCCCAGGACTGAGACGGTGTAAGAGTTCCGACGGTTTATTTCCTATCCTGCCGATGTTTGGGGAGATTCTCGTGCGATGCTACACGCATCTAACTTCCACTTAAAGACCCCCAATTGCAATGGAAACAACAGCACGGAATAGTTTTCCACTTCACCTTGACCTTTGCGAGGTCACGGCTTGAAGGGATTAAAAAAAAAAATTGCGCGGTATTCACGGCCGGGATAGAGGGTGGTGTGGAGGCAGTGATGTCGGTGTGAAGCAGGAACCCGGCTCAACGCTATGGGATGCGGGTGAAGTCATCACGTGACATCACCACCACACACTTGCCTGCCGACCCTTGCGCCAGCCAGCAAAACTTTTTTTGTCACGTGAAAATGAGGAGCTTTTTTGAACTTGGCGGGCCCGAAAAGCCCCAGGTCAACGGGTGTTGTCTTTGGAAGTCTTTAATTCGCGACAAAAATGTTCATGTTTCAAACCGCACAATGACGTCACATGCCACGTAAAAATTGTAGCTTTACAAGATGACGTCACACTGATGTCATGGAGTGGGCAGGGGGAGGTGATGCGTGTGTGCCTTTGTCAGCAATCTGAATACTTTTAGCGCTGGTTTTTTTATCACAAACTTTTGGGAAACCCTTCAATCAATTTGCCCGGTTTTCTATAAGGTAGTCCCGAACACCAACAAAACTTAATAACGAAATTTTATTCATATTTGATCATCTCTCACAGACTTATCATGGTCTCCTGTTCCAGACAGACGGACAGACGATGCTAATGCATTAACATGCCTCCCCCCTTCACCAACACGCACCAACCAGCCGAGCAAAGTGTGATCAAACAATCTCCATTCCTGACAACGGGCGCAGAGTGACCTTCAGCAGTATATTGACAAATCGGCTGTACATTGTTATAATTATTGTTTGCGTGTTATTGACATTTTTTTCACTGCCGGTTCGCATGCTCACCAAGCGTTGGTACGTGATGTTGGGGATTTGCTCTCCAACACACCGGTGTAATGTACTAGTAACGAATTGGCACGTTCTGTTGACATGACCAACCTTACTAATTGGCTGTGTCGGGTCGTGGCGGGTTTAACGACACATTTATATTAACGCGATCTAACCCAAAAACCTGTATTATGGACGTCACCTCTGTTGTCCTATCTCTGCACGGCCGGCTACGTACGGTGCGAAAGAAGTTCAACATAAGTCCGTACATATGTCTCCGCAGGAAGCCATCGGCGTGGTTGGCTGTCGCGGCGGCCCTGCTCGCCGTGGTGGTGGTTTGGGTGACCTCGCCGACGGCTGGCGGTGCGGCAGCGGTGCCGGTGGTTTGGTGGAGCGCGGCCGCGGTAGTGGCCGCGGCGGGGGCGCTGGTTGCCCTAGCCACGACGGCGCGGGCTCTGTGGCGCCGGCTGGACGGGGCGCGGCTGGAGCGTCGCTGCGTCTCGACCGGCGCTTTCGCCGGGGACTGCGCCGCCCTCACCGCTCTGGCCAAGAAGTCGCTTCGGCTGGTGCAGGAGAGCGAGGTCATCACTCGCGGGTTCACCCTGTGAGTGGCCCCTTCTGTGTGCGTGTGTGCGTACGAGGGTTGGGTGGCGATGACGGCGGCAATAGTGCGGGTGTTCCATCACGACAGGTTGCCGAATCTTAAAGTGGGGAGCGGTAGTGTAGCTACGAACCTGGCGACCCGAGTTCGATTCCCGCTCATGGCCAACACCAGTGACGATTATCTGAACCTGTCCTGGGCCTCTCCTAGGTCGACTCAGCATCAAATGAATACCTGGTGCGGTGTGTAAAACATCGCCACTGGGGAGGCAAAGGCGGCCGGGCGTGGTGCTGGCCACCCACCCCCTTGGTGTACCGTGCCAGCCTTCATAGGTGCTCGCTAACGGCACTTGCCACAACAGTCTGTTAAGGCTATGCGGAGGTATTTTTTACTTTCTGTGTTGAGCGTTGGACGGCGGTGGCGGTGGCAGGAGTGTGGGCGTTTGTCACGACAGGGTACTGGTTAAAATCGAATCTTAAAGAAGGAGTTAGTCGTCGGGCAAAATGCGTATTATGGGGTGTAGAGCGTTGGTACATCCCACCTATTCCAAGGGGGGTTAGTCCCACGTGTATGTGTGGGCCAGAGGCCGTCTAGAGGGGCTGTCTATAGCCCTGTCTCGTGGAGGCCCTTCTGCCAACAGTGGCGTGAGCAAGCAATTGCGGGGGCTGCGCCACCCGATTGGACGAACGGGCGTCCACCAGGGCAATCGAGCAATGAGACCGGCTCATTGCGTGCTTGCGCCGGGTGCGCTGTTGCATCGCAAGATTGCGAGCGACGGCGATAGCTTCATCCAGCAGTGGGTATACTTTGTCGAATGACGACAACGACGACGATCTTAAAAGCGACTATCGTTACTTTCCCTCTTCGTATTCCAATGCGGCTTTCACTCATTCCCCATTCATTCAATTCATTCATCATCATCTTCTGTCGTCAATTTCGCTTTCATCGAATCCACACATCGCAGATTCGCCCCCATCGCTCCCTCTCATCTATTTCATTCACCTCATTTCCACCATTACATTCACACGTTGTTCATTAGTTCGTTGCTTTCTCAATCCGCTCGTCCTGGTGAGGGTCGCGGCGGCAGCGTGTTGAGTAATGCGGTTCCCTTTCCTTGGCAACGGATTCCAGCAATACTACACTATACACTACTGCACTATACACGCCACGACTATACACTGCTATACACTACACTACTATACACTGCACTATACACTACTATAGATTACTATACACTGCTAAATTTCGATTTAAAGCTTTCGTGACTGCAGGGATTCATCTTCTTGGTTCTTTCGTGACTTTACCGAAAGAACCAAGAAGATATACACTGCTACTCACTATTATACACGACTATACACTACACTACTCTACACTATACACTACACTACTATACACTACACTGTACACTATACACTACTATACACTACACTGTACACTACACTATTATACACTACTATACATTACTATACACTACACTATCCAATACTTTAGCTCTTCCTGGAGAATTCCCAGGCGTTCCCAGGCCAGCCGAGCGACATAGTCCCACCAGCGTGTACCGTTCTTAATTCTTCGCAAAGTGCCTTGGTTGAGGCGCGATATAAATCCCTTCGCGATCGGACGATCGACGGTCTTTCGCGCGCAGGGTGAGCGCCAGCTGCTCCGTGCGGACCCTGGACCTGGGCGCCGGCGCTCAGCTCCCGATGCTCCGCCGCTCCCTCTACTGGGCCCTGCGCTCGTCCACGCTGGCGCTGCGCGATGCCACGCGTGGCCTCGTCGCTTCATATCCTTCCAGAGCCAGGGCGACTCGCCGGTCGAGCGAGCGCGTTCGTCCGCGGTAAAAATGTCGATCGATTACTTTTTTTTTATTTTTCCGGTCAGTTACATGGGGGGCCCCCTTGAATGTAATGTAATTTATATTTCTATAGAGAGCGCTTGGCGTAGCTTACAACACGCTGACAGATTGGAATGGTGTGGTTGGCAGGGGCAGTAGTGCTGCAAGGGTTGAGGAATGAGCGACAGCGATAGAGGGGTACTTGGGGATCACCACAGGGTAGGGGAGAGTCGGGGAGGAGTGGAGGGGCGAGGGGAGGGAATAGGAAGAGAATGGGATATGGAGAAGAGGTGGTGAGGCTTTAAGAGAGGAACGGAAGGAGGTTAAGGAGGGGAGACTACTTAATCTACAGGGGATGTGTTGAGTCTACAGGCAGTGTTGAGTCTACAGGCAGTGTTGAGTCTATGGGTAGTGTTGAGTCTATGGGTAGTGTTGAGTCTACAGGCAGTGTTGAGTCTATGGGTAGTGTTGAGTCTACGGGCAGTGTTGAGTCTATGGGTAGTGTTGAGTCTGCGGGCAGTGTTGAGTCTACAGGCAGTGTTGAGTCTATGGGTAGTGTTGAGTCTACAGGCAGTGTTGAGTCTACAGGCAGTGTTGAGCCTACGGGCAGTGTTGAGCCTGCGGGCAGTGTTGAGTCTATGGGCAGTGTTGAGTCTATGGGTAGTGTTGAGTCTACAGGCAGTGCTGAGTCTACGGGCAGTGCTGAGTCTATGGATAGTGCTGAGTCTATGGTGCAGTGTTGAGTCTATGAGCAGTGTGGAGTCTATGGGCAGTGTTGAGACAATGGGCAGTGCTGAGTCGATGGTGCAGTGTGGAGTCTATGGGCAGTGCTGAGTCTATGGGCAGTGCTGAGTCTATGGGCAGTGCTGAGTCTATGGGGCAGTGTGGAGTCTATGGCCAGTGCTGAGTCTATGGGCAGTGCTGAGTCTATGGGCAATGCTGAGTCTATGGTGCAGTGCTGAGTCTATGGGGCAGTGTGGAGTCTATGGCTAGTGTTGAGTCTATGGGCAGTGCTGCGTCTATGGGCAATGCTGAGTCTATGGTGCAGTGTGGAGTCTATGGGCAGTGCTGAGTCTATGGGCAGCACTGAGTCAATGGGCAGTGCTGCGTCTATGGGCAATGCTGAGTCTATGGTGCAGTGTGGAGTCTATGGCCAGTGCTGAGTCAGTGGGCAGTGCTGCTCAATGTACAGGGGAAGTTGATTCGAGTGGAGGGGTGCAAGGTGGGAGAAGGATCGAACACGCGATTGGGCACGCGAGGAAGAGGAAGGAAAGCAAAAGAGAGAGAGAAGATTGTGAACGATGATGACGAGAGGAGGGGACGTGGAAGGAGACTAGGGAGGCGAGACGAGGTGGCTGTTCTCACACCGTGCCTCCCCCCCAAAAGCAGAAGGCTTCCTGCAAGCCACGTGATTCCCACGCCACCGACTGGACCACATCGGTGCCTTCGTTTGGCTCCACGAGCCTCTTGAATTAACACTGAACCCCTTTGGGTAAACCTTAGGATTGTTTACAAACTATGCCTACTCGTATACAAGATAAAGGTTTTTTGGGTTAGATTGCGTAAGTATAAATGTGTTGTAACCCTCCACCGCCCGACACAGCCAATTAATAAGGGATTTGTCACGTGAACAAAATGCCAATTCAAGTTCAAGTTCAATTATTAGGTATAGCCTTGTGAGCCATTCGGCTCTTGAATCGGGTGCAACCGTAACAAACAAAAAATAAAAACATGACCAAAAAACATCTTAAAGTGAATATGTGACTGAGTGCAAATAGAAAATCCAAGAAAAGACAGTAAAATATTGCAGAAAAAGCACCGTACACAAAAATGTGCAAAAATCCCAGTGGGATGCAAGTCAAACAACAACAACCACAAGACAACTTAAACTAAGGTCATCAGTCTGCTTCAGCCCACCGGTGTGTTGGAGAGTAAATCCATAACATTGAGTAGTACGTGAAACGTCGTATACTCAAATTGTAAATGTTGTGGATTTACACTCCAACACACCGGTGGGGTGAACATTGACACTTACGCGATCTAACCCAAAAACCTTTATTATGAACTAGCTTTACTACCCGGCTTCGCCCCAGACTTGGATTCTTGTCTTGGATTAATACATGGCCTACGCGGAGGGTGGGGGTGGGGTGACCTCAGCAGGCACACTGCGCAACGCTGCCGCATGCTGGTGACATCACAGATGTGACGTCACCGCTCACCTGCCGTGTAAAATATATCCATTATTGCGCCCCCCCCTCCCCCAAATACAAAAGTCTATTTTTATACGTTTTGCAATGTGTACAATCTGGAAGCTACCCACATGCCAAATTTCAAGTTTGTTGCATGTTGGGAAGTATGCTAAACATTTCGAATAGACACACATTCACAAATTTCCCTTTTATATATATAGAGATAACATTGGTCGCGAAAGCCTCCTACGCGTTAAACTCGTATACAAGAGTCAATTCGCTCAGTCCTGTCTTGTATAGCATGGTGTACCAGCCCCCACCGGACCCTGATAGAACTGTGTCACTTTTTATTTCAGAAGCGATGTGGCTACATCACAAATCTTCACGTGGAATTATTTATCCGCCAAACACTTTAAACGCACACGCTGATTCCAAATGTGGAGGGAAAAAACGGAGGATCCGGAGAAAAATCCACGCGACCACGGGGAGAACATGCACACTCCAAATATACTGCAGGCGTCAGGGTCGGGCTCGAACCCACGACCTCCTGTATACCAGGCGAGGGAGTTAACATCTCCTAGCCACCGTGGTGCCCGATATACAAGGACCATTGCCTGAAATACCACCTTTTGTGTTTTTAATATTCAGAGCAGCGTTTATTGATGATTTGCGATCTGTGCGTATGCACCAGTTGCCCACGCGGTGTCTCAAAAAATATGTTCTCATACGAATGACTGCCCAATTTGGAAGAAAAAAACAACAGCCCATGACTCACCCGGCGACTCCATGCCAAACAATACAAACCCTCGACTGAGAGAAATCACGCGGCTTATACAGCCCCCTTTGTGAGTGCACTCCTGGAAGGAGGCCTCACGCTGTGTTGATCGCGTGGGTGTCGGTTTGACCGTACTTCACCACGCTGGTCAGTGTGGGTTGATGAAGGGTGTCGTCCAGGACCGGCTGTGATGTGGCCCGCAACTGATGTTAGCCGTGGCCGGGAATCGAACTCGTGTCGCTGGGATCTCGGCGCTGCGCCACCACTCCCCGGATAATAACTCCGCCCCTTCTTCACTTACCCAGAATGGTCTGAAGTGAGTCTCAAGACTATTTTCTCAGGAGGGTCCTGCCACATTGGGATGTTTGGTCAATTGCATGAATGATTTTTTTATTATTATTGTGGGAGGAAACGGTAGTATCTCAAAGAAAAAAAACCCGCACCACCCACACACGATGGGGTAACATTCAAATCTCCACGCACAACCACAGCTGCGCTTGCCATCATCGTCTTGGCCACCTCGCAGCCTTTAGCCAGTTAGGACCGGTTCTGATATTTTTCTTCTTGGTTCTTTCGGTAAAGTCACGTAGAATGGAAATAATAAAATAATAAAAATAAAACATAATAAAATAATTCTCACGACGTTTCGGCCACAACGCAAGTAGCCGTCCTCAGGTGGAGAACAGGTCTGTCGATGAGACAGAGTCTGAATGACAAGCCCCAGGCTTGGAGCGACTATTTAAGCTGGGATGGAGGGGCGAAGAGCGCCTTGACAAAATAATTTGCATATCAATAGGAATTTAGCATATTTATGGGAAATGCAGATATGCGATTAGTACTACTTGTGAAATGCGTAGGAGGTTTGGCGAGGGGTTTAAAGTCATTATGCCCGTGCATTATGCAGGATTGGCAGCATCAAAGGGAGGGGATAGGGGTAGCATTAATAAAAAAAGGTTCTGATATTGTTCACTCCCGAAGTTAGCGATGCATGGGACTCAAACTCAGGTCGCCGGGTTTGCTGCGCGGCGCGCTAACCACCACGCCCTCGCTTTGCCCGTAATAATTGTAATAATAATTATCTTTGCTTGCCCACGCCAACCTTGAACAAACGATGCCGGTCAATGTGGAAGCAATCAACTGCGCGCGTCACCTTTCCGTCCGTGCCCCTTGTGTCTCTGGCCGTGCGGCGCCAAAGGCCCCCCACTCCGCCTCGTCGTTTATAAATACCGCGGGGGAAGCTGCGGCTTCTGGAAATAGCTGCGCCTGGGAAGCGAGGCAGACGCTGCCGCCTCCGCCCACGCCGCCCTTAACGCGAGCTGACACGTGAGTGTCGGGGCCCGGTGGTGGCGTTGGGGCGGGGTGGGCCGGCAGTCTTGGGCCCCTGTGACATCGGCGATGCGCGCTGACCGCCGGCGCTCGAGGGTGCTGCCGGCAATGCGATCGGTGGATTGTCACGATTCGGGGGGGCGTTGCGATTTGATTCGAACGCCAAATTATTTCCGCGTCTTCGATTTTCTCGCGCCGTTATTTTTCTCGCTCGTCTGTAGAAACTTTTGTTTGCCGCGTGGCCAGTGACGGTTCATTGTCGTCGCCGGCAGCCACGATTCATCTGCTGCTGGATGAAGGCCTCTCCCCCCCCCCCCCCCCAAATCATCTACCTATCGCCTACACACGAGCTGCTTTCATCACTCCAGCTCTCCATGGATGTTATCTCGGACACGTTCCGTTCCTTGGCTTCCACTCCCCCATTAATCTTGACCATCGTCCCATCATCCCTGACCCATGTTCACTTTTATTTTGCGTGTTCTCTCACACGCGCGTCCTTGTGTCTGTCTCTCGGTGTAATTCCAAGCGTACATTTCCCCGGAGATGATCACGGCAGCAAAAATACCGCACGTCCTCGTTTCACTTGAAACACACGGTCGACATCCAGGCTTGTGAAAGCGGCATGCATGATTGGGGTAAAAACATCCTGATGCAGCACGACCCTCCAAAAAAGAAGACTTAAGACTGGGTTGCACTTTCCTGGCAAGCCATTGGGGATTCTACCAATTTACGATTGATCATCAACTATCCGTCGGCTTTGGAGAGGGGAGGTAACAGATTTTCTAAAACGCAGGATAATCGCTAATCATTATTTAAAATAGCTTATTGTTGCACATTCTTGTATGACATGTTTTCAGGTGTTATATAAATATTTTTTAGTGTTTTAAATGTGTTTACTATATGAAATTGGCATGAATAAACATACAAATAGATGCAAATAAATATCCTTACTTTAAAAAAGTTACTGTATTTACTGGACCGTACTTTCCACTCCAATCTCAAAGACTGCATCATGGAGTGATGAGTATATACGTGCAGTATTTTCATCGTTTAAGTTGTATGTAGTGTATAATGCACCATATATTTTTCACACTGAAATCAAGCGTAGCTGCTTTTCTTGTGCACGCTACGTGATGCCGATCGCCGGACTAGTGAGAGCCTTTGGAACGGTTTTGCCGGTTTCGCCGAATCGGCCCGGGACCGCCGGATAATGTCGAAAGCCGCCGGATAATCGCGCGGTGCCGGATAATCGACGATCAACTGTAATGTCACGCTGCCGGTGACCAAACCTACCGGAATGCGCCTGATCTCATCTTATCTCGTGAGCTAAAAATCAGGATTGTGCAAGATTGTTTTTTTGGGTGACGGGTGGACCACCCTGTGTGTGAAGCACGTGTTGATAAGCTTCCGCGCAGCTCCGTTGCGAGCAGCAGAGGGCAGTGCAGCAAAAGCATTGTTGTAGCCTGCCCCCCCCCCGTCACCCCCGTCCCGTCACTAACTCACTAACCAGCACGGTGTAGCAAGGTCAAGTAACCCCTCCCCCCCCGAGACCCCTATTTCACTAACTCACTAACCAGCACGGTGAATCAATGTCAAGTAACCCCTCCCCCCCCGAGACCCCTATTTCACTAACTCACTAACCAGCACGGTGAATCAATGTCAAGTAACCCCTCCCCCCCCGAGACCCCTATTTCACTAACTCACTAACCAGCACGGTGTAGCAATGTCAAGTAACCCGCCCCCCGAGACCCCTATTTCACTAACTCACTAACCAGCACGGTGAATCAATGTCAAGTAACCCCTCCCCCCCCGAGACCCCTATTTCACTAACTCACTAACCAGCACGGTGAATCAATGTCAAGTAACCCGCCCCCCGAGACCCCTATTTCACTAACCAGCACGGTGAATCAATGTCAAGTAACCCGCCCCCCGAGACCCCTATTTCACTAACTCACTAACCAGCACGGTGTAGCAATGTCAAGTAACCCGCCCCCCGAGACCCCTATTTCACTAACTCACTAACCAGCACGGTGTAGCAATGTCAAGTAACCCGCCCCCCAAGACCCCTATTTCACTAACTCACTAACCAGCACGGTGTAGCAATGTCAAGTAACCCGCCCCCCGAGACCCCTATTTCACTAACTCACTAACCAGCACGGTGTAGCAATGTCAAGTAACCCGCCCCCCGAGACCCCTATTTCACTAACTCACTAACCAGCACGGTGTAGCAATGTCAAGTAACCCCTCCCCCCCCGAGACCCCTATTTCACTAACTCACTAACCAGCACGGTGTAGCAATGTCAAGTAACCCCTCCCCCCCCGAGACCCCTATTTCACTAACTCACTAACCAGCACGGTGTAGCAATGTCAAGTAACCCCCACCCCACCCCGAGACCCCTATTCCGTGGGGAGGCCCTCATTTGAAAGACGATTGACTAGGGCTGTAAATTATTACGAACGCGTATAACGTGTTACAATAAAACATAGTTCTTGGTAAGTTATTGAGCCATTTACAAAAAAACGTCCAGCTGCCTTTTAGCGGAGCAACAGACATGGAGAGGCGACGCTCCCCGCGTGAACTCTTGCGACCTGGCGTCTGGATTCTTGTTTTTCTGGATATTTTTTTGTCTTAAGATGTTTTCAATTTGGGTTCGGAGGTTTACGGCCTTTGTCAGGCGGGGCAGGGGGGGTGCAGGGAAGGGAGCGATGGGGCGAATTTTCTGGAGGTTTTCTCTGGTTGCGCCATTGCAGCTCAGTGATTGATGGGTTCGCGGTTTG
Organism: Lampetra fluviatilis; assembly: GCF_964198595.1. Classification (NCBI taxonomy): domain Eukaryota; kingdom Metazoa; phylum Chordata; class Hyperoartia; order Petromyzontiformes; family Petromyzontidae; genus Lampetra; species Lampetra fluviatilis. The sequence continues at coordinate 4,974,299 of NC_136312.1, read as the reverse complement.
TAACCCCCCCCCCCATTCTGGATTTGAAGTTTTCGTGACTGCAAGGATTCATACGCTTTGGTTTTTTCGGTAAAGTCACGTAGGTAAAAAATTTAAATAAATTAATCACGACGTTTCGGGCGCAACACAAGCGTCCTTCTTCAGGTGGGGACAACGTAGCGAAAGCACAACCGCTTAGATGTCAGACGTTCCGCTCCACGTGCCGGCAGCTTCTTCGGGAGATAAATTTGGACATCGCTGCGAACAGCCGCTCGGGTACGCAACCCAGCAAGCTTGCAGCAGAAGAGCTACGAAGCGGATGTGGCTAAGAGGCGGGGGGGGGAGAGATGGAGGGAGAGAGAGATCGTTCAGAGGCCTCGATGCACAGTAGCAGCACAGCAAGAGCTAGAGATTTACAAAAAAAAATCTGAAAGAGAGAGAGAGAGAAAATATGTTTTCGGTAAATCGTGAGCACGTGGGCTCTTGCATCACGTGCTGACCTCACTTGTTTAACGGATCCTGTTGTGATTCTGTTGTGGTTTTGCGGGTTCTTGGCTCTTGAGAAGTTGCGCAATGCGACGTTCATCCAAGGCGGCGGGCAGCGAAAAGTCCCTTTGTGTTCGTTCATTCTGGCGGTCAGATGGGTTTGTTAGCCAAGGCGTGTTGTTGACGACGTGTTGTGGCCTAACTCGCCGCAGGGGCAAGAGACACACAAGTCGGTGTGATGCGTGAGGGCGCGCAGACGGCAGGACACAACGCAACTACTGTTCACTTCCACGTTATTGCTCCTCCCAGACTTGAATCCCCGCTGCGCTATCGGTCGTGAGACGGGTGAATCCTTCACAGAGCAGTGCGACCCTCCTTTGTTCGAGAATGGCCCACGGAAGGGGATATCACAGAGCTACGTCTGAGATCCCTTCAAGTGACCTCTGCACTCCACAGCGCCGGGGAAGCAACACTCTCCCATCCATCCTACCAGAGGGAGTAATATATGAATATTGCGTGACAGTAACGAAGATATTTGTAATTTACATCGAGAATTTTGCCAAGTTAAGCGCAGGCACCAAATCTTCTTGATTCTTTCGGTAAAGTCACGTAGAATGGAAATAATAAATAATAAAAATAAAACATAATAAAATAATTCTCACGACGTTTCGGCCACAACGCAAGCAGCCGTCCTCAGGTATAGAACAGTCTGTCGAGAAGACAGACTCTGTCTTCTCGACAGACCTGTGACTTTACCGAAAGAACCAAGAAGATGAATCCCTGCAGTTACGAAAGCTTTAAATCGAAATTTAGGCACCAAATCGTGATGCGATAATTATGTGAACCGGTCCTGGGCCTCCTCTAGGTCGACTCAGCCTCAAATGAGTACCTCGTGTGGTGTGTAGTAAAGGCGGTGTGGTGCTGGCCACCCACCCCCTCGTGTGCCGTTCCGGCCTTCATAGGTGCTACTCGCTAACAGCACTTGCCCTGAAAATCTGTTACGGCTGTATGGGGGATCTTTGTCTTGGCATTTTGCAGGAGCAGAGAGACAAGGCTGAGGAGGGTGAAAAGAGGGTGACGTTTACGCTGGTGAGGGTGAGTGAGTTGAGGGTGAGGGAGGTGAGGGTGAGGATGCACGGTAAGAGAGGAAGAGAGGGCAACTAGAGGGGAGCTCCAGAGCGCCGCAGGGTGAAACCCGCGACAGCGAAGATCGCTGCGACGGCGACGTCAGCTGTTCCAGAGAGAGAGGGCGGCCGGGTATTTTGAATTGCGTCTTCCCGAAAGTCTTCCCTAAGAGGGCAGTGCTCTCAATTGAAGTGTGGCGATTTGACGGTGACCTGCTCAGAGAGGGGGGTTGGGGGGTCTCTCACGGTGCTGCGATAATTGTTATTATCGCAGCACCGTGAGAGGTGATGCTGAGAACTGATCACTGAGTGGCAGTCTTAAGGAGGGAACACGCCCGCCAGGCTGACACTGCCCCGACAATGGAGCGGTGACATCATCTCGTGCGTGGGAGCTAAGATGGATCGTGGGAGTTTGTGACGGCTTCAATAGAGAGATCGCCTTCATCCAGCAGCGGGTAAGATCATAGCCCGATGACGGTGATGATGGTGAAGATTAACTGTTGGTACCATTGCCTTGACTCGACTCGTGCACGTGCCCTTTGGACGCGGAGGCAGACAATGTCACCAACTACCTGTGCGCGGTCCCCCTCGCGGAGCTGGGCCTGGGCATGGAGCTCCACTGTGGGGCCACGGTGGGCGTCGGCGCGGAGCTGCGAGATGAGACCGCGATTCTCGATCGGGCCGCGGAGCTCACCGACGGCTTCTCCCTGCAGGCGCTGAAGGTGCCGTCTTGTTTTCACTTCCTCTTTCGGAGAGATTCACTCTAATTTCTTTTGGTGGTCTTCGCCAAATTTGATCCCGATTTGTGCTCTCGGAGTCATTTAACCCTTTCCCATTCCGATGACGTGCGGACGTGTACGTCATCAGTTTTCCCTCCGATGCCGTTCCGATGACGTACGTGACCTGATACGTACCAAGGCTCCCACAAGGCCATGCGGGAGGGCATGCGGCACAGTTGTGACGCCAGCTCTCGTAGAGTGCGGTGGTCGTGTCGCTGCAGTTCTCTGCGGGTGAGTGCAATGTCTTTAACAGCAACGGCGCTGCTACTACGCCTATCTAAATAAAATTAACGCTGAACCGCTCGCGAGTTCCGAGATTCAGCGGTGAATGGGACACCCACCGTGCAACTTGGAGACATCACGGAACAGGAAAGGGTTAGTGGGCATTACCTGGTAATATAAAAGTAGTTTTACATTTTTTTGGTGATTTTCTTACCGTTCCTATACTTTGCACTCTTATCGTGTTTTTGTATTTTTTGTTGTTGTAACTTTCTTACCCGCCCCTACTGAACATCTGGGTGAACATCTGGGAATTCATTTAAGGGCTGAGTTGACACAGGAGAGATCCGGGGCTTGTTTAAGATACCACGTGTATCTGCACCGATGCTAGCTGTAACCGGGAATCGAACCCACGTGCACCGGGATGGTTGGGCAAACCACCACACCAACACCACGGCTCCCCACGGAACAACAGCCACCATTCATCACCATAACGCGGCGGTGATGTCAACCGCGGCACTTGTGCCAGACTTCGGCTGTCAGTCCATCATCAATCTCGCCCCACCACCCATCGCCCCTCCTAGCGTCGCGTTTCTAACGCCAGCTCACTTTTCTCAACAGTCAATGCGACGCCTGCTGTATATTTGGAGTTTGCGTATTTTGTGTGCGCTTGAATGGTTGTCATTGCTTAACCCTTGAGATGCATAGCCCCCGATACAAGAAGGCAGCAGCTACAATCCTTTGGGGTGCCACGGTGGCTAGGAGATGTTAACTACCTCGCCTCGTGAACAGGTCGTGGGTTCGATGCCTGCTCTATATTTGGAGTTTGCATGTCTCTCTCTCTCCCCGTAGTCATGTGGATGTTTTTTCTCCGGGTCTTCCGGTGTTTACATCCACATTTAGAAACAGTGCATTGAGGTTTATTTCGATTTTGCTGCTTGCACAAAATAAGCCACTTTGTTGAGCTATGATTTGTGTCCAGGTTTCTTCTGGAAAACTAGTTAATACCTCCGTGGGCTCTGCCTGGTAGGATGGGGATGGTTTCGTGTTGTATTTGTCTGTGTTTGGGTCATTTGTTTACCGTTCTTGTACTTGGCACTGCTATCATGTTTTTGTATTGTTTGGTGTTGTAACGTCTGTCAAAAAGAGCGTATTAGCTCATCGGATTCCTCCTGCAGTATAAACAAGTGACCTCCAGTCCTTGCAGCAGAGGGAAAGCAGCACTTTTCCAGCGTGCCCTACTGCAGAGATTAATATTTCGCGTGTGACTGTCAAACCGGTATTTTAGAAATGAGCCAAACTCATCGTAGAACCAAACTTGACGTGATAGGTTATTATTTTTTCTACATTCAAGACTGAGGCCATCAACTCACTGCTCATTAGCACCCAGCGTAAAATCACAGGCAGCTGCGGCTTGAACCGAAAACCCGGATTGGAACCCAGGCTCGCTGCAGTGCTAGCTCCAAGTGTAAAATCAGAGGCGGTTGCGGCTTCAACCGAAAACCCGGATCGGAACCCGGGCTCGCAGCGGTGATGGCTCGGCGCGCTGACCTCCGAGCCACCTCCGCTTCGGGATAACAATTCGGCTCACGTGGAACATGCGGGCGATTTTGCGGTAATGGGATGGACGCAAGGCAAATTACGAGCGGGAAATGAAATTGAAACGGAGCGACAAACCTGCTGCGCGAAGATCGTGTCGAGATGATGAAGCGCAAATGATGCTCCCACGTTAAACTCCGTGGTGATTGAGCAGACCCTCCCCCGGGTGGCTCAGAGGTCGGAGCCGCTGAGCTTGGCACCGTTGAGGCCTTGGGTTGCAATCCGGGCTTCGGCCATCCGTGATTAAAGCCGGCTTCTCAAGCGCAGCGAGTTGATTGTCCCATACCGGTGTGTTTCTTGGGCGGTTTTCACGTAGGAAGTGTAAGTATATTATATTGTTAAGTTTTTTCGGTAAAGTCACGTAGGTAAAAAATTAAAATTAATAAAAGTAAAATAAAATAAAAATCACGACGTTTCGGAGGCAACACAAGCCTCCGTCTTCAGGTGGAACCGTCACAGCCACGACAGCTGTATACTTGATGGTAGGTTTTTACCCTTTTAACTGGTACAAAACTGACACCTTTATTCAAGGCATCATGTTTGCAATGACCACAACACAAGTAGTCAATAAAGCAAACAAAAAGAAGCAACTCTGATAAGGATAATAATATGCATCCTTATCAGAGTTGCTTCTTTTTGTTTGCTTTATTGACTACTTGTGTTGTGGTCATTGCAAACATGATGCCTTGAATAAAGGTGTCAGTTTTGTACCAGTTAAAAGGGTAAAAACCTACCATCATATTTTTGCCACTGGTAAAAGAGATCTCATAGTGTAGCTGTATACTTGTATACTTGATACAGCTGTCGTGGCTGTGACGGTTCCACCTGAAGACGGAAGCTTGTGTTGCCTCCGAAACGTCGTGATTTTTATTTTATTTTACTTTCATTAATTTAAATTTTTTACCTACGTGACTTTACCGAAAAAACCTAAGAATATGAATCCTTGCAGTCACGAAAGCTTCAAATTTAGAATGTAAATATATTAATAGTTTTAACACGAGGGCTTTCACGATGAATATTATACAATAGTCGAGATTTGTTTTGGTTTAGATCGTGGAATTGGCACGTTTTGTTTACGTGACAAACCTTATTAATTGGCTGTGTTGGGTGATGGCAGGTTTAACGACATTTATATCCACGCGATCTAACCCAAAAAACCTCTTATGGATATATTCATCATCATCACGACATTTTTTAAAACTTTTTCTTTCACCAGGTGTAAGGCCCACTGAGCTATCATAGCTCTTTTTTAGAAGCGACCTGGCTCTCACAATGATAGCTCAACGAAGTGGCGGCTAATATCATCATCGCGTGGACATTTATAGCAGCCAAATACTCTAGGCGCGTGATGTCGATTTTTAAATGTGGAGGGAAAAACCGGAGGACCCGGAGAAAAATCCACGCAACCACAGTGAGAGAGAGAGACACGCAAACTCCAAATATACAGCAGGCGTCAGGGTCAGGATCGAACCCACGACCTCCTGCATACCAGGCGAGGTAGTTAACATCTCCCAGCCACTGCTGGATGAAGGCCTCCCCATGCTCTCACTTTGCGTTCCATTGCTGCCGCTACCGTCCATCTCACTCCTGCACACGGAGCTAATCTCGTCGCTCCACCTCCGCGGTTGTCATCCTCTTGGACGTGCTCCCTCATTCGCCTGCCATTCCATCGCCGGTCTCGCCCATCATCCCGTCTCGCGAATACCATTTACTTTTATCGGCAATATTACGTCTTAGGTTCGTCGTCGTTACCTTATCATGCGTTCCTTACAATATACTTTAATTGGAAACAATATATAATCGCATTCGGAGTGAAGTCATTTTCACAGTGCTTGGCCAAGCACATGCTTTGGGCGTGGACGTCATTGCCCCATTTGGGGCTAGCGGGGACGACGCAGCGGGTCTCCGGAGGGAGCCCGGCTAGCGCTGGGTAGCCCCGGATTGGCGCTTCTAGCCCGCGCCTCCGCACCACAACTATGCGCGTTGTTATTTTTAAGCAGAGGGGCTAAGCACGCCACCGCCGCGCCGCCACCTGCCGCAACTAAAGCCGGTCCGAAATGACGACGGACAAAACGGACGAACAGGGCAGCCCTCGTCATTTACCGACGAGCTGCTCGCCGGATGAGCTGCGTACACTGCTCGTGATTACGCGCCAAAAGCGTAGACGTCGGGCAACAATGCTGGGGGGCGAGGGTGGCGGGGGAGGAGACGGGGGGGGAGTGGGGCCGGGGGAGCGGCCGCCACTGTTTTCATTGGCGTCCGCGCCAGCCCACGGGGTCGCGAGCGCGCTGTTTTCACAGCTGTTCGCAAGAGGCCGAAATAAGAACGGGAGGTGCCAGGGGAGGGATCGGAGATGGAGCGCCCAGGGGATGGCGCTTAGAGAGTGCCGGAGACGCCTCTCTAATCGGGGTGCAGCCACTTGGCGTCGTGGGTTGTCCGCACCTTCCCAAGCTTTTCGATTTTAGATGCGGCTGAGAAATGCTCCCCCCCGTACGTTTTGGGACAACAGTGATGGGCGTGTTCGAGTGTTGCGTCTCCTTCCTTCTACACGGCCACGTAGATCGGAGAATCAGAATTCAGATTTATTGATGCCGGAGGAATCCGATGAGCTGTAAAGCCCTTTTATCACAGGTGTCCAGTCGTTGCCGGTTGCGCTGAATGAACAGAACCTTAAAGTTCACAATCAAGCACCTGTCGGTTAGCTGGCAGTTACGTACATTTATGATAATTACAGCGCAGTCGAACTCCGCTTATCCGTGACAACGTTGGGCGGAGGGGCGGGGTGGTGTGAATTTCTCGGATCCCATCTGTAATCTACCCCCTAACCGCAGGGAACAATTCGCTGAGTGGGACAGCCCCAACTTTCACGGTGTCGCTGCACCCCTTAATAGAGATCTGTTGGCTCCAGCGACCTCCGTTTGCTCTCGTAGAGATCTGTGAGCATTCGTAACGTGACTGGTCACTGCGCGTCTGTAATCGAGCCACTAGCCGCTGGGAATAATTGTTTGGAAGGCCACTTCCAAATTCCACAGCGTGGCCGTGTCTCCTGCTCTGCCTGCCAGCCTTCGTTAGTTCTAGCCCCTGTCTCCCTGCTTGCCCGTCTGTCCGTCTGCCCGTCTCTGCGCCCCTTTCCCCACAGGTGCTCTACCAGCTGTGGGTCGGGCAGAGTTCGGAATTCCTGCGGCGCCTCGTGCTGGCGCTGTACGCGGCCCCGCGCGGCCACGAGCAAGGTGGGAGGGGGGGGGTCACAGGGCGGAGGTCACGGCGGTGGGGGCGTGAGGTTGTGTTAGTGGCGGTAGCGAAAGGAGGAGTTGGGATTGAAGTTGGGGTCAGGGAGCGCCCGCTGTGTTTTTCTCGGCCGGGTTGTATCGAGAGAGGGCAGTGCAGCAAAAGCAATCGTTGCGATGTGCTATGCTACCAACCGGCACTGACCAGCGTGCTGACGTGTCGTCATGTAACGCCCACAAATCCCACGTCCAGCAGTGGATTGTTGAACTGTAATCATTCTACGCTCCCATCGCGAACCCTCTCTGATCCTCCCCCTGCGTGTCGTCCGCGACCCACCGCCGCCGTGCCCTCTTTGTCGACTCCCCCCCCCTCCCCCCCCTTCTTGACCCTGCTAGGCCCACGCAACCGCCCCTCCACCCCGGAGCACGCGTTCGTCTCGGCCGCGTCCCCGCGCGTCTCCGACAGTCTCCGCCGGCTGGGCCGCAGCTTCGAGCTGCACCGCGTCGGGTGCGGGGGGCGGGCGGCGGAAGGCGGCGACCGGCCACGCTCGGCGGCGGAGCCGGCGGCGGGGGGCCCCGGCGACCCCAGGGGGTCCGGCGGGGGGCCGCGCTCGGAGCTTTGGAGGCTGCACGCGGCCGTGCGGAGTCTCCAGCTGCACCTGAAGATGGCGCTGCAGGAGTGAGTTTGGCGTTCGAACGGTCGCTCAGATCTCGTCGCAAGTCGCGGGCTAAGTCGTGGAGCTTTGATCGGTGTGTCCCCCGCGTGTCGGTCGCGGCGGCTAAGTCGCCGAGAGCAAAGCAAATTTTTATGCCTGAAGCTTCCTTCGTCTTGACGAGAGTTATCGTGACCTCCCCCGTTGCACAGAGACAGACGGACAGCTGGCTGGCGACCCTTGGATTAATTTGGGTGATTTTCTAGAGGGTAAGCATACGAGAGCAACCCAACTTCTTTACACCTGAAGCTTCCTTCGTCTTGGGTTCATCTTGACGAGAGTTATCGTGACCTCCCCCGTTACGCACATGGACAGAGCTAACGCACGATTTCAGGCTCGGCTGTAAAACCAGAACGCCGGAAGCGTCTGGAGCGCTGTTCTAAGAACTATTTTGGCACGCCACATCCATCTCGCTCTATTTTGTCCTCACCGTACCCTATATATTTTATAAACCTGTTCACAGATTGCTGGCAATATATGATATAGTGATGTAGGATTATTATGGAAAGGCATTACTGTGTACACTAAACTAAACTCTTATTTTACCAGGTAAGGCTCCACTGAGCTGTATAGCTCTTTTTCAGAAGCGACCTGGCCACAAATGATAGCTCAACGAAGTGGCTTAGAATGTAGAAATTTACAGCGGCCAAATACTCTAAACGCGTGACGTTGATTCTAAATGTGGATGGAAAAACCGGAGGACGCCGGAGAAAGATCCACGCGCCCACGGGGAGAGAGAGATGCAAACTCCAAATATACAGCAGCAGGCGTCAGGGTCGGGATCGAACCCACGACCTCCATGTCCACCAGGCGAGGTAGTTAACATCTCCTAGCCACCGTGGCGCCCCCGCTACCCTAGCGGGTGGTGTCCTACACCGACACTCGCTCCTTCCAAGCCGGCCGAGCAACATTCCGGAAAATGTCGAGTGAGAGATTAAACCCCCTGAGTAAAACGTCTTAATTGGGAAAACGTCGTTCATAACAACGGGCAGATAACGTGACGTCGTAGCATTGTCACTGCCCCACCCACCGCCCCCACAGCTCCCTCTCTCTGGAGGACGAGCTGGAACGTCTCTTGGAGTCGGGCCTCGACGCCTCCACCTCCGCCAACGGAAGTAGCGGCGGCGTTGGCGACTCCGAGGCGGAGACGGCGGCGGCCGAGGCGGCGGCCGAGCTGCTGAGTTTGCTCGGGCCGAGGATGGAGGCCGCCAGGGCCTGCTGGGACGAGACCGTCACCCGCTCCAGGGCCCTGCGGCGCCACGGCGATCGCGACGGCGCGGCCGGTGAGAGCGGAGCGAGAGGCGGTCAAACCCGCCGTGTTTTTTATTGTCCTTTTCGCGCACTCGGTCCTGACTGTGCTGTCCGTGTCACATCACGAGACGAAGGAATCATTCGGGAACAAGTCGGTTGAAGTGGATATCGCACAACTACATCCGAGACCCCACCCGGCCTGGCACAGACAACGATATCCGTCGCATGACGTTCAAACTGCAATTTTTTATTTTATTTTCACAGCTGGAAATTAGCCGAATTTTAAGACTGTGGTTGTTTTGTGAGACATTCAACTCACTACACTTGAGTGCCCAGCTTTAAACACGGGAGGCTGAAACGTGGGGCGCCGCGGTGGCGAGATGTTATCTGCCTCGCCTGGTACGCAGGAGTTGGTTGGTTCAATCGTAACCCCGATGCCTCTATGTTTGCAGTTTGAATATTTTCCCCGTGGTCGCGTGGACTTTTCTCCAGGCCCTCCGGTTTTTCCCTCCACGTTTAGAATCAACGTGCATTCCGAGTATTCAGCTGCTGTGAATTTCCACGTGGTAAGCTATAATTTGTGGCCAGGCCACTTCTGAAAAAGAGCTACGTAGCTCAGTGACCCTTACCTGGTAAAATAAAACATCAGTTTAATAGTTTAGTTTATTGAGAACCCAGTTGAATCGTAGGTGGCTGAAACCTGGAGTCCAACCTAAGATCTGCAGCAGTGCCAAGCTCAGCACCGTGACTGGCCTCTGAGCGATTCGGCCACTGCGTTTAGTAGAACTTTTTAAATTTCACAGAATTTCACCGCCTGTGGGATTTGACAGCGTCTATGTGCGAGAGGCATCACAAGATAAAGGGAGGGAGAAAAATACCACGGGGCAGAGATGTATCCCTGGGCAACGAACGCCCTTGCTGCTGCCTGAAGAGCGTTCATCATCAGCCGTGGTCTATCTGCTGCTGGATAAAGGCCTCCTCAACCAAGACACCGCCACCCAATGGCGGTGCCGGCTCGGCACTCTGACCTCTGACCCCTGAGCCATCTAACTGTACGAATCGTTGTTAGTCGATGAATCGATGCATCATCATCATCATCGCGCACCCAACTGGGTACTGCGAACACTCGCAAGGCAAGGGCCGTTCGCTATTCGCGTCGTCGCGCCGTCGCTCGGCGCCAGCGCTCTCCGCCCGCGTCACGTTGCCCCTCCCCCCCCCTCCCGTTCCGCCGTGTCGCGCGCAGCCGATGTGCCGGGCAGAGCGGAACCCCCACGCAGCGTCGGCGAGGATCGGCCTGCGTTGGTGATCATTGACGATCGCGACCCCATCCCGGAGGAGCAGGTACTTGCGCAGTACAAGACAAAGATCCCTCCCCTATAGTCTTAACGGACCGTTGGGGCGAGCGCTGTGAAGGCCGGCGCGGCACACGATGGGGTGGGTGGCCAGGACAACGCCCGGCCGGCTTTGTTTTCCTAGTGGTACTCATTTGAGGCTAAATCGCCCTCGGAGGGGACCCAGGACCCGTTCAGACATTATTCCCCGGTGTTGGCCGTGAGCGGGAATCCAACATGGGTCACCGGGTTCGTAGCGCAGCACGCTCACCACTGCACGACCACTCCTCAGTACACACACCCACACACTCACACACCCACACACTCACACACTCACACACTCACACAGGACACACGCACTCGCGTGGTGACCACGTACTCGCTCGCACAACGGGGTTACCGCTTTATCCATATTGTGTGCTGATGCCGTTTCTGTCGCTGATACTGCCGTTGCTGCTGCCACTGTTGATGCCACTCCTGCTGATGTTGCTGCTGTTGCTACTGCTGTTGCAGCCACTGTTGCTGCTACTGCTGATGTTGCTGCTGCTATTGTTGATGTTGCTGCTGCTACTGCTGCCTTTGCTGATGTTGCTACTGCTGTTGTTGCTGCTGCTTGCTACTGCTAATGTTGCTGATGCTGCTGCTGCTACTGCCACTGTTGATGCCACCACTGCTGCTGTTGCTGCTTGCTACTGATTTTACTACTGCTGCAACTGCTGTTGCTGCTGATGCTGCTGCCACTGCCGTTAATACTACCGCTGCTGACGTCATCCCTAACGGCAATAACGTCGACCCACGATGCCGCCGCCGCCGCCCCCCCCGCAGGAGTTTGAGTCCTTCGCGGGGGACCCTGAGGACGGCCCCCCGCCGCCGGGGAGCGGCGACCCCCGTGGCGAGCGGCGATTGCCGGATCCCGAGGAGCGGGAGCGCCTGCGGCGTCAGCTTGAGGAGGCGCGGCGGGAGCGCGAGGAGGCGCGCCGCATGCTGGACGAGCTGAAGAGCGTTCTGGGGGTGCGCACGTCGCTGGAGCAGCGCGCCGTCTGGAGGAGCGCCCTATTCCCCGCGGCAGGTGACGGAACCCTGGCCCCCCTCGGCCCTGCGACCCGTCTGGAACGCGCTCTCTTCCTTCCGATGTTAGGAAGCCACGAGGAGCTACGGCGCTTTTAAATCTCGTTTGAGAACTGCTTTTTATGTGTTTCGTTTGTTGTCCTTCCACACCCCCCCCCGCACCTGGCTACGTACGGTAAGAAAGAAGTTCAATGTATGTACGGGTCGAGAGGTCAATATTGTGTATGCAGTTTGTTATATGAAGAGCGGGCGGTGGTGGTGGTCGTTGCGGTGGTGGTGGCAGTGGTGGTAACGGCAGTGGTGGTGATGGCAGCGGTGGTGGTGGTAGCGGCAGTGGTGGTGATGGCAGCGGTGGTGGTAGTGGTGGTAGCGGCAGTGGTGGTGATTGCAGCGGTGGTGGTGGCAGTGGTGATGGCGGCGGCGGTGGTGGCGCACGCCCATATGGAGGCGAGGGTTGGTGGATGACGTCGAGATGTGTGAAAGTCTCAAACCCGCCGGGACGCACGTGGGTGGCCAGGAGATGGCAGTACAGCAAGCGAGTTCGCGGATTCAGATTCCACGAGTCCCGCGCAGGGCGGGAGGGCTGCCGCGTTGCGATGTTTTGGCCGTTTCCATGAACGATCGGGAATGTGGGAGGGGGAACTGGAGAAAAAAACATAACCACACGATGCGGGGATAACAAAGCCCCGCACAGATGGGTTCAGGAATCACATTAACTGTACTGCCTTCACCTGGCAACCTCGCAGCCCAAGCCTCCCAACAGCTGCCGTTCCCTCCCGCCTCGTCGTCGTGTCTCACCCGAATGCTCGCGTAGGCTCAACCCTGCCGAGCGACGCAGGAGCGAGACGCGGTAAGACCGTGAGAGATGGTGGTGGCAAGGACAACCCAGCCATGTGACGTGACAAAAAACACGCAAGGCAAACGGCTTCTTTCCACTTTTATTTATTTTTTCCTCTTCTAGCGCCGCGGGAAACGTCGCTGCAAGCGCGGCCCTCGAGCTCGGCGGAGGCCCCGACCGAGACGGCGGCCAGGAGCCCCGCCGTCGACGATCACAGCCGTGACGACGACGACGACGACGGTGACGGAGGAGGAGATGGCGGCGATGGGGAGAGGAGAAAAGGGGTAAATTCCTCCCGAGACGACGTGGGCGGCAATTGCGAAGACGACGGTGGTGCAAGGGCTATCGGCGTATGGGACGCTGCTGCTGCCTCTGCTGCCAGTGGCGATGAAGCAACTTCATCTGCTGCTGGTGCTAGCGAAGTGAACATATATTCGACTGGCGGTTGTGATGATGATGACGAAGCTAAAAGAGAGTCAACTCCTAGCAGCAGCGAAACTAAGAGGGAGTTTGCGGCTGGCAGCGATGTTGATGATGCCAAGACAGAAGCCGCTGCTCTTGGTGGTGGTGATGATAGCGACGACGACGATGCCTACGGAAACACTTCTGCTAGTCGCGATTACGACAATGACGCTGATGCTGACGTTGAAGGAGAAGGGGGGGAGACCGCGGGGAGCGACGGCGATGACGCCGGCGGGCGTGGCGCCCCCCACGACCCCCCGCCAGCCTCGCTGCGCGAGAGGCTGGCAGCGGCACAGCTCAGCGGCTGGCACGGCGCCACCAGGGACCCACGCTCCGTCCACCTGACGTCGATGGTGGCGACGCAAGCGGCAACCCTCTCGCGAGGGCTCCTGTCCCTGCAGGAGCAGACCTTTGGTGACGACGGTGATGATGATGACGACGACGATGACGACGACGCCGCCGATGATGATCGCGAATCTCAGGAGTGAGGATGACATGGAGTGTGAGGTGGTTGTGTTGCTGTGCAGTGGAGATTGTGTCTTAGCGTTTACGAAAAAATCACCTCCAGGAATTTGCCTTTGAAACTAAACTTTAAATATTTTGTTATTTTCTAGGTAAAGCCCTCTAAGCTATTGGCTCTTTTTCAGAGGCCACCTGGACACACGTGATGTTAGCTCAACATCGAAGCGGCTTGTATCATTGTCTAAACGCCACGTGACGTCGATTCTAAACGTGGAGAAAAATCCACGCGACCACACGGGGAGAGACAGAGCACTCGGACTCCATATATACACCAAGAGGCATCGTCAGGGTCCGGGATCGAACCCACGACGTCCTGCGTACCAGGCAGAGGTCGCAATCGGTTATCCGATACCCGTACCCTACCTGATACCCGGCTACCCGTACCTGGCCGGGTACGGGTACCCGTTTGCGACCCTGGTGCGGCCGGGTATGGGTAGGCCGTGAGTCACTGGTGAGTAACCATTTGTCACTCATTTCGGGTAGGGTACGGGTAGGGTACGGGTACCCGTACCCGGCCGGGTACGGGTACGGGTACCCATTTGCGACCCTGTTGCGGCCGGGTATAGGTACGGGTAAGGAATCAAAACCCGTTTGCGACCTCTGGTACCAGGCGAGGCAGATAAGACAAGGCCACAGATGGACACGTGTCACTGGGGCTACGGTCCCCACTCTTGAAGTGACCGCTGGTTTGGACAATTCAAAATTCGACACCGGCATGACTACCTACACACCTCACCTTCACTTATAAACTAGGCATTTTAAAAAACAAATCTTAAAAGGTTCAGGTTATGTAAAAGACTTGTCCCTTTGATGCCCGTGATCCATAATAGAGGTTTTTGGGTTAGATCGCGTAAATATGGATGTCGTTAAAAACCCGCCACAGTCAGTAAGGTTAGTCACGTCAACAAAACGTGCCAATTTGTTACTCGTTCAGCACACCGGTTGTGCGTTGGAGAGTAAACCTGCTACAACATTTATAGTATAGTGTAGTGTATAGTGTAGTGTACAGTGTAGTGGAGTGTATAGTGCAGTGTATAGTGCAGTGTATAGTGTAGTGTATAGTTTAGTGTATAGTGCAGTGTATAGTGTAGTGTATAGTGTAGTGTATAGTGTAGTGTATAGTGTAGTGTAGTAGTGTATAGTGTAGTGTAGTAGTGTATAGTGTAGTGTAGTGTATAGTGTAGTGTACAGTGTAGTGTATAGTTTAGTGTATAGTAGTGTATAGTGTAGTGTATAGTGTAGTGTATAGTGTAGTGTATAGTAGTTTATAGTGTAGTGTATAGTGTAGTGTATAGTGCAGTGTATAGTGTAGTGTATAGTGTAGTGTATAGTTTAGTGTATAGTGTAGTGTATAGTAGTGTATAGTGTAGTGTATAGTGTAGTGTATAGTAGTGTATAGTGTAGTAAACCCGCTACAACATTTACAATTCGAGTACCGTGACGTTGAACTATCATTTGAGATGGCCAAGTCACTTCTGAAAACGAACTACGTAGCTCAGTGGGGCCTTACCTGGTAAAATAAAAATAGTTTAGTTTTACATACCTACTTTGGGGGGGGAGCAGATTAAGTGTATGAAGGAAGATTGACGGAAGCTTGCGTGTGGATTGTATCGTGTCCCAATGAAGCTAGCGTGGGCTTGTAATAACGTTTGCCAGTATTGTTGAATGCTCGTGTTGCTGCACCCAACTCTCCAAAGCCGCTGGTGGGAAATTCCTCACTGCCACGACGACTACGACGATGACGAGGCTCTTCGAAGGGCGAGCCGGGCCCGCTGTCGCGAAGCGCGTCGACCTTTTATGGTGTCTCGCGTTTTTGAAGAGCGCGAGTGGGGGGCCTCACCCGGTCGTTTGCGCGCTGAACCCCACGTGGCAGCAACGGCGTCGCCAACGAAACTCGCGCGCGCGCACGCACAGTTTTGCCGCAATCTCAATAAAAGCGTTTCTTATTCTTGGGTCTTTCGGCAAAGTCACGTAGATAGGTTCAAAGAGAATAATCAAAAATAACAGAAAGCCTTTTCCTGAAGACGACCGCTTGCGTTGCGGTCGAAACGTCGTAGTTTTCTGTTGGTTTTTTAAAATTTTCTTTGAACCTATCTACGTGACTTTACCGAAAGACCCACGAATAGGAATTCCTGCAGTTACGAAAGCTTTAAGTCAAGATTTCAAAGCGTTTCTTATTTCTATCAAACTAACGTCGAGTTCTTCGCCTGGCGCGTACCGTCTTGATTTGAACGCACGTGAGATCATTTCGCGTGTGACCCGCGCCGTGAGCTTCTTCAACGGAACCTCTTATCGGCCGGCTGCGACGGTTCACGCCACAGCACCTAAGTGCGCCGTGCTCACGCCATTTGGCATTATCCACCTAAAGTAGAAACTCCTTTGCCACCAACTTCACACTGTTGAACGTCACGCGGCTGTGCCGTGTGATCCAGTGGGCCTCAGTCTCGTTTGAAATTATCCGTCTCCGATTTCGCTCCAGTTGCTGCTAGTTGGCGTTACGCCACGAGACGGTGTCCGTCCGGAACTCTCATAGGGCACTGCTTCAGCCCCTCTCAAAGAACAGCCCAAGGAAGCAGTTATCACGGAACTACGTCTGAGATCCCCTTTAAAGTGACGTAGAAGGGAAGTAATAAAATAATAAAAATAAAACATAAAATAATTCTCACGACGTTTCGGCCACAACGCAAGCAGCCGCCCCCAGGTGTTGTGGCCGAAACGTCGTGAGAATTATTTTATTATGTTTTATTTTTATTATTTTATTACTTCCCCTCTACGTGACTTTACCGAAAGAACCAAGAAGATGAATCCCTGCAGTCACGAAGGCTTTAAATCGAAATAAAATCCCCTTCAAAGTCACCTTATTTATTCATCACGAAAGAGTGCCTTACTTTCCTTCCCACCTGCCCTGCTACAGATGCTCATGGTTCATCACGTGGCAGTCAGACTGATTTTGCTTAATTCTCAGAGCTGGTGTTTAGCCAAATTTAAATGACAGACGAGTTTAATGTGTTGACGCTGTTTGTGCAGTCATTGGTGAATGGGGGGAGGCCCTTCCACTCACTAGACTTGAGAATTTAGTTTAATCATAACTTAGTCGATGGGAGTAGATGGCTCTCTATGTGAATGGATCTCTATGCAAGTCATCGGTGACCAGGCTGAGGCCACAAAGCCACTAAACTTGCAAAGCCAGGCTACCAAAGCCCCATTCTGAACCCATAATCACTGCGTCACTAACTCAGCGCTCTCACCCCTGAATCACTCTCTGAAAAAGCCACATTTTTAGCACTTTCATTCGAACATTCTCGCCACCACCCCGTGTCGGAGTAATAGCCCTGAAAAACGAACCTATCGAACCGCTCCCGAAAGTCCCTTCAGCAGGCTCCTTCGTGAACCGCTTTTGTCCGCCGTGTAACAACAGGCCAGGCATGCACCGCACGGAGAAATCACGACGTGTTAACCCTCGGACAATGGGGGGACATCTCGAACCGACACCTATGATTAGCGTGGTTGGCTACGTACGTAAGCTCAACGTACACGAGTACAAACCAGCTGGCCGAGATCACACTCTGGTAATGAGCCTTACGAATTCCCGCGTCGGCGTCGCCCTTGGCACGACGGCTCGCTAACAACACCGCGGGTTGGATGTCACCGTCCCGCTCACCGGCAGTTGTCGGTGTCTCCGAGCTTCGTCACACGCCCAGCAGCCTCGGTCTGTCCGACTGTCTCACGGTGCCAGACACCACCGCTGCGGCGGTGCCGAGGCCGCCGGTGAAGGGTCGTGGCGGTGCCAGCTCGCCACGCTCCGTGCGCCACCCTCCCTGCTCGGACGCCTCGGAGGCGCTTGAGCCATCGTCCGCACCGCTCGCACCGATGCCACCGACACGAGAACTCGAGGTGCCGGGGCCCGGCCTGGGGCTGTGAGCGGCACAGGGGGGAGAGAGAGAGTCGGTGCTGGATTATCCCAGTAGCACAAGTAGCTACACGTGTAGTAGCTACGGGTCCCGCACTTTCAAGGGCCCCGCGCTAAATGCTGTCAAGCTATCAATTCCGGTTCAGTGATTCTGCACTTGCTTTATTACTATAGTACTATACTGCCTTCAACTTTTAGGAACGACTGGGTGTTTAAGTTTAGCGATTTGTCGCATTATTTGGCTGTATAGCAAATGAAAAAATACAATTACTTTACTGTGCAAGTCAAACATTTATGTGTTTTAATATTTACGTGTTTTTTTTTTTATTTAGGCCCCCTTTATAACATATGCTACATGCCCTGCACTAGCTTCATCCGCACTGGAGAGAGTGTGCGTCGTGTAGTTTCATGGCGGTTTGATCCGGGTTTTTCACCGTCTGCACCTCGGCAACGGCACCGTTTATTTACGGATCGCCCGCTTGTGTCGCGGTGCTCAGGTGAGCGCTTGGTGGAACTCGGTTGCCGGAACTGAGCCAGTGGTGGAAATTCCACATTCCTATGGAAAAATTCACAGTCTGCCCCTTAGCGCCACTTGTGTCAAGCAATTTTCGGTTTTATTTTTAAATAAGAGTAAGTCTTGATATCCTTTGTGACGGTACATAAACAGCATCCTGCAATAACAGTAGAATGCCAACGTTCAGCCCTTTCGGCCTCTAAATTATTCCTCGAATTTATTACAAATTTCGCAACGTTTCACAGGAACACCACCGAGTCAAAATCCCTCCAGTGCCCGGCAAAACCCAAGGGGGGGCGGCTTTGATCGCTCGCTGGAGTCCCCACGGCAGAGTTGGCGCGGGCCCCCTGCTCGCCTCGGTCGGCGCCGCACCTGAATCGGAAGTCGCGGGGGAGGAAGCGGCCCAAGAGGAAGTCTCCGCGGGAGCGAGCGATCTGGCGCCGCAGGTCGCGCCGGGTCAGGCCGTAGCCGTCCAGCAGGAGGTCGGCGAACAGCAGGCGCCCGGCCGCGTACATCTGCTCGCGTCGTCCCGAACGGCGCGGAGAGAAGAGTCGGTGGCACGCGCCGTGGCCCGAGTGTAGCTAACGGTGCTCGCGCCGCCGATTTTGGCAACGTTTGGCTTCGTACTAGATTTGAAGCTTTCGTGACTGCAAGGATTCATATTCTTAGGTTGTTTCGGTAAAGTCACGTAAGTAAAAAATTTAAATTCAAATTAATAAAAGTAAAATAAAAAATTAAATTAAAATAAAAATGACGTTTCGGAGGCAACACAAGCTTCCGTTTTCAGGTGGAACCGTCACAGCACGATAGCTGTATCAAGTAAATTTTAATTTTTTACCTACGTGAATTTACCGAAAAAACCTAAGAATATGTTTGGCTTCGTATGCAGTGCGAAATAAGTCCCCCGCGTGCATCCGTACTCCCAACGGTGTGTAGAGGCTTTCTCGACTGGCACTGGGACGACTGGCTATACCGTAGGGGGTCGGTAAACCAAAATAATAATGAGGCATTTTTTTCGAATTCGGTCAAAAAAAACAACTCGGGAACCACTCTTCGGTTCTTTCAGTAAAGTCGCGTAGAGAGAAAATAAATAAAGTAATAAAGTACGACGTTTCGATTGCAACACAAGCAACCGTCATCAGGTAGAACTAAATTTGAGAGAGAGACAAAACAGATACGGAGACACACAGACAGACACACAAGCAGAGAGACAACACAGACACAGAGAGACGCACAACATAGATACACAGAGACCCAATGCCTCTGTGTCGAGGCCTTAAATAGAGAGAGAGAGTGGGTGGGGCGGCAGAGAGAGAGGTGGGTCTGCTGGGGCAGCTGCCGGAGCAGAGAAATTAGCATGTCAATGAATCCACCCCGAAGCGACCGAGGGAAAGAAGATCGAATGGCCCTATAAAACGTCGTACTCTATTTAATTTATTTTCTTTCTACGTTGCTTTACCGAAAGAACCAAAGAGTAATTCCTGCAGTCACGAAAGATTCAGATTTAAAAGTGCATAGCTCCCAGCGGCTTCCTGATATCGGAAGGAAGAGCGTTCCAGACGGCCGAAGACGCGCATCTGAAAGCGCCGCGCGATGCAGGGACCGTCTTTGCTTAATGGCCAGCCCAAAGCCGCTGCGAGGATGACCCGAGTTCGCGTGATGGTTTATGCTCCTCGACGAGGTCAGCTAGTGGACGGCTTTCCACTCAAATGCGAATCAACTCGTTCCACGCCGCTGCACGCACCCGATGATTGTTAAACACGTCCCCCACGTGACGCTCTCTGCGTCACGTGGGGGACGTGTGCGTGCACGTGCGCACACACGGAGATCTCAATCCTGACTTGAATCGGCTTTCAACGCGCACAGCAGCGGCTCTATGCCGTACGATGCACAGTTGCTCATTGCTTCGCCTGTTTTGCAAAATAGCGCTGTTGTGATTGTGGTGCATGCGTGTGTCTGTGTGCGCACGCACAGAGTGTGCCCGAGTTCGATTCCCGCCCGTGGCCCCCCACGCCTGCGACGATTATCAGCGCCGGTGCGGTGCGTGGGGAGACAAAGGCGGCCGGGCGTGGTTGTGACCACACGCATTGGGTCTAGGGGGAGGGTGGGGGATCTTTGTCTTTGTACCAGGAACATGCCGGGCCGCACCGCGTGCCGTCGCGCCAGCAGCGGAGCCGCGGGCCCCGGGAGCGGCGCGGCGAGCGACAGGTCGTAGTGCAGCAGCCGGAACGAGTCCCCACGGCCCTGCCGGGACACACGCAGTGCGCATACACGCAGCACACACAGTACACGCAGCACACACACGCAGTACACACACGCAGTACACACGCAGCACACACGCAGTACACACGCAGTAAAGACAGTACACACAGTGCACACACAGTACACGCAGCACACACACGCAGTACACACACGCAGTACACACGCAGCACACACGCAGTACACACAGTACACACACAGTACACACACAGTACACACACGCAGTACACACACGCAGTACACACACAGTACACGCAGTACATACACAGTACACACGCAGTACATCCACACAGTACAAGCACACAGTACACACGTAGTACACACGCAGTACATACACAGTCCACACGTAGTACACACGCAGTACATACACAGTACATACACACAGTACATACACACAGTACACACGCAGTACATGCACACGGTACATACGCAGTACACACACGCAGTGCACACGTACACACACAGCACACACACGCAGTACACACACGCAGTACATACAGACAGTACACACGTAGTACATACACGCAGTACACACGCAGTACATACACAGTACACATGCAGTACATACACGCAGTACACACGCAGTACATACACAGTACACACACAGCACACACGCAGTACATACACACAGTACACACACAGTACACACGCAGTACGTACACGCAGTACACACGCAGTACACACGCAGTACATACACACAGTACACACGCAGTACATGCACACAGTACACACGCAGTACATGCACACAGTACATACACACAGTACACAGGCAGTACACACACACAGTACACACACAGTACACACACACAGTACATACACACAGTACACACGCAGTACATACACACAGTACACACACACAGTACACACACGCAGTACACACACAGTACACACACAGTACACACACACAGTGGCAGTAGCCACGGGCTGCTGAAACCGGATTCGAGCTCCAGGCTCTCCATGGTGCCGGCTCAGTGCTCCGATCTCCGAGCCACACAGCCGCCTCCACATCCACGTACTGCTTGTGCTGTACGTTGAACTTCTTTCGCGCCGTACGTAGCCAACCGTGCCGATCGGAGGGTGGGTGAGTGTGTGGATGAGTGACTATGTGAGTGGGCGAGTGACTGCGTGAGTCTATGTACGTGTGCACGTTGAACTTCTTTCGCGCCGTATGTAGCCATCCGTGCTAATCGGAGGGTGCGGGAAACCAGGGTTCGGTTTCTCGCTCGAATAATTGCCGGAACGCTGCTAGGCTGCCTTGGAGTCTGGCTCATCGGCGTAAGGCACTACCACTGGAGTACAAGGTGCGTCTATCCGTAACGATCCTGTAATTGTTGTGCGCCACATCGCTACGATCTGAAGAACAGGTGTTACAGGACTGTTTCGTACAACGAGGACAAAGTACGGCGAGATCAATGGAGCGCGGCCAAAACAATTCCCACGACGGCGCTCCGGACTCTTTCCAGCTCCCACGAATCGCCACGGCCGCCACCCAACATCCCCCCTCTTCCCAACAAACCTGGATGCATGGCGCAGTCCGGTTGCGGTTCTTCTCCTCGTACAGGGACTCCACCATCCGGAGGCAGGGGTGGTGCGGCCGTCCGGTGGCCGAGTCGACGACGACGACCACAACCACCTGGAGCTGCTGCCGGGGGCCTCCGCAGGGGGCGGCCCGGAGCAGGGCGTCTACCTCCACGTCGGTGACGCTCGGCACGCGGCGCGCGCTGCACCGGCACCTGCCGCACGCACGGGCGCCGGGGATGCGCGCCGGTAAAGGTCAAGGGTCGGGTGGCTGGGTCAGAGTCGGGCTATTGGGTCAAAGGTCAGTCGGCTGGTCAGCTAGTTGGCTGGGCAGTAGGACATTTGCTCAGCTGGTCAATCGGTTTGTTGGTCAAATAAATGGTTAGTCAGGCGTTTGGTCAGTGGGTCAACCGGTTGATTGAGGAGAACGCCACGTGGATAGTTGGTCTGTTGATCAGTTGAGATGCAGGGCAGTCGATGAATAGTCCGAGTGGTCTACTGGTCAGGTGGTTGAGTCACCTGGTTAGTCGGTCTGCCGCGTGTCGTCAGATGGGTGGCCACCCGGTCAATGCTGCCGTTTGATCCCTCGGCTCAATCGGTGAGTCATTCAGTCAACGGCCACTTCTCGCTTCACACAGAGCTTCGTCAACGTCTTGTTTTATTCTATATTTACAGGGAGCAGCTCGGTTCAAGGCGCTTTATATATATTGAGTGATTTTTGTGTTTAGTTTGTTGTTGTTCCCCTGCACCTCCGATTAGCGCGGTTGGCTACCTACCGTAACAGAGGGCACGTGGGAGTCACGGAAGGGCTATAGGGGAGGGACGGGAAGGAGCGGAGGGGCGAGGGGAGGAAAGGGAATGGGCGACAGAGAAGAGGTGGTCAGGCTTTGAAAGAGGAACGTGAAGGAGGTGAAGGAGGGGGACTGCTCAAAGTCCGGGGGAAGTCGCCGTCCGACGGGAGCCAGCAGCGTTATCGGCAGTCACCTTTGTCCCGCGGACGGCCTCGCTGGTGCACGGCCTCCCAGCGCCGCGCGCAGAGACACGGGGCATGCCAGCTCCACGTGGCCACTCTCAATACCCGGCAGCGTCCTGGGTAAATACAGGGGCGTCGCAGTGGCAAGATGTTCAAGACCTCGTCCAGCACGCAGGAGATTGTGGATTTGATCCCGACCCTGACGACGCCTAGCTGCTGTATATTTGGAGTTTGCGTGCCCTCTTTCCCCGTGGATTTTTCTCCGGGTCCTCCGGTTTTTCACTCCACGTTTAGAATCAACATCACGCGTTTAAAGCATTCGGCTGCTGTAAATTTCCACATGTTGAGCTATTATTTGTGATGGCCAGGTTGCTTCTGAATAAGAGTTACGTAGCTCATTGGGGCCTTACCTGGTAAAATAAAAAATATAAGAATAGGTTTTATCCTAATAAGATAATTGTTTTTTTACCCTTTTATCTGGCAACAAAACTGACACCTTTTTTACAAGGAGTCATGTTTGCATTGACCACAATACCTGCAGTCGGAATACAAACAAAAAACACAACTCTGATCATGTATGCACTGTCCTTGAAATTGATTGGTCCACACCCGAGACAGCTTTCTTTAGAGCCTAGTCTCACATGGTGTTGGACCAGATGACGCCAGGTTTTATGCTTTCTGTGTTCAGATGTTACAACACCAAACAGAAATCTTTTGCAAGGAATCAAGTCTGCATTAAGCACATATACTTGTGGTTAATGCACAAGTATATGTTTTATTGCCAGAAAGGGTAAAAACCTATTCGTATATTTTGATGCTGGCAAGGGAGGTCCCATGAAAATCAAAACTCATATTCATATTCTTAGTTTTTTTCGGTGAAGTCACGTAGGTAAAACATCAAAATTAAGTGCAGCTAATCCGGCTGTGACGGTCCCACCTGATGACGGAGACTTGTGTTGCCTCCGAAACGTCGTGATTTTTGTTTTATTTTATTTTCATTAATTTTGATGTTTTACCTACGTGACTTTACCGAAAAAACCTAAGAATATGAATCCTTGCAGTCACGAAAGCTTCAAATCTAGAAAAATCATATTCTTGGGTCTTTCGTTAATAGCTTTGAACCTCACTACGTGACTTTACCGAAAGAACCAAGAATATGAATTCCTGCAGTCACGGAAGCTCTAAGTCAAGATAAAAACACAGTTTAGTCGTACCCCGATGTACGTCCCCCCCGCCACCCGACTTTGCGTCGCCTCAACCCCCACACTGTCACGTCAGCTGGCGTCATCGTCGTCCGTCCTGTCGCTCGTGATCCGTCACCTCTCGGCCTTCGCCACCACCACCGCCCACCACCACTACGACGACCGTGTCCACCGCTTCGACTGACGTCGTTCCGATACTCGTCGTTCGCACTTTTCGGCAAGCGCGTCTCCGGCGTAAATCTGGCGATTGCTACGTATCAAATGCAATGCTGTATATTTCTGAGGATAATTCGTAGGGGTATAACAATCCAGCCAACCCTCCCCCTGCACCCTTTACAAACCAACGGCTTGTCACGATGGAAGGTGGCGATTCTATTAAAATAATTGATTATTATATATTTATAAAATAAGAGATGGATACATCTTCTTGGTTCTTTCGGTAGAGTCACGTAGAAGGGAAGTAATAAAATAATAAAAATAAAACATAACAAAAGAATTCTCACGACGTTTTGGCCACAACGCAAGCAGCCGTCTTCAGGCGCCTTCTCGACAGACCTGTTTTCCACCTGAAGACGGCTGCTTGCGTTGTGGCCGAAACGTCGTGAGAATTATTTTGTTATGTTTTATTTTTATTATTTTATTACTTCCCTTCTACGTGACTTTACCGAAAGAACCAAGAAGATGAATCCCTACAGTCACGAAAGCTTTAAATCGAAATTTAAGAGATGGATATTTTATTAACACCGTGGTTGGTGAATGTAGTGGCCTCCAGCGCGGCAGACATTTGAGCCCATCGCGTGCGACAATAAACACATCCCTTTGCCAATCCACTGCCGGGTGAAGGCCTCAAGCCCTCCACCTCTCCGCCGCGGGGGGGCGTTTGACCATACTTCACCACGCTGGTGGAAAGAGAAGGGACCCAAAGACCGGACCGAGCCAACTTTTGTAACGGGAACATCATTATAATTGTTTTATCGGTTTATGTGTGTGTGTGTTTGTGCGCGTCACGGGTTTCAGGTGCTTCTGTAAAGCCGTTTGTTTTTTTGCGCCGATCTCCGTTTGCTTCGTCGCCGCCCGCTCCGCTTCCGCGATCTTTTGCCTTTGTCATTTGTGTGCGCCGAGTTCGCTCTTGTCGATGTCAAACCCCTCTCTCTCCTGATCTCTCCACATTTGTGTGAGCCGAGTCCGCTCTCGGCGATGTTAAACCCCCCTCTCTCTCTCTCTCTCTCCCCCCGTCTCTCCATAGTTCCCGCCTGGTCAATCAAAAACAAAGTGGACGCTCTCCGACTGGGACTCCGAGAGGCGTTCTGACCGGGCGGGCGACGCGCACGACCGTCGCGAGAGGAGGAACAGCTCCGTGGCGTCGTCGCGACCCTGGCGACCGCGGTCCTCCCGTGACAACGCCGACGCCGCTGACGCCGCCACCGCCACCTCAGCTCCTCCTCTCTCTCCCTCTCCGCCACGATTTGCGGTCGCAGCGCCGCGAGGAGCCGGGCCGGCACGGGCAGGCGCCGGTAGCGACGGCGCCGGCTGTGCCGGTGGTGGTGGCGGCGGCGGTTGCGGCGCTGGCACCTGTAGGCGGTGTGTGGACTCGCGGGGACGTGCGGTAAGTCCGGCACTCACCCCTGGGAGGCGGAGACAAAAACAGCGGAAAGGAAACATCACGGATTGCGCGACGCCGTCCACCCACATGTGCGCGCGTTTTTTTTTATTTCTTCGGAAGCGATTCCCTTTTAGTGAAAGCGTTCCGTTCCCCGTGCTGCAGACTGTGGCAGTGGAGCATGCGTGCGGTCGTGTGGTGGTCGGTCAAAGTGCACCTGGCCTGGCACGGGCGCCGTGGTGACGTCACCGTCACTTAGTGGCGAATGGCGGGCGTTGGCATTGTTGGTAGGTTGACTCAGCCTCAAATTATTACCCGGTGCGGTGTGTAAACATCGCCACTCGGGGAGACAAAGGCGTCCGGGCGCGGTGCCGGCCACGCGACCCCCCCTCGTGTACCGTGCCGGCCTTTACAGGTGCTGCCACTCGCTAACAGCACTTGCCCTAAGAGTATGTTAAGGCTACACGGGGGATCTTTGTCTCTGTTGTGCGTGCGCGGTACCGACGGCGTGGCGGTAATGCTCCATCCACGCCGCCAAAATGCTGCGGATTCGCTGGCGGAACCTCTTGACCTCAGGCTGACCCCTCGATATGTGAAGTTCGGCACGGGGGGAGTCGAGGGCGGCCATGGAAAACTGGGGGGGGGGGGGGGGGAA
This sequence comes from Lampetra fluviatilis, assembly GCF_964198595.1. Taxonomy (NCBI): domain Eukaryota; kingdom Metazoa; phylum Chordata; class Hyperoartia; order Petromyzontiformes; family Petromyzontidae; genus Lampetra; species Lampetra fluviatilis. Next base: position 4,948,070 of record NC_136312.1, on the reverse strand, counting down.
GAGGAATTCACACACACTGCATCATCGCCATCACCGTGGGGTGGTGAGGCGCTGAGTGAGGTGGTGAGGCGGTGAGTGTGGTGGTGAGTGTGGTGGTGAGGCGGTGAGTGTGGTGGTGAGTGTGGTGGTGAGTGTGGTGGTGAGGCGGTGTGTGTAGTGGTGAGGTGCTGAGTGTAGTGGTGAGGCACTGAGTGTAGTGGTGAGGCAGTGTGTGTAGTGGTCAGGCAGTGAGTGTGGTGGTGAGTGTGGTGGTGAGGCGGTGAGTGTGGTGGTGAGTGTGGTGGTGAGTGTGGTGGTGAGGCGGTGAGTGTGGTGGTGAGTGTGGTGGTGAGTGTGGTGGTGAGGCGGTGAGTGTAGTGGTGAAGCGGTGTGTGTAGTGGTCAGGCAGTGAGTGTGGTGGTGAGGCACTGAGTGAGGTGGTGAAGCGGTGTGTGTAGTGGTCAGGCAGTGAGTGTGGTGGTGAGGCACTGAGTGAGGTGGTGAGGCGGTGTGTGTAGTGGTGAGGTTTTACGTGGGTTTGTGGTAATTAATTGAAGGGAGAGGGGTTACCAGCCCCTCACATCCGTCCAGAGTCCCCGTTTGGCCGTTGTGGTGGCAACAAGTGCCTTGAGGGGAAGATCCGATTTTGGAATTCGCTCCCCTCCATGGCATTGCTCACAGACACCGCAGCTTTACTGTCCGGCAGCACCGACAAGGTATTTGTGCCATGGCTGGGAGTCTGAGCCATTCCCTGTTCACCTTGGGGCGCGACAGGGATGTCCTCTGGCTCCCGCATTATTTTACATCTTTTTCGACCGCGTGATTCGTGAAGCCTTCGATGGCCGTACCGGAGGAATTTCCATCTGGTACAGATACAACGGGAGGCTTCATCACGGGACCTCCCTTGCCAGTATTTAAAACAGTTGTCTTAAGATGTTAAAACACCAAGCAGAAACCTTTTGCAAGGAATCATGTCTGCATTGACCACATATACTTGTCCTGAACAGACACGATTCCTTGCAAAAGGTTTGTTTCATGTTTTAACATCTTAACACAAATATTTTATTGCCAGAAAGGGTAAAACCTACTATTATATACAATGGGAGGATGATCGAAGCCCAGGTGCGATCCAGGGATGGCTCCCTATTGGTCAATCATGTTACGTATGCCGATGACCTGGTGATTGCCGCTCGCTCAGAGGAGGAGTTGGAGGTTCTGCTACTGAACCTGGAGCGTGCCACTCAGAGGTGGAGCCTTACTATCAGCCCCACCAAAACTAAGAACCTGCCTGGGTATGTTGTGCCATCAAACACTCCACCCCCTCACCTCCATATTGGTGATAGGGCAGTTGTGGAGAGTTTTCCAGACCTGGGTAGTGTGTTCAGGACCAGCTCAGAAGAGGTCTCACTCCGAATAGTTGAGCGGCATTATCTTTTCATCAGCTACGTTAAAGCTGTGTGAAAGCTATCTGGTCTGTCGCTCCACATGAAGCTTCGGGTCTTTTTGGCCACGGTCATGCCCTCTCTTCTCTATGCTTGCAAAACATCTTCGCCGGTTAGAAACATTTAGGCTGGCCTGCCTACGATCCGTCCTGGGTTTAACCAGGCTGGATTGTGTGAGGATCTCACAAATCCTTGAAAGATCTGGACAAAGTCCCATTGGTGAGCTCCTCCGGCAGGTAAGGCTGCGTTGGCTGGGTCATGTAGCCCGCATGCCCATCCACCGAATGCCTCGACAGCTTTTGTGTGGCCGGATCGAGGGGGCTAAACAAGCACTGCATGGGCTAGAGAAGAGATGGAGCGATGTGGTACAAGAGGATGTAGAGCTGAGTGGACTTGCCGATAACTGGTACCAGCGGTGTCAAGATCGGCCTCTGTGGAGGAGGCTCGTGAAGGACTTTGCTACGAAGGGCAGAGGAGGGCATTCGCCCTCCAGCAACAACAGAGGGCAGAGGAGCGACGCTCACAACAACGAGCGGAGCACCGGGTGGCTAAAGCACAGCAAGTTGGCACAGTAGGGGGCATCGGCCAGTCATCTCAGTCAGTCGACCCGTGGCACCTGGGTCTGCCCCGTGACTTCCTGCTAGCGGGCGTTCGACACTTCACGTGGCCTTAACGTGCACATAGCCTGGCACAAGCACCGTGGTGACGTCACCGCCACTTAGTGGTGAATGGCGGTTGTTGTTGTGGTGAGGAGGTGAGTGTGGCGGTGAGGCGGCGGTCGTGGTGAGTGCGCGCTCACCGGCGACACGGAGAGGCGCACGCACTCCTGCTGACAGCGGAAGAGCAGCGTCACCGCGTGACGCGCCGTCACGCGCAGCGTCATGAAGTCGCCAACCTGCACGGCGATGCACAAAGACAAAGATCCCCCGTGTAGCCTCAACAGACCGTCGGGGAAAGTGCTGTTAGCGAGCACCTATGAAGGCCGGCACGGCACACGAGGGGGTGGGTGGCCAGCAGTACGCCCGGCCGCCTTTGTCTCCCTAGTGACGATGTTTACACAGCGCAGCAGGTACTCATTTGAGGCTGAGTCGACCTAGGGGAGGCCCAGGACCGATTCAGATAATCGTCACCGGTGTTGGTCGTGAGCAGGAATCGAACTCGGGTCACCGGGTTCGTAGTGCAGCATAGCGCTAACTGCTGTGCCACCGCCCCCCACACATAAGCACACACATACACACATAAGCACCTACATACACACATACGCACCAACATACACACATACGCACACACATACACATGGGCACGCGCGTAGTGCCATCTGATGCTCACTGGCATTACACCGTGTGGCCGCGCACCCTGTGGGTACCTAGAAGGGCCCAATCAAGATTAGGATTTGCGCGTTCAGTGGCGCTCGCGCAAGCACCTCAGCAACTCTGAGCGCCTCGCGCCGCGTCCCGTCTCCACCGTTCAGTCGCCCCGCCGCAGCCTAGCCAAGCGGGGGGGACCCCCAGTGGGCAGCTGTCTCTACGCGTGTCGTTCTGCCAGTAGGGGGGAGGGGTGGTGGTGGTGGGGGGCGATGTTGCCTCCGTGTCTTTACCCGGTGAGGCCATTTTTGCGAGTAGCTTTCATGAACATTTGGGCCGTGAAACGCTCGGTGCGGGGGCGGTTGGACGTGTGTAGTCACCGCATTGCGGCAACCTCGCAACGGCCGTCATCCTCGCAGCGGCGGATTTTGGCTGCTCGCCATCGAACAAAGACGGTGGTGGTGACCGCATCGTCGCGCGCACTCTGATGCGCTTCTGCGGCCGTCTGGAACGCTCCTCCGATGTTAGGAAGCCACTGGCAGCTATGCATCTAAGTTGACAAACTCATTTATTTAGGACCCCCCCTCCCCTTTTCCTGAAGACGACCGCTTGTGTTGCGATCGAAACGTCGTAGTTTTTTGTTATTTGCTTTGAACCTATCTACGTGACTTTACCGAAAGACCCAAGCATCTGATTTTTGTAGTTTAGTTTTGTTGCCCTTCCCCCGCACTTCCGATTAGCACGGTTGGCCACGTACGGCGCGAACGAAGTTCAACATACATACAACATACAACATACATACAACATACATACGGTTGCCGTGGCTTTGTTCGACGCGACCCACCCACGGACACTCACGGGGACGGTGAGGGGTCGCTCAGCCCTCCCTGACCGCGGCCAGCGCCACGCGCTGACGGGGCCGCCCTTGGCGTCGCACAGCGCCACGCCAGTGACGTTCATCATCACGGCCATGCGCTGGGGGCTGAGGGGGAGGGGCGGCACACGGGTTAGAGTGAGTGGTGGCACGTGGGTGTCGGGTGGATGAAGGGTGGCACACGGATGAGGGTGAGGGTCGACACAAGGGGAGATTGACCTCTGAGAGTGGGCGACGCGACAGAGCGGGGATTAGTCCGTGGCTCTGACGACTTCGTGTTCCCATCTGTCCCCCTGTGTTCCGGTGTCCCTGTCTCTCCGCGTCTCAATGTCTTGCTGTGCCTCGGTGTCCCCTCTATCTCCGTGTGTCCCCATGTCCCCTCTATCCCCGTGTGTCCCCATGTCCCCTCTATCCCCGTGTGTCCCCATGTCCCCTCTATCCCCGTGTGTCCCCATGTCCCCTCTATCCCCGCGTGTCCTCATGTCCCCTCTATCCCCGTGTGTCCCCTTTATCTCCCCCCACGGGACCCCACCGTAATTTCCCCCCCATAATCACCGTGGGGTCCCCTCTATGCCCGCGGATCCCCACGTCCCCTCTATCCCCATGGGTCCCCCCCCCATAATCCCCGTGGGGTCTCCCCTGCCCCCCCCCCCGCCCCCCGCGCCGCGTCACCTGGCTGCGTGGAACACGAACCCCCGCCCGTCGGGGGTGAAGGTGGCGAGGAGCGCGGGGCGCTGCTCCTCGTCCGCGAAGGCGACCGTGTGGGCCCCGGCGCCGCGGGGCCCCGCGGGGACCTGGGCCACGGCGACGCGGCCCGACGGGTAGCTGGTGGAGGGGGGGGGCGCGTTGGCGGCCGCCGTCAAGGAGGTTGCGGGGTGGTGAAGTAGTCGCTCGCGGCGACGAGACGTCGACGTCGCTCGTGTCTCGTCACGTGATCGTAGTCATCACGTGATCGTAGTCGTCACGTGATCATCGTTGTCGCGTGATCGTAGTCATCACGTGATTGTAGTCGTCACGTGATCGTAGTCGTCGCGTGATCGTAGTCACGGGAGTGTAGTCATCGCGTGATCGTAGTGATCGCGTGATCGTAGTCTTCGCGTGATCGTCGCCATAGTCATTATGTCGTGCTGGTAAATCATCACCAGATATCATTGAGCCATCAGCGGGGTTATCATCGTCGTCGTATTATTATTGTCAATACATTCTTCATCAAAATCATCACCACCCGTATGATCATCTCACCATCGCAGCCAACATGACAACCACCTCGCTATCGTCTTCACTGTCTTAGTGATAACGATAGCTGTGCTAGTCACGAATTAGCATGTTTTGTTTACGTGACAACCCTTACTAATTGGCTGTGTCGGGTGGTGGCGGGTTTAACGACAAATTTATATATTTACACGATCTATGGATCACTGTCTTCATCAGCACCATCATCATCCATCAGATATCATCACCACTGCGGTAATCACCGCATCATCACCACCGTTATCATCCCACCATCGGAACCGCCACATCATCATCGCCACCATCACCGCTACCACCACCCCACCATAACCACCCCACCATAACCACAACACCACCCTTAACATCTCACCGTAAGTGCGCCGCGGTGGCACACTTACGGTATGCAGGAGGTCGTGGGTTCAATCCTGATCCTGACGCCTGCTGTATATGTGTAATTTGCACGTTCTCCCTGTGATCACGTGGATTTTTACTTCCACATTTACAATGAATACCACGTGTTTCGGAGGCGCACGCGGCTCTTTCAGGGCTGCTGTCTTCGTGACGTCGTTTATCAAGGACCCTCCGTCTCGTATTCACCACACGGTGCATCGCGGCTCTTGAAATATTGTTGTTTTTTTTTTCACAGAATTCGAAAAACAAATTGCTCTTCCTGTCATTTTTCCTGCCAACACTCTGGATTACATCAATTGGCTGCTATAAATTTCCCACGTGATAAGCCACTTCTGTTGAGGTGGCGTCATGTGTGGCCAGGTCGCTTCTGTGAAAGAGCTGCATAACTCAGCGGGCCTTACCCGGTAAATAAGTTTAGTTTCATAACCCAACATCATCATCACCACCACCATAATCATCACCGCACCATAGCCACCACTTCACCACCACCACCATAATCACCACCACCACCACCATAATCACCACCACCACCATAATCATCACCGCACCATAGCCACCGCTTCACCACCACCACCATAATCACCACCACCATCATAATCATCACCGCACCATAGCCACCACTTCACCACCACCACCATAATCACCACCACCACCACCACCACCATAATCATCACCGCACCATAGCCACCACTTCACCACCACCACCATAATCACCACCACCATCATAATCATCACCGCACCATAGCCACCACTTCACCACCACCACCACAACGAGGAGGATACTAGACGACGACGCTTCCGTCCGGTAGTTGGCAGTGCAGCGTCTGTGCGCCGACCGCCTCCCCTGCCGCCGCTCCCCCCCCCGTGAGAAGCAGCCCCTCGGCTCGCGCCACAGCGGCACACAGCGCCGAGCGTCCGCTCGCCGGCCTCGCCCTCCTCGCCGGCCGGCAGCCCGCCGGCCCCGCCGCCGCCGCCGGGAGTGGGGGGGCGGCGAGGAGGTGGGCCGGTTTGGCCGAGTCGGCGCCGGCGACGCCGCCGCCACCTTCCCCGTAGCGGCGCAGGATCAGGGGGTGCGACGCGCCGGCTCTGGCGCGTGCGTGGCTCTCCGCGTCGCTGGGGGGGAGGGGGGGTGAAGGAGGAGGAGGACAACGGCGGTGAGAATCACGCGGCTCCATCGCTTTGTCCGCGCGCGAGCGGGGTGGTCGCGCGACGACGAGATGGTGAGACGAAACGGCCGCCTGCGCGATTTTGACAACGGGCCGCAGTTGCCGAATGTGCGGCACGCGGCGAAAAACGTCGCCACGAATCCGCCAAGCAGGCCTGGACCTCTCCTGTAAAGCAACTGCTCGCATGCAACTGTTGGCAGGGATTCAGTTGCGTGCAACCCAGGTTGCACGCAACCGAACGCTCGGGTGCGGGATGCGGCTTTAGAGCGTCAGTTGGCGGCACCTACGTGACGCGGAGAGAGGCCTGCAGCCTGCGCGCGGCCCAGGAGCAGTGCTCCATCCATGCCTGTGCGTCGCGACCTCCGAACCCTTCGTCCAGTAGCCCTGCTCTCCCACACAGACCACATGGGGACGCACGCTGCCCTCTGAATCGGGCCTGGGCCCTGCAACCACCCAAATGTCCCTCTGTGGCCCACCCAATGTGACCCTCGTTAGCGGTATATCACTCTCAGGGTAGCCCCCCACACAACAAAGATGGTCAACTGCATCGGACGGCGCTTTCAGGTGCGCTTCTGCGGCCGTCTGGAACGCCCTTCCGATATTCGGAAAGCCGCTGGGAGCTACGGCGCTTTCAAATCATCATCTCGATAGACAAACTCATTTGTTTAGAACTCCTTTTTGCGTTTATTTTTTTGCCCCCCCTCCCCTCCCGGCATCTCCGGTTGGCACGGCTGGCTACGTGCGGCGCGAAAGAAGTTCCAAAGCCACGTGCGTAGCGGCGCCACCGACGGCGGTGGTGGCGATGTGCGAGGCGTTACCGCGGATCGCCAGCGAGAGGGACGACATCGAGAAGCTGAGGACCGATGCGGGCAGCCCGGGCTGCGATGGCGATGAACGGCTCTGTGCCCCTGGTGGGGGGGGGGGGGGGAGCGACGGCACAAGGCAGCGCAAACCGCAGGTATGTACGTCCATAGCGTACGCGTGTGTTGGACCGCGCTAATCGGAGGTGCGCGGGGGGGGGTGCAAACATTAAAAGGTCCCGGAATGATCTGGCTGCTTTGCTTTCATGAGACCCTCCACCGTCTGACGCAGCCAAACAATTACATCGTCGTCACGAATCCAGTAAGTCGTGATAACGCCCTAGATGTCCTGAAGATGGCTCGACGTGGTTTCAAGCGAAACGCCGGATCTAGGATCCCCTCCCTGTGGTTTCGAGGATTGTTCTTCAGCTCAGCGGTGCGTGAGCTGGAGCAACGGCATGAAACCACCTCGAGCCATCTTCGGGACATCTGGGGCGTTATCACGACTTACCGCATTTGTTATTTTGACTTCCTGGATCTTGTTCACGTGACGATGTCATCTTTCGGCTATGTCAGTGACCATATCATTCCGGGACCTTTTTAATGTTTAGTTTGTTGTCCTTCCCCCGCACCTCCGATTAGCGCAGTTGGCTACGTACGGTGAGAAAAAAGTTCAACGTACACACATTTAGCGTGTCGTTAAAACGCTTGCACACCGCGTGACCAAGTTAATTCGTTTGGCTTTGGCGGGCGACAGAATATCGACCAGATCGTTACGGGCGGGGACCGAGCGGCCTAAAACTCAAAAAAACAATTATGAATCGCAATAGAGGCCGCGAAAATCTGGGCGGTAAGTCGAGAGCCGTGTGTCCTTGGGGTCGCTCCTGCCTCTGACGGGCGTTAACGAGCGACGAGCGTGGAACTCGCCTGCGTCGCTGCGGGGGCTCGGGTTGGAAGCCTCCGTCTTCTTGGCCCTGGCCCTGTCACCTGCGGGGGGGGGGAGCGAACAAGCGTCACGAGGAGCCGTGCATGTGCACGAGTCGAACTTCTTTCGCACCGCGCTGATTGGAGGTGCGGAGGGGTTGAGACGCAGGGCGCTGCTGGTGGTGGCGAGGGAGCGGGCCGCCGGTCAGCTTTACCTGGGCCTCGCCCGCGAGGAACCCACCGGCAGACCGACCGACTGTACTCGACTGATGGGATTGTGATGCCATTCGCGTGGTAAAGACGGATGGCGATGGGAGCGTGATGTGTTGATGGTGATAATGATGGCTGTAGCGGCGATGGCAGTTCGCTGGGATGACGGGAGAATGGGTGATCGAATGATGATAATGATGATTATTGATGATGATGACCCATGTATGGAAATACTTATGATGATGACAGGGTGGGTGATAAAATGATGATCGTGATGATGATGGGTGGGTGATGGAACGATAACGACGACAATTATTACAACTATGACGATATTAATGATGACGACAACAACAACGTCAAAGACATCCATGGCGACGACGATTGTATCGGCAAGGATGACAATAGCGACGAGGACGACGACGTCGACGTGAAACAGAACGGTGACAATCACAACGAGGACGATAACAACAACAACAACGAACGGACAATGACGTACGACCCCCGGGCCCCTCACCGCACCTCGTGGTGGCACCGGCGCCACCACCCCCGGCCGGTGCCTGTTCCCCGTCTCAGCCGCCACCGCCGCCTTCGCCTCCCGGTTCTTTGGCGCCGCTTTCTCCGCTCGTCCGTCGGGGAGCTTGGTGGGTTCCGGTGTTCCGCCGCCGCCGCCGCCGTCGTCACTACCGTCGCCGTCGGTGCCGCCGACGGCGCCGGTTGACGGGGCGGCCAGCGCGGAGAGCTCCGGCCAGCTGCACTGGATGATGTTGCGCAAACCCTGGAACGGGATCACGGGCGGCCGTCACGACGCTGCCGATGGCGCCCCCCACCCCCCCTCCCACCTCGTGCGCAAATGTATTTGTCCGCTGGCTGGGCTCGGCGGTGGCACTGGGATTAACGGTCGTACACGGATGCGAACTGATGCACCTCGATGATGGTAAAAAAATTCCTTGAGATGGACAAAGACAAAGATCCCCCGTGTAACCTTAACAGACTGTAGGGGCAAGTGCTGTTAGCGAGCACCTATGAAGGCCGGAACGGCACACGAGGGGGTGGGTGGCCAGCACCACGCCCGACCGCCTTTGACTCCCCAGTGGCGATGTTTACACACCGCACCAGGTACTCATTTGAGGCTGAGTCGACCTAGGGGAGGCCCATGACCGGTTCAGATAATCGTCACCGGTGTTGGCCGTGAGCGGGAATCGAACCCGGGTCGCTGTGTTCATAGCGCTGCGTAGCGCTACCCGCTGCACACCAGAGGTCGCAACCGGGTACCCGATACCCGTACCCTACCCGATACCCGGCTACCCGTACCCGGCCGGGTACGGGTACCCGTTTGCGACCCTGGTGCGGCCGGGTACGGGTACGGGTAGGCCGTGAGTCACTGGTGAGTAACCGTTTGTCACTCATTTCCCAAGGTCTTGTCTCTTCTCACAATTCAAGTTCCTAGAATCAACCCACCCGTGCCTGCAACATGGCTTCATCCCAGAGGTCGCAATCGGGTACCCGATACCCGTACCCTACCCGATACCCGGCCGGGTACGGGTACCCGTTTGCGACCCTGGTGCGGCCGGGTACGGGTAAGGAATCAAAACCCGTTTGCGACCTCTGCTGCACACACGTGCACAAGGGTATCCAGAGGATGCGACGGTTGGACAGCGTGATGTGGTCGGCTAGGTGACGGCTAAGCCGTAGCGAGGGACAAATGTTCGCCGCTGGGAACAAATCTTCGTTCTCGCGGGGGTTACAAATAATCACCAAGATGTATTGTTCCTGGTCGGCGGTGGAGGGGGGGGGGGGTGGAACCAATAACATTTCTTAACTTTCGAGTATTTGGCTGTTGTAAATGTCCACGTGATGATGATAAGCCACTTCATTGAGCCCTCATTTGTGGCCAGCTCACTTCTGAAAAACAAGTTCATACCTTTCTAGATTTGAAGCTTTCGTGACTGCAAGTATTCATATTCTTAGGTTTTTTCGGTAAAGTCACGTAAGGTAAAAAAATCGAAATTAATAAAAGTAAAATTAAAATTAAATTAAAATCATGACGTTTCGGAGGCAACACAACTTCCGTCTTCAGGTGGAACCGTCACAGCACGCTTGCTGTAATCAAGTAAAAAACAAATTTCATACCTCGAGTGGGCTTTGCCTGGTAGGATGGGGATGGTTTAGTGGTGTATTTGTTTGGGTGATTTAAAAAAAAAATTCCTGTACTTTGCACTACTTTTGTGTTTTTGTATTGTTTGTTGTTGTAAGCTTTGTAGTTTATCGGATCCCTCCAGTTTAAATAAATATTCTGATTTAAAATAAATGTTCTGAAGTGCTGCTGTCGAGCACCACCTCGGGCCAGGCCGGACTGCAGCGCTCTATCGGCTCAGCCCCGCCTTACCTGGTAAGATAAAAAACTTCGTGTCCTGCGAACAAATAGCTAATCGGTGGATCACGTGCTTGATGGTGCGGGCCGTCGTGTCCCACGTGGCGTGTGCGGGCGTCACCTGGGGGAGGCTGAGGCCGGCGCGCATCACCGAGTCCAGCACCAGGCCCAGCTCGAGCAGCAGGAGCCGCACGCGTTCCGGCGTCGGGCCCCTCCACCCATCGCCGAGGGGTCTACAGAGCGCGCAAAGGACGACGGAGGAGCGGTGGCGCAGTGGTTAGCGCCACCGCTCCTCATACACGTACAAAGATCCCCCTATAGCCTTAACAGACTGTAGGGGCAAGTGCTGTTAGCGAGCACCTATGAAGGCCGGAACGGTACACGAGGCGGTGGGTGGCCAGCACCACGCCCGACCGCCTTTGTCTCCCTAGTGGCGATGTTTACACACTGCACAAGGTACTCATTTGAGGCTGAGTCGACCTAGGGGAGGCCCGGGACCGGTTCAGATAATCGTCACTGGTGTTTGCCGTGAGCGGGAATCGAACTCGTATCACTGGGTTCATAGCGCCGCAGCGCGCTAACCGCTACTCTATCGCTCCCCACGTGCATGCATGTACACGTACATGCATGCATACGCACACCTACGCATTTACACAAACGCACTGATATTTAACGCGTAAATCCACACCTATAAGAAACACATACATCCACGCTTAGCCACACAGCCTTTTTGGACGCAAGTGCTGATAGCGAGCAGCTATGAATTCTAGATTTTAACTACACTTATTTGGCCAATCTTATTTGACAGACAACTATTACAGGTTATTGATAGACAGCCAGGCTTGTTTTACCATGTTTAGTTGTTTCATCTTTTTTCACACTATTGTTATGTAGGCCAGGTTTAGTCACAAACCGTACCTCTCCATAACAAAGGCTCACCCTCTTAAGCCTCACCTTACCATATGAATAAAAAGTGTGCCGTACTTGGCCCTTCCCCCCTCTCCAACCATTATATATAAACGGAGTGGTAGCTCTTGCAATCTCTCATTTACTTGATACAGCTGTCGTGGCTGTGACGGTTCCACCTGAAGACGGAAGCTTGTTATTGCCTCCGAAACGTCGTGATTTTTATTTTATTTTACTTTTATTAATTTTAATGTTTTACCTACGTGACTTTACCGAAAAAACCTAAGAATAGCAGCTATGAAGGCCGGCGCGAGGAGGAGGAGGAAGAGCCGGTGGCGTGAGCGCGCCGCCCCCCGCGGTTGACGGGCGATCGTGGGCAACGCTCCGAGTCGCTCGGCACCTCTTGACTTGCGCGTCCTGCAGCGAGAAGAAGCCGAACCGCTCCTCGGCCCCCAGCTGCTGCTCCTCCGTGGGGGACTCCCGCGGGCCGCCGTGGCTCCCCTCCTCCCTGGGGCTGCCCTCCGGCTGCCCAGGTCTCCGCTGCTGCCCAGGGGCCCTGAGGCCCGGACCCTGGCTGAGAAAGGAGTAGAGGAGTCGCGGGGGGTGGGGGGGGTGTGCAGATGCCGGGCGTGGGTGAAGGTGCAGCCCCGCAATTGCTTGCTCGCGCCACTGCTGGCTGGAAGAGTTTCCGCTAGCGAGAGAGAACTCTGGAGGGCATTTGGTCCACACTTTTTAGACTACTCACATAGCCACACTCTACCCCACCGCACGTTGACCTGCTGATCGATGTAACCGCAGTGCCCCCCCCCACCGCTCTTCTCGGCGGCGACGTCAGATTCTTGGACGAAACCGGGCCCGTTTTTGAAATCGTGACCGAAACGAAACCGGATAAGGCCCCCACCGAGCTCCGTAGATGTTATTGTCAGAAGCGACCTGCCCACAGAAAGATAGCTCAACGAAGGGGCTCATCGTCATCGCGGGGAAATTCACAAGCGGCCAAATGCCCTGAACGCACGCGTCCATTCCTAAATTGCGGAGGGTTGGAAAAAAACCCGGAGGACGCGGAGAAAAATCCACGCGACACACGGGGAGAATATTCACGGTGTAACCAAGTCCCCGTCGCATCGAAGCATTTTTTTGCCGTGGGCACCTGGGCCTCGTGCTTGTCCACGGAATATCTCTACCCCCCCCCCTCGTGCGTCGTACTGGGCTCTTGTTCAATAAAAAAGTAATATTTTTAAAAAGTTTTTAAAAAACACGCTTTAATGAAATGCACCGTACTAGTAATGGAAGCACTCCACGACTCCAGGAAGTGGCCCCGAAGCTTGCCATAACATAAGGGGCTGTGGTGATTTACAGCCAACGTCAGTTGACCGTGGACAATTAGACCCAAGCCGAAACATAACATGAAAAATAATGTTTTTACATATGTTTTTTTATGATAGAATATAGTATTGTCATCAGTATGACATCAGTATTCCAAGTTTGCAGTCGATACCACATTGGGAAGTGGGTTAAAATTGAGTTGCAAGATTTGAGGATATCAACAACAGACAGAGTGAGTTAAATAAAAGCTTTTAATAATAAAAAAAATATTGCCCACTGGGTTTTTACCTGTGCCGACAATAAGATCTCAACCTAAATCACACCGACACAACAACAACAGCAGCGGCTGCACCCCTGGCACCGTCGCGATGTTACCTGTTGGCTGGCGCACCCCGGGGGCTGACAGGGACCCCCTGCGCTCGTGCGGGGACCCGATACACCTGGCCGGGGACCCGGGGAACTCCACGCTGCGGGTAGACGAGAAGGAGAGGGCTCAGTCAGACCGCGCCGGGCAGTTAAACACTCGCTCCAGCCTGCGTCGTTTTGACGTTGCGTTTGTCTCGTGTTTGTATTGGCGGTGGCGCGGCCTGGATCGTTCAACGAGAACCAATCTCAATGTTGGGACTCCGCAATGGGAGCGGTGCATCACGTGGAAATGTATAGCGTCCGAATACTCTAAACGCACAGCTAGTTGTTGATTCGAGAGGGGAAAACCGGGAGGACCCCGAGAAAAATGCGCGCGATCACGGGCTGAGAGAGGAGACACGCGTAGCGTGGGCACCGTCACCACCCGGCGATGTGACGGAACGGAAGAAGGGATTGCGGAGAGGATGAATGGAACTCGAGCCAAGAACCTTGCCCATGGGCAAGAGAGACGAGGAGGAGGAAGGAGAGGGCACCTGGTGGAAGAAGAAGGGGAAATCGTCCAGCACAGGCATCACGCTGTCCACGTCGGGCAGGGTCCACTCGGGGGCTTCCATCGTCGTCGCTCGGCACCCTCCCCCCGCCCCCCGTAGGTACGCTCAGCCTGAACGCACGGAGAGACACATGGGGACACGAGGTGAGATGCGGAGACTTACGAAGCGTGCACTGCAGCCCTGAATAAAAGACAAAGATCCCCTCGTATAGAGCAACTCAGACCTTACTGGTCACCCCGTGTCTCTTATACATCTCGACGTTCATCCTACAAAGTCCCATCACAAGGGGGAGAAACACAAATAGACAATAACCACCACGACACTCACGAGTACACTCACCACTACACACCTGTCAACCCCTTATCAGCACCCTACCTTGTTACAGACCCATTCAGACCTTATTGGTCACCCCGTGAGCATTAAGATGCGGGGACACACGGAGCGACACGCGGATCTATTGGGAGGCGCGGGGGTCGTACAAGGAGCGCCACGGTGGCTAGGAGATGTTAACTACCTCGCCAGGTACGCAGGAGGTCGTGGGTTCTATCCCGACCCTGACGCCTGCTGCTGTATATTTGGAGTTTGCGTGTCTCTCTCTCATCACCATCACGGTGGCTAAGAGATGTTAACTACCTCGCATGGTGTGCAGGAAGTCGTGGGTTCGATCCAGACCTTGACGCCTGCTGCTGTATATTTGGTGTTTGCGTGTCTCTCTCCCTGTGATCGCGTGGATTTTTCTCCGGGTCCTCCGGTTTCCCCCCTCAACATTTATAATCAACATCACGCATTTAGAGTATTCGGCCGCTCTCAATGCCCACGCGATGACGACGAGACGGGTTTCGTTGGGCTATCATTCATGGATAGCCAGGGTCGCTTAGGGGGGGAAAAAATGAGCTACGCAGCTCAGCGGGCACCTTACCTGGTAAAGTAAAATTAATGTTTTGATTTATAGCTTTCGTGACTGCAGGGATTCATATTCTGGGTTTTTTCGATAAAGTCACGTAGAAGGGAAACAATAAAATAATATAAATATAAAACAATAAAAAATTATCACGACGTTTCGACTGCAACACAAGCAATCATCATCAGGTGCGAAATCCACAGCAAGAAAATTGCTGTGGATTTCACACCTGATGATGATTGCTTGTGTTGCAGTCGAAACGTCGTGAGAAATTTGTATTGTTTAATATTTATATAATTTTATTGTTTCCCTTCTACGTGAATTTACCGAAAGAACCAAGAATATAAAATGAATGTGTTTAGTTTAACACAGGGAGCTACGTGCAGACAGCGAAGACGTGACGTACGCCACGGTACACACACGCGCGCACACACAGAGCCCACGTTGACACGGAGTGTGCGTTGGGCGTTCCGTTGCTGTTCAACAGTTGGAGCGGTGGTGCAGCGGTTGACGCGCTGAGCATTTGTGAACCCGGCGGCAAGCGTCAGCGGGCAGCCAAGGACGGTGACATCTGAACCGCGTTGTGTGCGCGTCTACGCGGCCACCCCCCCCCTCCTCCTCCTTACGGCAACTCGGCCCTATCCAGTGTGGGAGGTATGGTTGAAACTACGCTCACGGCCCAATACGGCGCGCAAGCGGGGCGCCATCGTCATCCAGCAGCGGATGGACAACAGGACCCGACGTTTAGAGTCGTGAACAGATCTAACAGCGGCACAGATCGTCCGCATCTGTCAATGGCGCTGCACACCGATGCACGACAATCAACATGGCACGCAAACAGATCAAGACAATTAATTACAAGTGATGTGATCTCACTCTTTACCCAGCGCCCCACCAATGATGATGATGTTAGTTATGATGATGAGAGTTATGATGATGAGAGGTATGATGATGGTCGTTACGATGATGGTGGTGGTGGTGGTGTTGAAGAGTTTGAAAACTCCTCTGTCCGGTGTCAAAAAACCGTGACTCCAGCACTCGGCGACCGATAACTCATTGCCGTCCAATCTCGCGTTCGTTCGCTTTTGTTGGCGCAGTAAATCGGTGAGTTAATTCGTTTATAATTTACGGAAAGAACCTCCTACCCCCCCAGCCCCCCAGAATTAATTACAACACCAGGGTGGTTAGAGCGTGCCGTCTATTACCACCGATCGAATCCCACCGAACAGAGACTCCACACATCAAATAAACCTCCTACCGTGTCCTCGAGCCTTGGGGCGTTTCAATCGCGACGTGGAGCCCCCCCACAACACATTGCCAGCGCCGTCCCGCCACGAGAAACGCACACGCGGCAGAAGGAAGACGAATGGGGGGGGGGGGGTTAGTTAGTTGGCGGTGATGGTGGGGAGGGAGACAGAGAGACCCTGGCAGTCCGGCCTGTGCGTGCGTGCGTGCGCGTGTGTGCGTTCTTCGTGGGAGTCAACGGGGCGTCGGTAAACGCACGTTGCCAGGATACATCTCGCCGCAATGAACTCGGAGAAGTTAGCGCTGTGCAACAAAAAAAATGCCCCCTCTGTCTCGTTCTCTCGCTCTCGCTCGCTCTCCTTCACGGCGCGGAATAACCACGGCGCGCTCGTTGGAGAAACTCCAGCTCGGCTGCTGTGCCATGATTTTTTTTCACCGATTTCATTGACTCAAACGAGTATGAGAGTAATCGGTTACTTCATCATGAGTTGTCTAAGTAATCTGCGGAATGTTTCTTTTTTTAACACCCCCTCCCAAACCACCACCCCCACCCTTAACCATACCCCACTCGCTCCCACCCCGAATAGCTGGGGGAGAAAACTAAATATTTTTCGGAGCTCAGCCCTGGACAACTCCGCCTGAAGTGAATGCTTAATAGTGAGGCGTGCGTGTTTAAACTTAGACAAGCCTGGCTCTGCCGACGAACAGCCTGGATATCCAAACCGGTCCAGACTTTGTTTGCCTTAACAAACGCTGCTTGATGACATTATTGCATGATGGCAAAAGCACACACGTCAACCCCCTTTTCAGTGCCCTACCTGATTACAGACCAATTCAGACCTTATTGGTGCCCTTATAAATCTCAACGTTCATCCTACAAAGTCCCATCGCAAGAGAAAAACACAAACAAATAGACAAAAAACATAGTTGTTTTGCCCTATTGAAACGGCTGTATGCCGTATGCACCTGCAATCTCAATTTACCTGTACAAGAATACGGGGGTAAACCATATGGGTTGACAGCTATGCTTCAACATTGGAGTCTATGGGAGACTTTAACATTGGAGTCTATGGGAGACTTTAACATTGGAGTCTATGGGTAGAGACTTTATCATTGTAATCTATGGGAGACTTTAACATTGGAGTCTATGGAGACTTTAAAATTGGAGTCTATGGGAGACTTTAACATTGGCGTCTATGGGAGACTTTAACATTGGAGTCTATGGGAGACTTTAACATTGGCGTCTATGGGATACTTTACCATTGGAGAGTCTATGGGAGACTTTCACATTGGAGTCTATGGGAGACTTTAACATTGGAGTCTATGGGAGACTTTCACATTGGAGTCTATGGGAGACTTTAACATTGGCGTCTATGGGATACTTTACCATTGGAGTCTATGGGAGACTTTCACATTGGAGTCTATGGGAGACTTTAACATTGGAGTCTATGGGAGACTTTAACCAACCTGTTTTTTTGTAAGTAGTGATTTATGCGGTGCATTCTCAATGCTCGGTACTCCGTGTCGAGAGCGGCCATGGTGAGTGGTCGCGCCGTCATGCACGCCACACGTGTTGCTGCACCACGTGGGATACCGCTGGCTCCACAACGTGCCAGCATTTAGATTGCATCTTTGGATTGTCCACCAATGTGACGACACACTGGTGGTGTGGTGCATCAACCCTGGCGCTGGGTAATGATTGTCCACCAATGTGACGACGCACTGGTGGTGTGGTGCATCAACCCTGGCGCTGGGTAATGATTGTCCACCAATGTGACGACACACTGGTGGTATGGTGCATAAACCCTGGCGCTGGGTAATGATTGTCCACCAATGTGACGACACACTGGTGGTGTGGTGCATCAACCCTGGCGCTAGATAATGATTGTCCACCAATGTGACGACACTGGTGGTGTGGTGCATCAACCCTGGCGCTGGGTAAAGATTGTCCACCAATGTGACGACACACTGGTGGTGTGGTGCATCAACCCTGGCGCTGGGTAATGATTGTCCACCAATGTGACGACACACTGGTGGTGTGGTGCATCAACCCTGGCGCTGGGTAATGATTGTCCACCAATGTGACGACACACTGGTGCTGTGGTGCATCAACCCTGGCGCTGGGTAATGATTGTCCACCAATGTGACGACACACTGGTGGTGGGTGAATCAACCCTGGCGCTGGGTAATGATTGTCCACCAATGTGACGACACACTGGTGGTGGGTGAATGGCCACGAAGTGGCGGTGACATCCCCACGGCGTCTGTGCCAGGACAGATGCACTTTGAGGCCACGCGAAGTGACGAAGGCTCGCTGGCAGGAGGTATCGGGACAGACCCAAGTGCTATGGGTCGGCTGACTGAGATGACTGGTAGATGCATCAGCTGTACCCCCTACTGTGCCAACTTGTTGCATTTTAGCCGCCCGGCTCTCCGCTCGTTGTTGTGAGCGTCGCTCCTCTGCCCTCCGTTGTTGCTGGAGGGCGACTGCCTCCAACTGCCCAGTAGCAGCGTCCTTCACGAGCCTCTTCCATAGAGGTCGATCTTGACACCGCTGATACCGGTCATCGGCAAGTCCACTCAGCTCCTCACCCTCCCGTACCACATCACTCCAACTCTTCTCCAGCCCGTGCCGAGCCCGTTTATCCCCCTCTATGCGGCAAAACGGAAGCTGCTTGGGCATGCGGTGGCTGGGCATGCGGGCTACATGCCCCAGCCAACGCAACCTTGCCTGCCGGAGGAGCTCACAGATGGGACTTTGTCTAGATCTTTCAAGGATTTTTGAGCTCCTCACACAATCCAGCCTGGTTAAACCCAGGATGGATCGTACGCATGCCAGCCTGAATGTTTCTAAGCGGCGCAAATGTTCCATTAGGGGGGTCCACGTTTCACAAGCATAGATAAAGGGAGGGCATGACCGTGGTCGAGAAGACCCGAAGCTTCGTGCGGAGCGAGAGACCAGGTAGCTTCCACACAGCGTTGCGCAGCTGATGAAAAGATAATGCCGCTCGACTGATTCGGAGTGAGACCTCTGCTGTCAAACCGGAGCTGGTCATGAGCACACTGCCCGGGTCTGGAAAATTCTCGACTCTCTCCACAACTGCTCCATCACCAATAGGGAGGTGAGGGGGTGGAGTGTTTGGTAGCACAACATACCCAGACAGGTGCTTAGTTTTAGTGGGGCTGATGGCAAGGCTCCACCTCTTAGTGGCAAGCTCCAGGTTCAGAAGCAGCGCCTCCAACTCCTCCTCTGAGTGAGCAGCAATCACCAGGTCATCAGCATTACATAACATGGTTGACCAATAGGGAGCCTTCCCTCCTTTTCTACCAAAGCACCACGGTGGAAACACCAAATTAAGCCCGTGATAGAGACCCACCCCACACCCCCTCCCCGCCCCTCCCCACCTCTCTCCCCTCCCCGCCCCTCCTCACCTTCCCCCTCGCCCCTCCCCACCTCCCTCCCCACCCCTCCTCCCTCCCCACCCCTCCCCACCTCCCTCCCTCCCCACCCCTCCCCACCTCCCTCCCTCCCCACCCCTCCCCACCTCTCTCGACCCCTCCCTCCAAACAGTTTAGTCCCCACCTCTCCACCCCCCTCTACCCCTCACCCCCCTCTACCCCTCACCCCCCTCCACCCCTCACCCCCCTCCACCCCTCACCCCCATCACCCCCTCCACCCCCACCTCCCTCCACCCCTCACCCCTCACCCCCCTCACCCCCTCCACCCCTCACCCCCCTCCACCCCTCACCCCCCTCCACCCCTCAACCCCCTCCACCCCTCAACCACTCACCCCCCTCCCCCCCTCACCCCCCTCCCCCCCTCACCCCCCTCCCCCCCCTCACCCCCCTCCACCCCTCACCCCCCTCCACCCCTCCCCCCCTCACCCCCCTCCCCCCCTCACCCCCCTCCCCCCCCTCCAACCGTTTAGTCCCCGCCCCTCCACCCCTCCCCCCAAACCCCACCGCCGCCTCTTCCCAGCGTGCACCGCGCGCGGTAACGCTTTGGCTGTGATGGACGACTCAGAGCGGCCCGTGGTGAACGGCAAGAAGGAGGCGGAGGAGAAGGAGGAGGCGGGGGAGGAGGAGGAGGACGACGCCACCGCCGCGGTGGACGAGTCGGCGGGGGCGCAGAAGCTGAAGAAGAAGAAAAAGAAGAAGAAAAAGAAGGCCGGTAACGAGTCACTTGCGTCGGCCGTGAGGCAGCCCTCTCCCGCGTTTAGTTTTGCTACAGCGGATGGGGACCGCGACGATCTGTGCCCGCGCGCCATTGGTCGGCGGGGCCGCTCGCGACAGCCGTTGGGCCAATCGCGCGCCGCGTTACTGGCGCGGTCGCCTATCGAGTGTAGGGTATTGAGGTTGAGGCCTCCACCGCCCCCCCCCATGTTAATCTCATGTCGTGTACACGTGAACGCATGACACGCATGTCGCGTGTCATGCGTTCACGTGTGTCTGCGCGCGCGTGTGTTGAACTTTGCGTAGGCAACCGTGGTTGCTGATCGGAGGTGCGGGCGAGGAGGAGGGGTGGGGCGATACGACAAAGTAAAGGCAAAAATCAGTTCTGCAGAAAGATTTTGATTTGATCTTGATCTGAAGAAACGAGTTTATCGATTATGATTATTTGGAAGTGGCCGTAGCTCTCCACTGGCACAGCTGTCAAACCCAAACACTTTAGCCGCGTATTCTTGTTACGGGGAAGTTTTCATGTCCACAGGGCGTACAGCCGTTTCAATACGGGCAATGAAATACATACAATGTTAGTGTTGCTCCCTTGTGATGGGACTTTGTAAGGATGAACGTTGAGATTTATTAGTGACACGGGGTGACCAATAAGCTCTAAATGGCTCACAGGGCTATACCAAATAAATGAAACTGATAAGGGGTTGACAGGTATGTAGTAGTGACTTCCTCATATCGGAAGCGAGAGCGTTCCAGACGGCCACAGGAGCGCATCTGGAAGGGCGCCGTCGTCTTTGTTCGACAGCTGATAGAGGCAACGGCGGCGATGGACACGCACAGCCCCAAAAATGGCCATCTGTGGTGGGAAAGACGAGCTTCATGGCTCATCGGATTCCTCCTGAGTCTGATTGCCAGTCCACTGCTGGGCACGGCGTTGCTGGACCTGACGGTTTACGTGACCCCCGGCTTGTGTCGGTTGTGGATTGAAGGTCAGACAGCATAGGGCGTCTGAGCGTAGTAGCGTACAACACTGTCGCTGCTCTTTCTCCAACAGCATGCATAGCCCAGTAACGGCCTATAACAACTGTGTTTCGCAGGGTGGCGATTTACCCGTGGTAAGGACTAACCAGGGTCCGCTGCCGAGGTGTGGCAAAAGTGAGGGCGCGTAACGAATGGTGATTTGGTCATAGACGTGTGAATAGCAGTACTTGTCATGCGACCACAAATCTGTTTTAATTACAAACACAAATTTTATTAGTACTGTGAAAGTGGCGGGTACGCCATGAAGTTCGTCGGCTGCTGTAAAATAGCGTGGGATGAGAGCTGCCTTGTACTTGTACGGAAGCAGATTTTTGTTATTAAAATTGGAGATTATGGTAAGATTAAGACCAGTTAGACACCACGCATCACTTAGCGTGACTTCACTTGGGGTTGAATAGTGTGCTTTTTAAAAAAAAATGCTACAAACTGGAATGCGCACAGATTTTTTGGAAAGTTTCAACTTAAACTTCAATCATTTTTCATTTGAAGCTTTCGTGACTGCAGGAATCCATACTCTTTGTTTATAACCACTAGCGAACCAAACCGGTAAAGTCACGTAGGTACAATGGACGCTTGTTTTGCGCCCGAAACGTCGTGATTTATTATAAACTTCAACGTTGAATATATGAACCTGGCAACCCGAGTTAGATTCCGAACCACGGCTAACATCGCTGGTGAGTGAGATGTGAATCGTTCTTCCCAAACTTGCACTGGCCCGCACGGTGAAGTATGGTCAAACGATGCGATGCATCCAGAAGTGGTTTGGCAAATGATTGCAACGTATTCGCAAATGTATCACTTTATTAACTGTCGTTATAAAATGTTAACTTGGAAAGTATTGGCGGTGCTCGTTAACAACAGCTTTGGTCTTTGACATTTCACACGATTAAACAATGGTATTGGCTCTATTCGTAATAAAGAGATTGATTTTGTAAATTATCTGCTGTTAAACACAAATTTCCCTTTGTTCACAAACCTCAAAGTCAGCAATAACAAATTAATATGCAGCTTTACCTTGCTTTATGCGGGTTCGGTTTGTGTGATTTTGCGGCTTGCCAATTTCTAGCATAAATTCATTACATGCGTTTTGAATTTACTCGCGTGCGTCTAAGCGATCGGACGTGTGTGTTACTGTATGCGCTACTTGGCAGGCAGCTGGCCCGTGCAGTTTTGCTTTGTGCTGCGCCCTTCTCTTAGAAGGCATCTAATTCCGATTATCACGGTTGTCTACGGTACGGTGCGAAAGAAGTTCAACACGAAGCGAGGGAAGCCTGGACGGTATTCACAGCGCTCGCGACAGGGGTTTTGGGAAGGGTGCGAGCTCCCCTAGGGAGGTTGCAAATCTCCTCTCAAACCCCTGACGGCTGTCAACCGTTATAAATTGTCACAACTCCACTGGGGGTCATGCGAGGGTGCACACCCGCCCTTGTGCGTGCCCGCGCTCGCGCTAGTGATGTAAACACTCAACGCGCAGCATTAGACGTGACCTCAAAAAGTGGTGGCGTCTTTTTGGAGGTAGGGATAAAATTGTGTGTGTAGCACGCTAGCCAACCAAACTCCAGCCCTACCCCTAACCACACTCGCTCACCAGACTGTATCTCGAAAACCTAGCACTACTAGCCTTAACCACACTAGCCCTACCTCCTAACCACTAGCGAACCAAACCTTACCCCTAACTAAACTAGCTAACCATACCCTAGCCCAGGGGTCGGCAACCTGCGGCTCCGGAGCCGCATGCGGCTCTTTTGAACCTTGACCGCGGCTCCGGGGCGGATGCTAGCGAGGGGAGGAGGCGCACTGTGACACCTGCTCTGGCGTTGCCGCTGCTGACAGGTCGCCGCTCCGCTCCACACTGCCCGCCCGGTGACAGGCAATAACGTTGCCGTTGCTTTGTCACATGTTTGGAAGAAGTAAAAACCTTCCTGGGCAGCAAAGAGCTCACCTTTGCTGAGCTGGAACAGCCAGAGTGGCTGGAAAAATTACATTTTATGGTAGACATGACAGCACATCTAAACACGCTAAATACAACCCTTCAGGGGAAAGGAGGCACAGCCCTGCACATGCTGGAGGAGGTTTTGGCATTCGAGCGCAAGTTGACAGTGTTTGTCAAAGATTTACAGAGAGGTACACTGTCTCACTTTCCCTCTTTGAGAGAGTTCAAACAAAGTCATGATACGATAAATTTGGAATATTTCAAGTCTGCAATCACCACAATGCAAAGTTCGTTTGGGAAACGATTCTGTGAGTTCAGAGAGGAAAAAACGACATTATCCTTCCCTGTCACTCCCCTGGCGATCGATCCATCCCTATTGAATATGACTGCATTTGCAGGTGTAAGTCAACCTGATCTTGATATGGAATTGGCCGATATAGCCGACAAAGATATATGGGTGTCCAAGTTCAAATGCTTGACCGCTACTCTTGAGGATGTTGCCCGTCAGAAGGCCATTCTGGCTCAGAATCATAAATGGAGTGATATTGAAAACCTTCCCAAACAGGACAAACTTGTATTCGAAACATGGAATGCCATCCCCAACACTTATATAAACATGAAAAAGTATGCATTTGGAGTCCTGTCGATCTTCGGCTCCACATATGTATGTGAGCAGGTCTTCTCCAACATGAACTATATTAAAAACAAACATCGATCACGCCTCACAGATGACAGCTTGCAAGCCTGTGTGAAAATGAAGGTGACGTCTTACAGCCCTGATGTGCAGACACTGTGCACTGAGGTTCAGGAGCAAAAATCCCATTAACCAGGTAATTTAGCTATTAATTTGCAAAAATATATTTTACATTGTTAAGTGAAAAAGTCCTTTTTTTATTCAGATTGACAGCTGACTGCACGATCCTGTATATAGCAATAAGGTAAGAAACAATATATGCAGTGTTATATTTGTTTTTAATGTTGCAATGGTTTTGCGGCTCCCAGTTTATTTTTTCCTTCGGAAACGGGTCCAAGTGGCTCTTTATGTCTTAAAGGTTGCAGACCCCTGCCCTAGCCTCACCACTAACCCTAACCAAACAGGTGATCCACTCCCTAGATTTACAAAAAACCCCAACCAACTTGCCATCCAAGTGCTCGTGTGAACCTGAACCCTGACCACACCAACGGTGTCCTCTGCCCCCCCCCCCGCCCAGCCGGAGACACTGACAAGGAGGCACCGGCGGCAGACGGAGTCGAGGAGGCACCCAAGACGGCGGAGCAGCTGGCGTCCCCTGCTGCTCCTGCCGTGGCCGACGGCGCTGGAGAGAAGGAGGACGGGGATGAAGGTGGTGCCCTGCCCCCCCGCACTTCTCGCCGCTCGCTCGCTCGACGGCGGCTGACTGAGTCTCGCGTGGCTTCCCCCGTCCCTGGTGGCCACCACCGTGGCTTTGTGCAGTCTCCATTCTTTTAGGGGGGCATTTCCAAGCCCCCTCTTTTAAGGGGCGCCCACCCCCCCCAAACCTTTCTGAGGCTCCCTCATATCAGAGGGCCAGGGCATAAAAAACTGCTCCACCTATCCTCCCTGGTACATGGCTTTAATCCGTTGTTTTGAAGGCAACGGTTGTGTGGGTCACGAAGATATATTGGGGGCTTCGAAACCCGTAGGACTGTGAGGGAGCCAAGAGGTGGTAGTACATCAAACGGGTGCTTGACCTGTTTTGTGCAAAGCCTTGGCTATCACCTCGAATGTGTTGGTTTTTCTCCGGGTTATTTGGCTTCCTCTCGCACAAGAAACATTCCGATTTAAAGCTTTCGTGACTGCAGGGATTCATCTTCTTGGTTCTTTCGGTAATGTCACGTAGAAGGGAAATACTAAAATAAAATAATAACATATTATGTTGTATTTTTATTATTTTATTATTTCCCTTCTACGTGACTTTACCGAAAGAACCAAGAGGAAGAAACATTCCCTCGAAAATAAACTGGCTGGCATTGGAACTCATTGCAGTTTTCCTGGTTAGGCGAAAGACTTCTTATTCTGTACGAAAACTTAACATGTCGGCACAGCGGATTGAACACAGGCGCACGTCCATTGTGCCAATTACGTGGGCGTTTCTCGGCCGCGATCGTACTAGCTGTTGCGTTGTCGTCGTTAATTGCTTGTTTTGTTTCCCAGACGGTGAGGTCGATGGCGAAGGCGACACGGGCGCAGCCAAGAAGAAGAAGAAAAGGAAGAAGAAGAAGGGGGGGGTGGTGCCCGGGGTGGCACCGGTTCCGGGAGGCAGCGCGCCCGTGGGAGAGAAGGGTGAGTCGAGGAGTTGAGAGTTTGTCATTTGTCTTGCATTCAAAGTTTACGCCGCTTAATATTCCTTGGATTTGTTTAGTGTAATTTTGATTTTCAGCCAGCGAATGTCGCAGCTCCCTCCTGAGAACCCTTTTATAATTGACCTCTGGTGCGTGCAGTAAGGCAGCAGAAATTTCCCACAAACCCTATCACAGAGGGATATTCGGCAGATGACAGCAACACTAATATTTGTATTCTCAGGGCTTGAATTTCTCAAATTTATGGGGAGAATCATACGTATCATTTGGCTGTTATTCTGCTGTCGGTGACCAGGCTGGCACCATCAACCCAATCGATCTTTATTTTACGTGCCAATATCTCCCTCAATAAAGTAGGCATCGGTGCACATTACAACGGGATGGGAATGGAAAAAAAACCCCTCAAGACCCTCAGTGGCTTTTACCGACTGAGCTAAATAAATTTCAACTGCAAGCAAAGCTCAATAAACTTGTGAGCCCTGTTGTAATTATAGGCGGCACCCTGAGTTTGCCCCCTGGGTTCTGAGCTGTGCCAGCTCGGCTCTCTGCCCTCTCAGCGGAGTGAATAATTGCAGTATGATACGTTATGACACCAGTTGGCCGGTAAAGCAAGACTATATATACCGGATTCATGGACACCTAGAAAAAACACCGATGCGGACAGCAGATGCAAGGTTTTTTTTAAGAGCTAGGACGATTAGTCGATTATGTTTATAAACAGAAACAAAATGTAATCAACTACTTCCTTTGCGGTTTTACTGTGGTTAGGGGTAGGGCTAGAGTTTGGTTGACGTTGCCAAGCCCCCACCGATCGCCTCCCGTCCCAATGGCACGCGTGGCGAGACATTTTCTGTAATCTGATTTATTGGGTAATCAAACCGATAATTGTTAGGCCCGTCGATAACTTCCGTAATTGGACTGCAGCCCCCACCCAGCTCTGCTTGGCTAACCCTGGTGGTAGGCCCGTCGCAACAAACTTCAATTAGTTTCCTTCTCGTTGGTTTCCAGTGTCCAAGGACGGAGTGGCGTGTGCTCAGACGGACCCGCCCACGATCCCCATATGCGAGCTGTACGGCAACGGCGTCTATCCCAGGGGCCAGGAGTGCGAATACCCGCCGGACCAGGACGGGTGAGTGCGTGGCAGACGCTTGAGGACTCCCATTGGCCACGCGATGGCACTCTCTCGCCCTTGTTCCTCCGATCCCTCCAAAACTTTAAACTTTTTCCAGGAATGCATTGTGTCCTCACTCTTTTCTATTTTACCAGGCAAGGCCCACTGAGCTACATAGCTCTTTTTTTCCCGAAGCTACCCGGCCACAAAGTGGCTTATCATCGCGTGGAAATGTATAATGGGCAAATACTCTAAACGCAAGTCGATTCTAAATGTAGAGGGAAAAACCGGAGGACCCGGAGAAAAATCCACACGACCACCACAGGGAGAGAGACACACGCATACTCCAAATATATAGCAGGCGTCAGGTTCGTTATCAAAGTGACGACCTCCTGCGTACCAGGCGAGGGAGTAAACTCGCCGCCTTGGCGTCCCTCGGCTGCAACAAAGTCCGTTGTTGTCTGTGTGTCTGCGTACTCGTCTCCAAACTTATTTACCACCCACCCTCAATGCACACTGATCAACGTGTTGATGGACAAAAAGGGCTGTGCCATACACGTTGGGTCATGCGACTCTGGGATGCTGTGTAAATGGTTACCACGCCCCCTTAAACAGTCAAGCTGTGTGATTTAAGCGATTTTGGAGTAATTGCCAGGCGCGCCATTTTCGAGGCTTTTTGTGGTCTTGTAAAGATGTTGCGACTTGTTTTGAGATCCCCGTTGAGTATTCTTGTAAAGCCTCGCACCGCTGGCAACCCGTGCGTGCGTGTACGTGCGCGAGAGCGATTTTGAGCGTGTCAGCGAAGGCGTGGGCATGTGCGAGTGCATGAGCACACGTGGAGTAGTCGTTTAGAGCCCTGCGTTACGAACCCTTCCGATCCGAGTTCAACTATAGGTCATCGCTAACGTCGGTGGAGATTATCCGAACCGGTCCTGGGCCTTCCCTAGGTCGACTCGGCCTTGAACGAGCACCGTGTGTGGTGTTTAAACATCGGCCTGGGATGGCACCGGCCCAATACCCGCTTGCCCTGTGGTCTGGCCCGGCCCGAGGTGGTATTTATATATATATTTATATATATATTTTTAAATCTGAATATTTATTTATACTGGAGGAATCTGATGAGCCATGAAGCTCCGTTTCATAAACGTCCAGTAGGGACACGGGTTAAGAGCGATACAACAACAAACAATACAAAAACACGATATGAGTGCAAAGTGCAGGGCAGGCAACCAAGTCGCCCAAAAACATACAAATAAAACTCAACCATCCCCATCCTACCAGGCAAAGCCCACTGAGTGAGGTATTAACTTGCTTTCAGAAGCGAGCCGATTACAGATGGCAGCTCAACAAAAGTGAGTCTGATCGTCACGGGGAAATTTACCAGCAGCAGCAACAATGTATGACACGGGGAGCGTGCGGCAGAGGTCGCAACCGGGTAACCGATACCCGTACCCTACCCGATACCCGGCTACCCGTACCCGGCCGGGTACGGGTAGCCGTTTGCGACCCTGGTGCGGCCGGGTACGGGTAGGCCGTGAGTCACCGGTGAGTAACCATTTGTCACTCATTTCGGGTAGGGTACGGGTAGCGTACGGGTACCCATACCCTGCCGGGTACGGGTACCCGTTTGCGACCCTGGTGCGGCCGGGTACGGGTAAGGTATCAAAACCCGTTTGTGACCTCTGGCGTGCGGCGTCTTGTGCGCGCGCTGCGCTGCGTAGACGCGTGGCGTCGTGGCGCACGACGAGCGAGGAGAAGCGAGCGCTGGACCAGGCCAACGAGGAGGACTGGATGGATTTCCGGCAGGCGGCCGAGGCGCATCGGCAGGTGCGCAAGTACGTCACGTCGTGGATCAAGCCCGGCCTGAGCATGATCGAGATCTGGTGGGTACCCGCGCGGTGGCACGTGCGCGTGCACACACATGGAGGGGAAACAATTAGCAGCAGCTCCACTGTTTGTGTGTGGTTGTCTGTTGTTGTCTGGTTAGATGTGTGTGGTGTGTGAGGGTGTTGGGTTTTATCCGAATCCGGCCGGCACACGCTGGTATGTACAATGAGTTTCTCATCCTAGATTTGAAGCTTTCGTGACTGTTCCATGTAAAATTTAATGAAAACAACTAAATTAAATCACGACGTTTGGGCGCAACAAAAGCGTCCGTCATCAGGTGGGAGAGCGCTTTCCCAAAGAGTATGAGTTTCTCATCGTTTGCAGAAATGATTAGTTATTGTCTTCATTGTAGTCCACGTCGTCGTCATCACATGTCATTCGCATAAAATGTGCCGGCGGCACGTGCACTCAGTTAATTTCTTTAAAAGGAACATATGCGTGCGTGTGTTGGGAGTGGGGAGCGGTACTGTAGTAGTTAGCATGCCTTCATTACGAGCCCGGCGCCTGAGTTCGTTTCCCGCTCACGGCCAACACCAGTGACGATTTTATTAATGAGGCCCTGGCCCTCTGCTTGATCGACTCGGCCTCAAATGAGTACCTAGGTGCAGTGTGTAAACATCGCCATCAGGGATACAAAGACGGCCGGGCGTGATGCTGGCCACCCACCCCCTCGTATGCCTTATCAGTGCTCGCTACTCGCTTACAGCACTTTCCCCATCAGTCTGTTGAGACCACACGACGGGGGCGGGTCCTTTTGTCCTCAGTGAGAAGCTGGAGGGCTGCTCGCGGCGGCTCATCAAGGAGAACGGCCTCAAGGCCGGGCTCGCCTTTCCCACGGGCTGCTCGCTCAACAACTGCGCGGCCCACTACACGCCCAACGCGGGCGACGCTACGCTGCTGCACACCGACGACGTTTGCAAGATCGACTTTGGCACGCACATCAACGGTAGCCGCTCGCTCCCTCTCGTGCGTCGGCGTGCGCGTGCCGGTCGTTAGCGCGCCGGCCTACGAACCCGGCTGGTCCGGGTTCGATTCACGCTCGCGGCCAACACAGTTGGCGATTTTCTGAACCGGTCCTGGTTGACTCAGCCTCAACTGAGTACCTGGTGCCGTGTGGAGCTGGCTACCCACCCCCTCGTGTGCTGTGACGGCCTTCATCGGTGGTCGCTGACAGCACTTGCCCCAACAGTTTGTTGAGGCTATACGGGGATCTTTGTCTTTGTGTGCACCGGCATGGCCTCAAAAGCACACACAGCCTGGCACAAGTGCTGTGGTGACGTCACTGCCTGTTAAGTGGCGAACGGCGGCCGCTGTTGCGCCGGTGTGCAAGCCGTGTCAACGCAATCTAACCCTGAAAGCCTACGTGTTAAAGTAACACAACTTTGCACTAATGTTTTGTTCGGATATGGATCTTTTTCACGAGCGTTGTCGTCGCCCATCCCCTCCAGCCCGCGCTGTTAGAGATGGACGGAGCTTATGCTTGAATTCTTGCAGCCTCGGTTAAAAAGTGTCAAGAACGCCATATCGCCGGTGGCGATCGTGGCGGCGAAAGCTCGGTCGGCCGGCACTGCGAGAGAGAGTTTGTGTGTGCGCCCATCCCCCCCAGCCCCCTCTGTTAGAGATGGACGGAGCTTATGCATGAATTCTTGCAGCCTCGGTTAAAAAGTGTCAAGAACGCCATATCGCCGGTGGCGATCGTGGCGGGCGAAAGCTCGGTCGGCCGGCACTGCGAGAGAGAGTTTGTGTGTGCGCCCATCCCCCCCAGCCCCCTCTGTTAGAGATGGACGGAGCTTATGCATGAATTCTTGCAGCCTCGGTTAAAAAGTGTCAAGAACGCCATATCGCGGTGGCGATCGTGGCGGGCGAAAGCTCGGTCGGCCGGCACTGCGAGAGAGAGTTTGTGTGTGCGCCCATCCCCCCCAGCCCCCTCTGTTAGAGATGGATGGAGCTTATGCATGAATTCTTGCAGCCTCGGTTAAAAAGTGTCAAGAATGCCATATCGCCGGTGGCGATCGTGGCGGGCGAAAGCTCGGTTGGCCGGCACTGCGAGAGAGAGTTTGTGTGTGCGCGAGCTTGTGACGCGGCGTGATTCCGTGTGGCCGTGTCCTGGCAGGTCGCATCATCGACTGTGCCTTCACCGTGACGTTCAACCCGAGATACGACAAACTCCTGGAGGCCGTGAAGGCAGCCACCAACACCGGCATAAAGGCAAGCGTCTCGGTGGTGGCGGATGAGACACTGTGTGTCGAAGCCGGTCCCCAGAATATAATGCACTCCTCTCCTAGAAGGCCGTGGCGGCTGATGGGTATTGTCAGAGATGTGTTGATAGTTTTAACGTAGGGAGAGACGGAGGGGTTATTTGTCCACAATGTTTTCTCCGTTCAGTGCATGCATGAAACATGGCACGTGTTTGGCGCTGCCGCTTATGGCGAAAGGCGAGCGATGTGATTGGACGTGATGTTTGCTTGTGGCAATTCTGTAAATAGAGTAGATGCCGACAAGTGGTGCATACGTGCACGTGTGATTTAAAATAAATACGTGCTTAGAATGTATAGGTGTATTATATAGCAAATTCTTAATTTACAGCCCTTTTACAAACGACCACTGGTTGAAATCCTTCAAATGTCATCATATCAGTGGTGGGTTTTTGTTTGGCCATACTTGACCACGTTGGTCAGTGTGGGTTTGTCATGGGAGCAAGGGGTTTCCCAGAACCGTTCCACATGTTTAGCCCTTTCAGGGAATCGCACTTATGTTGTTGGTTTCGGAGCACAATGCCTGAACTGTTGTGAACCACTGTGCACAAGTGTGAACCACCCCGAACCACTGTGAACAACTCTGCACAAATTGTGCACCACTTGTGAAAAAATGTGAACCACTGCACAATTGTGAAAAAATGTGAATCATTATCAACCACTGAACCACTGAGAATTACCGTGAATCGCTGCGCCACCATTGCGAGCCACCATACACTGCGGTGCTCTGCCGAGCTAGGTTGCTAAAAAGCTAACGTTTTACAACGCTCGACTCGGCCTCTCGACCTGACCCCCCGTGTCTGCAGATGGCTGGCATCGACGTGCGTCTGTGCGACATCGGCGAGGCCATCCAGGAGGTGATGGAGTCGTACGAGGTGGAGCTCGACGGAAAGACCTATCAGGGTAGGATGGGGCGCGGCGGCGGTGGCCGGGCAGTGTTGCGCTTCCATCGCGGGGCGCAGGAGCGATGCTCTCGCAACAACGCGTGGATCGCCGGGCCGCTAAAACACGGGCGAGTTGGTACAGTGGGCAGCACAGGCGGTGCATGTGCCGGTTCTACTCAGTCAGTCAACGCACAACGCCTGGGGTCACTGTCCTGCGATCTCCCTGCCGGCAAACGAGCCTCCCGCACTTCACCTGACGGCCTTGAAGTTCACCTAGCCCGGCATCGGTGCTGTGGTGACACCCGATGAGACGATACGTGTGCCCTTTGGAAGGGGTGACCCAGGGTGCAGAGTACATGGAACGGAATAATCTTCGGGGGGGGCACAAAAAGCAATTGACGCAATCGTGCAAACAACAACGAAATAAAATATTTATTTCTCGGCAAGATATTGTTTCAATAACGTGCGCGAGAGCATTCGCAAGCGAAACTTTACAGTCGCACGTTTTGCGCAGATTCATCGCAAAAGTTCAGTGCTGTGGAATGTAACACCACCCGCCCCCCCCACCCCGTCTAAGCCACCCAGCTTCCTGCAACAAACAAGAAGTCTGACGATTACCGTTGTGGCGGTTTCTGTGATGAATTCTCAAAAGAGGGGCTTCACACGTGGTTATAAATCCGAGGTTTCAACTTCAATTTACGTCCACGATTGGGTTACGGACTGTGAACCTAATCAGCCGCAATGCACCCATTCTCAACGGATCTCGCAAATGAAGCGGGATGCAACAATGAAGAGCGCTTGGACGGGCGCAAATGGGATAATAGCCTCGGTCTGCTGTGGGCACAAGTGGTGGGCAGTGCAGCATAATCCATTGTTGTCCCGTACTTCTATGCTCCAGCGTCTGCTCTCCCGGCCTTCAGTCCACGGTGACCAGCGTGGCTGAGTACAGTCGAATAACTCCCGTGCCCCGCACGGCGTGGCGAGGCCTTCGCTCGGTCGGTGGGGTTGACGTGTACACAACAGCGCGTGTCATTTGCGAAGCAACACTAAACCAACCGGTGTTTAGCGCGTTGACCCACCCGAGTGACGTTGACCCCCCGAGTGATGTTGGGGTAGTGGTTCGCAAACCGTCGTTTACAGCTGGACTAACCCGTCCGACCGCTGCCGCCGCTCCCTTTTCTTGTCTTGCAGTGAAGCCAATCAGGAACTTGAACGGACACTCGATCGGACCGTACAGGATACACGCCGGCAAGACCGTGCCCATCGTCAAGGGCGGAGAGGCCACGAGGATGGAGGTGACCGCCGCTGTTATTTGTCGGTTTCGTCCCCTTTTCCCCCCGTCCCGCGGCATGAGACAAGGAACCCGTTCGGGGGGGGGGGAAATCTTGCGGAGCGGTGTGCGTTCGCTGCGTTGTAGGACGGCCCAGCAGAAGCGCACGCCGCAGAGCTGTACATACGCAATCTGCGTTACAGGCGGAGACCGCCTGTAATGTTCATCACACGACAAAGCTGATCGTTGTAATTCTTGGCAATTTAGCGAAATGAAGTGCGGAACCAAATTTTGTCTGTTTTTTCACGCGGTCATTGGTGACCGGCTAAGACCTCCAGCTCACGTGCATTGTGCCAGCCTTCTTTTGGTGCTCGCTAACAGCACTTGCACCAAAAGTCTGTTAAGGCTACATGGCGGGGTGGTGGGGGGCGGAGGATCTTTGTGCATAAAGATACGTGCGTGTGCACTTGTTTTCAAATGTGTGTTGCGTGCGTGTGTGGTACTTGCGTGTGTGGTGTACGTGCGTGGTACGTGCGTGGTACGTGCGTGTGTGCTGCAGGAGGGGGAGGTGTACGCCATCGAGACTTTTGGCAGCACGGGCAAGGGCGTCGTGCATGACGACATGGAGTGCTCTCACTACATGAAGAACTTCGACGTGGGACACGTGCCTCTCCGGTAATTATTTATCTCAGCGCTGCGCGCGCACCCCCACAGCCCCACCATCCCTCTCTCATTCTCCCACTGGTAACAAATGCAACTTAACAAGGGGGACGTTCTCGGGAAGGCGCGGGAGATTGAACGAGATGGGGGGATAGAAGTCATCGGGTTCTGGCAGAAGCGACGGCGCCGATATGCTGCAGCTGAGTGCAAGAGAGAGATTGGAGCGAGCGAGAGAGCGATGCGAGAGAGCGATGCGAGAGAGCGATGCGAGAGAGAGCGATGCGAGAGAGAGCGATGCGAGAGAGAGCGATGCGAGAGAGAGCGATGCGAGAGAGAGCGATGCGAGAGAAATCTGGACGACCAGGAGAGGGCGATGCTCGTCTCGGAATATTTCTGTGTGAAAGAGAGACGCTGTCTGGCGAATGCGAAAACTCCCCCACCTTTTGATCCCAGGAGGAGTAAAAAAAAAAGGCCCCGTAGGCTGGAAACTGTTTTAACGGTGCCGTCGTTCGCTCGCGCGCGCCCGTCCGGACAGGCTGGCGCGCACCAAGCACCTGCTGGGCGTGATCAACGAGAACTTTGGCACGCTGGCGTTCTGCCGGCGCTGGCTGGACCGCCTCGGCGAGAGCAAGTACCTGCTGGCGCTGAAGAACCTGTGCGACATGGGCGTGGTGGACGCGTACCCGCCGCTGTGCGACATCCGCGGCTCGTACACGGCGCAGTTCGAGCACACCATCCTGCTGCGGCCCACGTGCAAGGAGGTCGTGAGCAGGGGCAGCGATTACTAAAGGCCCACCCCCCCCCCTCAATGGGCGGCAGGTGTGGTGGGGGGGGGTGGAGGCGATGAAACCGCGCCGCTACGAAGCAACTACAAGAAACAAAACACTGCACACTCCCCATTGCGCCCCGTTCGGTTTACCCTTCTGGCTTGCCAACGTTTGCAGTGCGGTTGGTTTAAAAGGGACGGCGTATCCCGCTCCCTCTCCGAGTCCCGTTCCAAGTCGATTCATCGTCCTGCCGCCTCCACCCTTTCGTTTGCCGTCATGAGTCGACGAATCCCCTCCACCCCCACCCAACACCCCCCCCCTCCCCCGCCCCACCGAGCTTCTGCGCCACCGACAGAATGCCGTCGCACGCTTCCGCCGCTTGTTGACGCCGCCCCCCGGAGTCGGCAACGGGCGCGTGCGCGCAACCGCTTGTGTGGTCTGCGTGTGTGCAACCCCGCGCTCCCCCTCCCTCGCTGTGGTCTTGGAGAAGATGAAGCTGACGATTGCTTGGTGATTGGCTCCGGCGGACACCGCCGCCGTTCTCGGTTGGGGCAGGATGGTGGGAGCGGCGTCGTGTGAAAGCCCCCCCCCCACCCCACACCGGCAGAGACGCGCTCGCTCTCAGGTTTTACTGGTTTTCCCCAAATTCACTCGCACCCGACGCAAAAAAAAAACGGTTCGGGATTTATCCGCAGTAGGGGGTGTCACCGTAGCGCCGTTTTTTGTTGTTGTTGTTCACCGGCGTGTTTGTTAGCTCGCAAGGCAGGAAGTGACATCGAACGCAAGAGGCTGCTTAACTTATGCAACAGCATAGACGCTTTAATCGTCGCGTCCTGGGCGAATCTGCCGCCCGAACGGTCGTTGTGCCCTCGGTCCGTGGTCGGGCGTGCCGCGTTCACGCCCGAGTATTTGGAGGTTGGCGGAGTTGGTTGGGGGTGTGGGCGCAGCAGGTAGGAGCCCCTCGGAGAGGCCAGGCCGTGCGACCGATCTACTGAGATCGCTTGCGTAGGGCGAGAGTGAGCGTTGGTTTGGCGCGGCGTTGTGGTCGCGAGCGGCTCGGCTGCGGAGCTCACCGTGCCCGGTGAGTCGCCGCTTGCTGAGCGGGAATGTTTGTCTGCTAAGCGCACAATTTGAGCTTCCCGTGTTGAAGTGTTTTCCCCTTAGTTGGGTGGGGGGCAGGTGGGGAAAGGGGCCCGCACTGCGATGTAATCCTTGGATTACAAATAAAAGAACCTCACGAAAATGTAACTTGGCGGCTTTTGTGACTCAATGCGCACTTGTCCACGCGACACCGTTGGCCATCTTCCGAAGCGTAGTATTATTTCCTGGCTTGTTACTTTGTTCTCTGCTTGATTCGGTTATTTCTTTCCCGCGTTTGTTGCCTATGAGGCTTTGCGGACGGAAGCGCGCATATGCCCGCGCGTGCGAACGAACACACGAGAGATCGCCTCCTTGGTGACCGATTGCCGCTTCCTGGCCCGGCCATCGGCCACCGATTGTGGCGGCTTGCAAATTCACGCTCAAGTAGGTGTGGTTGGTGGTGGTGGTCACTCGCTCAGAAGCCCGTAGCCGCTGCCTCGTGATAGTTTAATGCCAGTGGGGCCTCGCCAGGTGGCTACGTAAAACGGCGAGTTAGTGCACCTTTTCGTGAACTCTATCATCTTGCAGGCCTGCGTCGTTTCTCCAACGTTTTCGTAAGCTCCTCCACTGAGGTTGCCGCAGTAGCCCACCGTGTTGTTCGTCCAGGGGGGAAGGGGGGGCTCGACAAGGTTGACGCGAGGTAGCGATGATGGCAGCAGCGACTGTTTTGTTACCGTGCCCTCCGGATTCTAAGTTCGCTCCGAAAAGTAAGACTCGTACCAAAACACTGGTGTATATAAAGTTATACAACTATCCTGACACGCACCCACATTACACACCTACCAGATTATAATGCACACCCCACCACCACCACCCCTTTGCTTTCGTATACAGGTGGAATAAGTGCATCCTAAACCGGTAATATGAATAATACGGTGTCACGTTGTCAGTGGTCTTTTGGGCTTCTCTGGCAGACACAATAAGAGTTCGCATGAGGTTCAACTGCTCTCCCGTTGTCTTCGCACCCAGCCATTAGATCCACTCCTTAATTGAAGAGTCAACGTTGGCAACAGACTTCCGGTGGCCCAACTATTCGTTGGCTCAGCTATGCGTTGGCTCGGCTATTCGTCGGCCCAACTATTCGTAGGCTCGGCAGTTGGTGGGGGGGGGGGGGGTCGTTGCCATGACGGCGCGTGCCAAAATTCGTGGATTAAAATTGTGCTTCGTTAAACTTGATGCGGGTGTTAAATCGCGCGACCTGAAAATTTGTTGAAAAAAAAAGCAAGAATAAAACAGGTGTTAGTTCAAGATGTTCAAACACCAAATAGAAACCTTTTGAAAATCGATTGTGTATTTATTTACAATGCTTGCGAATATCAACTGTACGCAAAGTATCCCTTTGTAGGCTAATTGAACACGCTGCAAACGGAGATCCCCTTAAACTGACGAAACAAATGAGGGAGTTCCAATCAGGACGACAATTACCCTTTGGTTCTTTCGGTAAAGTCCTCCGGTGAGAGGACGGTCGCTTGTTGTTGCGATCGAAACGTCGTGATCTATTATTTTTTCTACCTACGTGACTTTACCGAAAGAACCAAAGAGTATGGATTCCTGCAGTCACGAAAGCTTCAAATGAAGATCGGACGACAATTGATTCTCCAGCTGAACGGCGAGGCCAACGGGAGGAGTAGTGACTGTAAACACGACGTGGGGAAAATTTCGACGTTTACGCCGAACACACCGTAGGAGATATTTACGTCTGTCGTGACCGTCTGAATCGGGTTTATCTCTTCACCTTTAGTCAGCCGCGGAACAAACAAAAAAGTTTTGGTGCTGCTGTATCGTCACGTAGGTAAAAAATAAAAAAATTTAAACAACTAAATTAAATCACGACGTTTCGGGCGCAACACAAGCGTCCTTCAGGTGGGGACAACGTAGCGAAAGCACAACCGCTTCAGTGTGTCTAAGAGATGGCTGTGACGAGGAATTATATAGTCGCGCTGCTGTACCGGTTGGTGCTGCGCGCTATGGGCCGATAGCGACGATGTTGATTTGTCTTCTTGGTTCTTTCGGTAAAGTCACATAGAAAGAAATGAATAAAATAATAAAAATAAAACAAAACAATTCTCACGACGTCTCGGCCACAACGCAAGTAGCCGTCTTCAGGACAGACCTGTTCTTCACCTGAAGACGGCTACTTGCGTTGTGGCCGAAACGTCGTGAGAATTATTTTATTATGTTTTATTTTTATTATTTTGTTAATTTCTTTCTACGTGACTTTACCAAAAGAACCAAGAAGATGAATCCCTGCAGTCACGAAAGCTTTAAATCGAAGGATGTCGATTTGGTTTATCTTGGCGGGGTGCGCACATTAACGTAGGGGGCATCGTGGAGCGATTTACGCGTGACGGGAAGCCTGCATCGGCGTCTCGTGCTAGTTTTGAAAGGGCCCCCCCAGGAGCAGCTATCCCTGTGGGTCGCAAAGTGACTTTCCACGTTGCCTGCCATCAGCCAGTAGTCTGCCAGTCAGGGGGTGGACGATTTTTGTGTCATCGCGAGAGAGTCGTTTGCCGGGAATTATTTTAGTTTGTCAAAAAACAAAAATGTGTTCCGTGATGCTGCTGGCATCGAGTTAATACACACCGCAGTACAACCCCCCCCCCCCCCCTCTTAACGACGGTCATTGGTTCCACGAAACCGGTCATTAAGTGATTTGGTCGTTAAGCGAGTATAGGAAATGCACGTTAAAGGCTTAATTCGTTCCGACGGCATCGAAAGTTACCCCCTTTTTTCCCCCACCCAAAAATATTAAAATATTAATACACAAAGAGACGAGCAACATTCTAAGCACAATGTTAAAGAAACGCGGTTAATAGTTGCGTTAATTCATATTTACCGTACCTACAACAGCCCGTCGTTAACAGGGGGATGGTCTGTAAGTGAACACACTGGGCTCTATGGAGGCACTCCACGACTATACACTACACTATACTCTACACTACATTATACACTACAAGACGATACACTATACTCTACACTACTATACACCACATTATACACTACACTACTGAACACTACTGTACACTACATTATACACTACATTACTATACACCACTACTGTACACTACACTATACACTACTATACACCACATCGG
The DNA here is from genome assembly GCF_964198595.1 of Lampetra fluviatilis. NCBI lineage: Eukaryota > Metazoa > Chordata > Hyperoartia > Petromyzontiformes > Petromyzontidae > Lampetra > Lampetra fluviatilis. Next base: position 4,909,526 of record NC_136312.1, on the reverse strand, counting down.
GCTCTATGGAGGCCTGTCAAGCGATGAGTCGTTAACAGGCGTGGCCGTGGAGAGCGGTTCTACTGTGCTAACCAGCGCGGGCCTTCCCGCGGTTCGAACCGCGAAACCCTCTGCTGCAACAGCTCGAAAAGCGATACGCGCCAACCGCTGGGCCCGCGTTGCATTGCGTGTCCAGTTCCTGTGCGATGGTTTTGTTGTGGTCGCTCGCCGCTGTGGTCGAACTGCCCTCTCGGGGTGTCCAGGCCCTGTGAGCGGGCAGGGGGGTACCATTTGTGTGACTCGGCTGCCTATTGCTGTTGGGGGTTTTGTTTTTGTCTGGTTGTTTCTGTGACTCTTTAGCCTCACCCGGCCCTTTAATGTTTGGCCACGAGCGTTGGGGAGCGTCAAGGGGAAACCTTCGATGATCCGCTTAAGTCAGTGGCTCTTCTTAACCTGGGGTGCACAAGACATGGCCACATTTTTTTTGAAGCCAAATAAGCGAAACACAAATTTAGCAACGTAATTACAACTTTCTTTCATTAAACCACCTATGTATTAAAACATTTTAACGATTGAGAATCCAAAGGGGTGCAAGGCTGCAGTAAAGGTTAAGAACTACTGGCTTAAGTCAATGAAGGCCACCACTATCACCGCCGCCTCACAGCCTCGATCGTTCGAAGTTTAAAGGACTTGTCGAGTGCGCGATTGTCCTCCCGAGGAGGACTCTCCTCTGTCCCGCCGTGACACGCGAGGGGGCCCGTTCGCCGCACATTCACCGCGACAGATTGATACTCCGCTTGTCCGTAAGAGAGAGGCGAGTGGATAATACTGGTAGGAACCTCCTGGTTACACCAGCCCACAGGGGATTATTGCATCTGTCTGTCGTGCAGGGAGGGGCTGGGTGGGGAGGGAGGGGCTGGGTGGGGAGGGGTGGGAGGGATCGGGCTGGGTGGGGAGGGGCTGGTCACCCCGTGGTGCCCTTATAAAACTCAACGTTTAACCTACTCACGCCGGCTTGTGCCCGCCCTCACAGTCGGGCATATTTGCGGAATACACCACGCCGCCGTTGACCCTGGCCATTGACCGAGCAACCCAACGTTTCTACCAGCTCCCTCCGCAGGAATATGTCGTGCGCGCGATGTGAGGGTGAATCGGGCCTCTTGGCGACGTGGGGGCATCATCGAGGCTAACCAAACTAAACTTTGTATTTGACCAGGGAAGTCCCCGCTGAGCTATAACGTAGCTCTTTTTTTTTCTCAGAAGCGACCTGGCCACCACAAATGAGAGCTCAAAGAAGTGGCTTATCATCACGTGGACATTTATAGCAGCCAAATACTCTTAAAACGCGCGATTTTAAATTTGGAGGGGGAAAACCGGAGGACCCGGAGAAAAATCCACGCGACCACGGGAGAGAGAGAGACGCAAACTGCAAATATACAGCAGGCGTCAGGGCCGGGATCGAACCCACAACCTCCTGTATACCAGGCGAGGTAGTTAACGTCTCCTAGCCACCGTGGTGATGATGAGAGACAGAGACACGCAAACTCCAAATATACAACAGGCGTCAGGGTCGGGATGGAACCCACGACCTCCTGTAGACCAGGCGAGGTAGTGAACATCTTGCCACCGTGGCGAGAAGTTAACCACCGGGACCAGTGGCATCGACGGATAACGGAAGATTCCCGATAATAAATAGGCTTTCGGATACGATGTTGTCCTTGAAAATGCTTGCGTTTAAAACGTCGGCCTCCTTGCGGGAAGCATCCGTGTGCTCGGTACCCGTGACTGACGCCTGTTCGTCGGGGTGGGGGGGGGTTGCGCTACAAGGGACGCTTAAACGAAGATTTTTGCTGTGCGACTCGATACTTTGGTGACATCTAAGGAGCCCGCTTGTCACGCTCCTGCCGGATGACGGGCATCCCCGTGCCGTTGGGGTCACGGGAGTTACTTTATTCTACAACCATACTTCACCACGCTGGTCACAGTGCGGGTTTGTTGAAGCTGGGGGTGGGGGGGGGGCCATAGATATTGGGAGTACTGTACAGCGCCGTGAAATCGTGGTTGTGGGCTGCACTGCCCTCTGCTGACAAGGTCTCTGCCTAACAGCAGCAGCAGCCGCCACAGCCTATAACAGCTCCATTGGAACCTCATTTTCCAGTAAAAAATATGATAATTGTTTTTTTACCCTTCTATCTGGAAACAAAACTGACACCTTTTTTACAAGGAGTCATGTTTACATAGACCACAATACGTGCAGTCATAATGCAAACAAAAAACATAACTCTGATAATGTATGCACTGTCCTTGAAGTTGATTGGTCGACACCCGAGACAGCTTTCCGTGGAGCCTAGTCTCACATGGTGTTGGACCAGATGACGCCAAAAGGCGCACAACTCAAAGACAATGCACCATCAGAGTATGAGAGCTCGGGTGAAGCATTTACACCATTGGAACCTCATTTTGAGTTGTGCGCCTTTTGGCGTCATCTGGTCTAACCCATGTGAGACTAGGCTCTAAGGAAAGCTGTCTCGGGTGTGGACCAATCAACTTCAAGGATAGTGCACATTATCAGAGTTATGTTTTTTGTTTGCATTATGACTGCAGGTATTGTGGTCTATGTAAACATGACTCCTTGTAAAAAAGGTGACAGTTTTGTTGCCAGATAGAAGGGTAAAAAAACAATTATCCTATAACAGCTGTTATGCATGGTGGTCACCCCCCCTCCCAGCACTGTGCAGGCTCGATTCTGCTCGGCTTCTCGGGCGTGCCGATGGGGATGCAGCCCGCACGGGGCAGCGTGGCGAGGTCATGGGTCAAGGAAGCACCGCGAAGAGCCACGGCGTTCGTTGTGTCGGGGGCCCCCCTCATCCAGCAGTGGGTTGACTACAAAGGGCTGTGTGTGTGTGGCCGCACGTGGCTGATCAGTTTAACACGTCGTCGGCTTTCAGTATTCATAATCCAGGTTTTTTTTCGAGGGGGTTAGATGGCGTAAATATATATATTAAACGACACGTATACATCTTCTTGGTTCTTTCGGTAAAGTCACGTAGAAGGGAAGTAATAAAATAATAAAAAATAAAACATAATAAAATAATTCTCACTCCCACTCTACTCATTTGTGAGAATTATTTTATTATGTTTTATTATTTTATTACTTCCCTTCTACGTGACTTTACCGAAAGAACCAAGAAGATGAATCCCTGCAGTCACGGAAGCTTTAAAACGACACGTATATTTACGTGATTTAACCCCCCAAAAAAACCTGTATTACGGCTGACAAGCACAACAGCGTGGGTGCCAAATGCATGGTTGGCAGAGTTGCCCCCCCCTCTCTCTCCCCATCTCTCTGTCGGCTGTATTATCCCTCAACATCCCAGGAGTGTGTGCACCCAGGGACGCGAGGGCTACGAGCGGTATGCATTTGGGGACAACCCGGTTCGCTGCCGTTTCATGTTGCGGCATTGCGGCCAAGTTGCGAAAACCAAACGACGAAGCGTGTCGACACATCACGGAGGATCCGCGAGGCCGAACGGCGGCTCGGCGTGGTTTGCGTGTTGCGTTGTACGCCGCGCGCGTGTGTGCGCGTGTTGTGTACATTCTCTTCGCGCGTGGAAATAAATCCCAAGCTCTTTGGTTGGCACTGCACGGGAACGGTTCCGACTCTTGCGCAAGAGGTGCAGGGCTCATTTGTGAAATTAAGACTCATTTGTGAAGGTGGGCCGTGCCTGCCACGGAACGCTCCCTCGCACGCTCGCACGCTCGCTCTCATGACGATACACTCACTCCCCTTGGCTCCAAATACAATCACGAATCATTTCAAGGTCACACTCGCCATCGTCGAGGTCCTCTTCATGAACTCGCCCCTGTCTGCTGAACATTTCATGTTCCCCGCCACGCACTCTCCTACCTCTCTCGTCTCACTCCCCTCCCCTCCAAGCACTCTCCTACCTCTCCCCACTCACCTCACTCTACTCCCCTCCACGCACTCTCCTACCTCTCCCCGCTCATCCCACTCTCCTCCCCTCTCATCTCACTGTCCTATCTCTTCCCTCTCATCTCACTTTACTCCCCTCCACGCACTCTCCTACCTCTCCCCTATCATCTCACTCTCCTCCCGTTCATACGCTCACCCACCTCACCCCTATCACCTTACCGCTATCATCACTAAGTGGCGGTGACGTCACCACGGCGCTTGTGCCAGGCTATGTGTACGTCAAGGCCACGTGCTGGCAGGAGGTCACGAGACAGACCCGGCAGGTGCCACGGGTCGACCGACTGAGATGACTGGCCGATGCACCACCTGTGCCCCCTACTGTGCCAACTGACTGTGCTTTAGGCACCCGGCGCTCCGCTCGTTGTTGTGAGCGTCGCTCCTCTGCTCTCTGTTGTTGTTGGAGGGCGACCGCCTCCAACTGCCCAGTAGCAGCAGCAGCGTCCTTCATGAGTACCTGGTGCGGTGGACATTTTCTCGTTCAACTGTTCTCTCCTTTGACTGCAACTCCATCACTGGTCTTGACCACCGGCCATCGTCCCTTCTCGCCACGGCGGCTAGGAGATGTTAACTACCTCGCCTGGTATACAGGAAGTCATGGGTTCGATCCCGACCCTGACGCCTGCTTGTGCATTTGGAGTTTGCGTCTTTCTCCCCGTGGTCGCGTGGATTTTTCTCCGGGTCCGTCCAAAATCGCGTGACGTCATTTATGGACGGCCCCAATGATTGAATAACAAGACGCGTGTTTCCAGCGCCAGGCCCTCCGGGAGTGACAGAACAGGTGTCTTCAAAGTCGGCTGTTCCGTGTTCGATTCCCAAACGTTAATAGTTCACGTTATGTTTACTTCGTTTCTGACAGACACGCGCAGGGTGCTTGCCACAGATGAACCAACAATGCCTCGCTAAGCTCGTCAAGGAGCATCGTAGACCATCAATCACGCGAACTCCGCTCACCATCCTCGCAGTAGCAGCAGCAGCAGCGGCCTCTGGCTAAGCCATCGAACAATGAGGGCTGGTCACCGCATCGCGCGCTTTCAAGAGGCGCCTCTGGTTCGTTGCGCAGCGCGCTAACCGCTACCCTACCGCTTCCCTAGATGGGCAGCAAACAACAACAGCTCGCCACTAAGTGACGGCGACGTCACCACGGCGCCTGTGCCAGGCTCGGTGCACTCTACAACCACGTGAAGTATTCGAACGCCCGCTGACGCGAGGTCACGGGGCAGACCCAGGTGCCATGGGCAGCAGAGGGCAGTGTAGGGCAATACATTGTGCGTCCATTGTGCTGGGTACAACCACGTCGTGGTTTAGATTTTTTTTAATTATTTTTTCTATCTACGTGACGTTACCGAAAGAACCAACGAATATACAACCAATCTGTCTCTGGTTTCATCAACTCGCATTGATCATCATCATCGCCGCTGTGTGCAGTCTGGGTGAAGCAATTGCTGGATACAACCAAACTCTGTCTGGTTTCAACAACTCGCACTAATCATCATCACCGCCGCCGTGTGTAATCTGGTGAAGCAATGTCCATGGCCAACACGGAGTCGGGGGGAGGCATGTGCGTGTTATTACGCCAGCCAGACTTTCAGGTGTTTAACGTCACTGCTCGTAACGATGTGTCATCACGTGAATGATTTTAATGTACAGCATAATAGTTTTGGTTCCTCATACCTAAACATTATAGCGCTGTGCGTATACATAAACGGCCTCTCGTATGGCTTCGTCTTCGGAGACCCAAGGCCGCCAGGTGGCGAACAGTACAAGCACCAAATGATGAACAGCTCGTGTTAAGCAACTATATCTAAGGGACCCCCTTTGGTTTTCAATTGTGCTAAACAAAATGTATGTGAACATATGCGTTAGGGTTTAACACGTAGGCTTTCGCGAGCAATATTATTCATAATAAACGTTTTTGGGTGAGATCGCGGTTATTCAAAAATGTGTCGTAACCCTCCACCACCCGACACGGCCAATCAGTAAAAAAGTGTCACGTTGACAAAAGACAAAATAGTTTACTACTTTAGCCCACCGGTGTGTTGAAGAGTTTGTAAATGTTGTGGATTCACTCTTCAACACACCGGTGGGCTAAAGTAGTGAACTATTTGTCTTTTGTCAACGTGACACTTTTGTACTGATTGGCTGTGTCGGGTGGTGGAGGGTTACCACACATTTATAAATAACGCGATCTAACCCAAAAACGTGTATTATGAATATACGTAGGGTTTGATGAAACTAGGTAAAGTTGTAACTTTCGTGCTCGTTCTTAATTAGTTTTTTCGATGATTTACCTTCTAAAAAAATCTGCCCATGCCTCGCACCCCCAGAAAGGGCATCTCGCACCCCACCAGGGGGCTGCAGCGTGCAGCCCCAGCCGAAGGAGAAGAACCACACTGCCCTAGGAGATACTCGGCACAGATTTCCCAGGACGGCGGCGGGTGCCTTCCACAGGATGGGACAATCCTCGGAAACCCGGGACGGGTGGCAACCCCCGTATAGCCAGCAGCACGGCTCGGCATGCCGCGTGCCCTGTTGGGTGGCATCGTTACGTGTTTGCTCGTGAGCGTCTTGAGTAGCACGGAGACCCTCGGGGGTTTGAGACGAGGGCTGGGGCGGCCACATCGCTGCTGTCAAGCAACACAGTTTGTGTGTGTGTGTCCTGTCAATATGAATGAGCTTTGGTTGCGTGATTGAAACATGTGAGGGCGGGGCAGGCATCTCCGTCAACTCAACCTCACGGAAGGCAGCGACCCAACCAACAAAGTCACAGAGCTGGTCGGAGTGCCTTTCGATAGCTGAACTTGACACGTCAAGGTGAACGTCGCGACGATAAACCTCTAATGGAGCGAGCTGTTAAAACACATTCCTGCGGAGGGAGCTGGTAGGAACGTTGGGTTGCTCGGTCAGTGGCCAGGGTCAACGGCGGCGTGGTGTATTCCGCAAATATGGCCGACTGTGAGGGCGGGCACAAGCCGGCGTGAGTAGGTTAAACGTTGAGTTTTATAAGGGCATCAATGGGTGACCAGCTCCTCCCCACCCAGCCCCACCCCTCCCACCCTCCCTTCCCAACCCTCTCCTCCCCACCCAGCCCCTCCCCTCCCTCCCCACCCAGCCCCTCCCTGCACGACGGACGGACACAATAATCCCCTGTAGGCTGGTGTCACCAGGAGGTTCCTACCAGAATCAGTGCCGTGTGTCACGACACAGCTCAGAAGGCACCTGACAATTTGCATCCCAAAAGGTTGTTATGAATCAGCTTAACTCAGCTTAACCCCCCCGCGACTCCACACGGCCCCCCCCCGCATCCCTCCTCCCTGGCTCCTCCCCCCCATCTTACCCTATATTATCGCTTATCACAAATAGCTCTCTCTGGTCACTACAGTAATTTTGCTGTGGCTGTTCCACCTGATGACGGAAGCTTGTGTTGCCTCCGAAACGTCGTGATTTAATTTAGTTATTTTCATTTTTTTCTTGTACGTGACTTTACCGACAGATAGATTTGAAGCTTTCGTGGCTGCAATCATTCATACTCTTAGGTTTTTTCGGTAAAATCACGTAGGTGAAAAATCATAATAATAAAATAAAATAATAATAAATTAAAATAACTAAATTAAATTACGACGTTTCGGAGGCAACACAAGTCTCCGTCTTCAGGTGGGACCGTCACAGCCAAATTTACTGTACCAAGTGGATTTCTCTTCACGTTTTGTTGCCAGATAAAAGGGTAAAAAACCAATTATAATATTTTTTACTGACAAATGAGGTACAAATGGTGTAAATGCTTACCCCGAGCTCTCATACTCTGATGGTGCATTGTCTTTGAGTTGTGCGCCTTTTGGCGTCATCTGGTCCAACACCAATGGAGACTAGGCACTAAAGAAAGCTGTCTCAGGTGTGGACCAATCAACTTCAAGGCCAGTGCATACATTATCAGAGTTATGTTTCTTGTTTGCATTATGACTGCAGGTATTGTGGTCTATGCAAACATGACTCCTCCTAAAAAAAAGTGTCAGTTTTGTTGCCAGATAAAAGGGTATAAAAACAATTATCTTTTTTTTTTACTGGCAAATGAGGTACCAATGGTGGAACCAAATAGTAATTTACATATTTTTTTGCAGTGGAAAAATCTGAAACTTGTACGTGGAAAGCAAGAAGGAGCACATGCTGTCCGTGGCGCAGTGCGACGGATGGAGAGAACGCCGCCTCTGCTACGCTGACACCACGGAGGTCACGTCCAAGGAATGTTAACGAGTGGTTCTGTGACATCCACTTCCACGGGCCCATTCCCTCTCGCACGACTACTGGGACGATGGGACCCCGCTGTGCGACAGTGGCTTCTTCGTGTCGAAGTCGATGTGGAAAAAGGCAACGTCAATATACCTCCATAACAGAGGGGTTTCTTTTGGGGGGGGGGTTAGATCGCGTAAATATATAAATGTGTTGTTAAAATAATGGTAGGTTTTTACCCTTTTAACTGGTACAAAACTGACACCTTTATTCAAGGCATCATGTTTGCAATGACCACAACACAAGTAGTCAATAAAGCAAACAAAAATAAGCAACTCTGATAAGGATAATAATATGCACCGTCCTTGAAGTTGATTGGCCCACACCCGAGACGGCTTTCTTTAGAGCCTAGTCCCCATTGGTGTAGGGCCAGATGACACCAGAAGGCGTACAACTCAAAAACAGTGCAATATCAGAGTATTGAGAGTTCGGGGTAAAAACCTACCATTATATTTTGCCACTGGTAAAAGAGATCTCATAGTGTAAATGTGTTGTTAAACCCGCCACCACCCGACTCGGCCAACTAGTAAGGATTGTCACGTTGGGTTGGTCGCGAAAGCCTACGTGTTAAAATCAATATAAATCCCCTCCCCCTCCCCCGAATCGTTTAACCATTATTTACTAAATAAATAAGCAACGCGTAATTTGTTTTCACGCCGCAGGGCAGGCAGAACGCTCCAAGCTCGCCGTGCCCTTTGCGCTTCGCCGTCGCATTTTGAGCGGCCACGTCTAGTAAAAACGAACTCGTGGTCGGGGTTTTTAGTTTAAAACAAAATAACAATTTTCTTTGTGTATTTTCGCGACGGCGGTCGGTGAGCGAAAGGTCGCGAGATTTCATGCGAGGAGTTTGCGCGACCTCGTCACACACGCCCGGGGGGTGGGGGTTGGGGGGGTGGTGGTTGGGGGTGGTAGGTGGGGGGGGTGATGGGTGGTTGGGGGGGGTGATGTTTTGCAGGTGGTAGTGGGTGGTGGTGGGTAGTGGGGGGTGGTGGTGGAGGGTGGTGGTGGGTGGGTGGTGGTGGTGGGTGGTGGTGGGGGGGTGGTGGTTGGGGGGGGTGGTGGTAGGTGGGTGGGTGGTGGGGGTAGTAGGTGGGGGGTGATGGGGGTGGTTGTGGGGGTGATGTTTTGCAGGTGGTGGTGGGTGGTGGTGGGTGGTGGTGGGTAGTGGTGGGTGGGTGGGTGGTGGTGGGTGGGAGGGTGGTGGTGGGGGGTGGTGTTTGGGGGGGTGGTGGTAGGTGGGTGGATGGTGGGGGTAGTAGGTGGGGGGTGGTTAGGGGGGTGATGTTTTGCAGGTGGTGGTGGGCGGTGGTGGGTAGTGGGGGGTGGTGGTGGTTTGGGGGGGTGGTGGAGGGTGGGCGGTGCTGTTGGTTGGTGGGTGGGTGCTGGTGGGTGGGTGGGTGGGTGCTGGTGGGTGGGTGGTGCTGGTGGGTGGTGGATGCTGGTGGGTGGGTGCTAGTGGGTGGGTGAGTGCTGGTGGGTGGTGGGTGCTAGTGGGTGGGTGCTAGTGGGTGGGTGGGTGCTGGTGGGTGGTGGGTGGGTGGTGGATGCTGGTGGGTGGGTGCTAGTGGGTGGGTGCTAGTGGGTGGGTGGGTGCTGGTGGGTGGGTGGTGGATGCTAGTGGGTGGGTACTAGTGGGTGGGTGGGTGCTGGTGGGTGGGTGCTGGTGGGTGGGTGCTGGTGGGTGGATGCTAGTGGGTGGGTGCTAGTGGGTGGGTGGGTGCTGGTGGGTGGTGGGTGGGTGGTGGATGCTGGTGGGTGGGTGCTAGTGGGTGGGTGCTAGTGGGTGGGTGCTAGTGGGTGGGTGCTAGTGGGTGGGTGCTACTGGGTGGGTGGGTGCTGGTGGGTGGGTGGTGGATGCTAGTGGGTGGGTGCTAGTGGGTGGGTGGGTGCTGGTGGGTGGGTGGTGGATGCTAGTGGGTGGGTGCTAGTGGGTGGGTGGGTGCTGGTGGGTGGGTGCTGGTGGGTGGGTGCTGGTGGGTGGATGCTAGTGGGTGGGTGCTAGTGGGTGGGTGGGTGCTGGTGGGTGGTGGGTGGGTGGTGGATGCTGGTGGGTGGGTGCTAGTGGGTGGGTGCTAGTGGGTGGGTGCTAGTGGGTGGGTGCTAGTGGGTGGGTGCTAGTGGGTGGGTGCTACTGGGTGGGTGGGTGCTGGTGGGTGGGTGGTGGATGCTAGTGGGTGGGTGCTAGTGGGTGGGTGGGTGCTGGTGGGTGGTGGATGCTAGTGGGTGGGTGCTAGTGGGTGGGTGGGTGCTGCTGGGTGGGTGGGTGCTGGTGGGTGGGTGGTGGATGCTAGTGGGTGGGTGCTAGTGGGTGGGTGGGTGCTAGTGGGTGGGTGGGTGCTGGTGGGTGGGTGCTAGTGGGTGGGTGCTAGTGGGTGGGTGGGTGCTGGTGGGTGGTGGATGCTAGTGGGCGGGTGCTAGGTGGTGCTGGTGGGTGGGTGCTGGTGGGTGGGTGCTGCTGGTGGTGTAAATGAATGGGCGCGCGAATCGCCCAGCGAGCTCCCACACCAGGAGGCGAGGGGTCGCGGCTCCACACCGATCTCCCCCTCCCCCTCCTCCTCCTGCGACACAAACAACCGCCCAGACCGGCGGCACGGGCCCCCCGTGCAAGGGGGTTACGTTTGAGAGGAGGGGGGGGGGAGGCCCCGGGGGCTGGTGGAGTTTTGGTTGGTGGGAGGGATCTGATTTATATATTTAATTCCTTCCCTTTGATTGTTTTACCACCATCCACAACCAATGACAAACATTCCATCGCTATTATTCTTCTACTATTACGATTACTAACTACGCACGGCTAATACAGGGTGCTTCAAAACAATGCAAACACTTATATGGGACTATCCTTTTTAATGGAAATAGAACGGATAATAATACGCCATAAGGGGCCGTCCATAAATGACGTCACGCGATTTTGGACGATTTTTTACCCCCCCCCCCCCCTTCGTCACACGGAGTCACAAAAAGTCAGACCCCCCCCTCAAATGACGTCACAAAGCTCTACCCCCCCCCCCCCCAAAATAAAACATTCTTCAAATCGCTTTAAACTATTGTCATTGTAGTGAGTATTTAATGCGGCGCTGTACTCTGATGTTGTAGGGGAAAACATTTATTAAAAAGTTTATTTAATTAAGTAGAACGTGTTGTCTACATTTATTTCAAGTTGCGCATTTTGATGTGACGTCACATTTCTCAACCCCCCCCCCCCCCCCCCCATCGTCACACATCGTCACAAATGTCTGACCCCCCCCCCCCCCCTAGGTGCGTGACGTTATTTATGGACGGCCCCTAACGTGATAACAAATGCAACGTTAATAGCTTCAAAATGTCAAAGAGTCTCTCGACTCGTTCGCCATCGTTGTCAACGCAACGTCTGGAATCTTCTCTGGGTGGTCTCCAGAGCCCGGAGGCGCCGCATTTCTCGTGGTGTTGTTGCAAATTCTCAGAAGTGTTCACATTTTGTTTTTTAAGCACCCTGTATTAAAACTATTACACAATTTTTTCTTACTTGATTTGAAGCTTTCGTGAATGCAGGAATCACTCTTTGGTTTTTTCGGTAAAGTTACGTAGAAAGAAAATTAATTAGATAATAGAGTACGACGTTTCGATTGCAACACAAGCAACCGTCATCAGGTAGAACTAAATTTGAGAGAGAGACAAAACAAAGACACGGAGACACACAGAGAGACACGCAAGCAGAGAGAGACAACACAGAGACACACAGAGACCCAATGCCTCTGTGTCGTGGCCTTCAATAGACAGAGAGAGAGAGAGGGAAGGGGGCAGAGGGAGAGGTGGGTTTGCTGGAGCAGAGAAATTAGCATGTCAATGAGAGAGCTGTGTGGAAATCCACCCCGAAGCGGCCGGGGGAGAGAAAGAGCGGATGGACCTGGTAAATTTTAGAGAGAGAAATAGGCGGTTTGAGAAAACTTGCTTAGTCCGTCGCGCTGCCGAGCACGCCGGCTGATTTCACCGCTCCGTCCCAGTCGCGTTTTGAGCCGTCGCTTGCATCGCTGGTTTGGGATGAGCCCTGTCAAATGTTTAAAGGGTGACCCCCCAACAGTCAGGACCACATTGGGTTATTCCATTTATTTTCAGACTGGGCTTTAAAAAAAAAAAACGCACGTTTTTTTATTCTTTATTCTGTACATTATTTTTATTGATTGATTATCATTATTAATTGTTATACGTTTTTTCTTACTTCTCAGATGACATTTACTTAACTCGACCAAGAACCCTGAATGCATTGAAACAAAACACAATTGATAAATGTTCACAGATCACACACCTGTAATGTTTCATATATATAATAAAAGTTATCAATCAGTTTTAAAAGATAAATCATGCATTCGTGTTTATGGAAGTCTGTCTGAACATTAATTAAAATAAATGAGATAACCCTCTCTCTTCTTCTTGTAGAGCGTCTTTCGCACCGTACGTAAGCCAGCCCGTCATATGCTACACAATAAATCAATCCACGGTAACATTTCGGCCTGTAAACAGCCTCCGCGTGGTCTTACACGCGGAGACAACAACGGGGGAGTTTGTTAACGGTTGACGGCTATACACTGAGGCACCCCCCCTCTCACTCCACCACCCCCGAGTTGATTCCCGTGATAATAATTCCCGTAATAATTATTGTCCAGTATTGATAACGGCAATGCTGTAATTATCCTGAAGCACTTTCCCACCGGCACAACCGAGCCGAGCCAAGACCCACAAGGCAGACGTCTTGAATCTTGCTGGGAGGAGGGGAGGGGGCCAAGCAGAGCCAGGGGGCGGTGCTAACGACGAGTTCAGAGTTCATCGCGCGTGACGTCAGGGGAACGGCTCGGCTTTGGGAGTGAAACAAAAAAAACAACCCGGTTAAAAGAGCTTTATACCTCATCCGATTCCTCCAGTATCAATAAATATTCGGATTCTGGCTCGGCACAGCCCCCGGCACGGTTTGGTTGTGCAGTGGGAAAAAAAAAGAGGTAGTGGTGTCTCTTGGTGTTGAGGTATGTCTGTGTTTCAACTTCACTGGCAAGCTACTAAAACATGTCTTCAAGGACTCAACAAACCTCAATAAACTTCCAAAATAAGCATCGGTCGCAGGGAGGCGGGAGGAGGGAGGCGGGAGGAGGAAGGAGGGAGGAGGAGGAGGGAGGAGGCCCGGTGCCAAGCGTTTTGCTCGCTTGACGTCAAAGTCACCGCAGGAGGGGGCCCACTTCCACGCTTTTGGACGTTTCACCAGCCTGCTGGTGATTCACCAGCACAGTTGACGGTACCAAGAAGGTACCAGCCCGACCCGTTCCGTTCGGACCGTTTGCTCGACGGCTCACGCTGGCGCGGGGCGCGGCCGCGTCGGTGACCTGACTTTCCTGGGGGGGGGCGGCGGCCGCCAAAGGCGGGCCGCTCACTCAGTTCCGGTTTTTCTGCGTCACGTGGGGCAGGGGCCGCCGCGTCCTTTCTCGCTCCGCTGCTGGACGAGCTGCAGGAGCTCGGCCCGGGTCAGCCTGAATCCGCCCACCTCCAACGCGGCCGGCTCGAGGCTGCTGTAGGCGCTGTCCGTTTCTCCATCGCCGCCGCCGCCGCCGCCGCTCGGATCCAGCAAGAACGGCCACATCTGCAGCTTCGTCTCCGTGATCGCCGTCCCGGGGAAATCCGCGCCCGGCGCGGACCTCTCGACGGCTGCGTCCGTGGCGAGCGGCGGAGTCGTCCCTCCGCCTCGTCCGCTCGTCCGCTCACGCGCTTTGGAGATCTCGGCCACAAGCGCCGCGCCTTCCGGCGTCTCCCGCAAGCGCCGCCCGCCGCCGCCGCCAGCGCCGTCCCGGACCGATCCGGCGCCCCCGATCGCCGCGCTCAGCTTCCCGAGGTCGCCGGGCAGACGGAAGATCCGCGCCGAGCGCAGGCACGAGGGCACGTCCGCGCCGTCGACGCACACCGCCACCATGACGTTCGCGCTCCGCCACACCGCGTCCTGCTCGCACAGCAACCGCAGCGCCGGCGTGAAGAGGTCGCCCAGCTCGGTGGCGCCGCCGGCGTCGTCCGAGCCCGCCGGATCGCCGGCGCCACCGCGACGCAGGCCGCTCATCTCGTCCCAGCGGCGCCGCGCCGCGCCGGACGCCAGCACCACGACGGCGCCGCCGCTCAGCCGGCACCGCTCGAGCCGCCCGGCCAGCCAGGGCCCCGGGCCGAGGCGCGCCACCTCCCGCTTCTCCCACGCGTCGAGCGCCACGTCGGCGCCGCAGCGGCTGCGCAGGAACGTCGCCAGCGCCGCGACGAGCGCCAGCGGCGAGGATGGCGGGCGGTCGGCGCTGTCCTCGTGGGCGTGAAGCAGCAGCACTGCGGGGGGAGGGAGACGCGGAGGGATGGGTGGGTGTCGCCGTGGCGGCTAGGAGATGTTGACTACCTCGCGTGGTATACAGGGGGTCGTGGGATTGATCCCGACCCTGACGCCTGATGCTGCTGTATGTTTGGAATTTGCATGTCTCTCTACCCGTGGTCGCGTGGATTTATTCTCCGGGTCCTCCGGTTTTTTCCTCCACATTTAGAATCGACATTGCGCGTTTAGAGTATTTGGCTGCTGTACATTTCCATGTGAAAAGCCACTTCGTTGAGTTTTGTGGCCAGGTCGCTTCTGAAAAAGAGCTATTTAGCTCAGCGGGCCTTACCCGGTAAAATGAAAAATTGTTCATAGTTTTTAGTTTTGTTGCAGAGGTTCGCGGTTGGAATCCGGTGGCCGCCCTGGTTAATACAGGGCGGTGCGGTTTGAATCATGCCAATGCTACGGCACCGTCTGCTTCACTCACAGTGGATGTAAAAGGTCCCACCCCGACGTCATCCCCAGCATTCGAAAAATGACACCGCAAATGACTCAATTGGGATCGCACACACAGCAGCCGCTGGGTGGGGGGGGGGTGCCCTTTCCAACGTGTTGAGGTGATGAGTTGGGATAAACATTTTTTTATCTCTCGGCACAAAGCAAGCGGGGCGCTAACATCGCAAACCCCTCGTCATCGCCGATGGTACAGAAACACAGACAGACAACATGGCGACCGGCAGACACACGGAGGCACGGATACACGGAGACAGATACACACGGATACACGGAGACAGACACACACGCGGCCAGACAGAGCGTTCCGGCGTGCGTGTGTGCGATTACCCCCGCGCTATCGATGGGGCAGCCGTGGCATCCATCGGTCAGCTGGGCTACTCCGGTTCGACCGATCTTTGCAACGCACGTTCTGGACGACCACGGTCGCATGATACCGGCAGGTTTTTAAAGCTCCGCTTGCGTGGCGTCAGGCACGCGCTTCGGCCTCGTGGAAGATCAAAACCCCGGGGGGATCTCCTGGCGTCGGCTCTTTCACAACGAGGCGTTCGTGTAGTACTTCCCGTAGACGACGATGGCGGAGGTGCGCACGGTCGTGACGACTCGTCGCCGGGGGGTTGGGGGGGGTAACGGAATCGTCGTTCAAGTGGCTCGCTCCACACCCCTCGATGAGCGTGGTTGGCTACGCGTGTGGCGGTGCGAAAGACGTTCAGCGTACGTACGTACGTACACAGACACACACACGTACCCACATGTACCTACACGTACGCCAACACATGTACACACATGTACGCACACACGTACACACACGTACGCACACACACATACCCACATGTACGCACACACGTACACACACACACGTACACTCACCCATTCGGTTTTCTTTGGCGCCACCAAAAAATCCTGCGACGGAAAAAAAAAAGCGAGAGAGAGAGAAAGTAGCACCGTGTGAGCACGTGTCTCCATCATCACCACCATTATCATCATCATCACCATTATCATCATCACCACCATCACCATCATCACCATCAGCAGCAGCCATGATCAGTCCACTGCTGGATGAGGCCTCCCCAAGCTGCCCCCACCACCACCGCCACCACCTGCCTCTCGCGACTCTGCTACAATCCACCTCCTGGCAAAGGCACGCGAGCCCATGTTGTAGCCATGTTGTAGCCATGTTGTAGCTCCATCTCCCTACCTTGGTTGGACGTCCCCCCCCCCACGCACAGGGCGAGTGGAAGGGAGAGTAAGGGATTGAGTGAGTGAGCGGCAGGGCGGGTGAGCAGCGGGGTGGGTGAGCGATGGGCTGGGTGAGCGATGGGGTGGGTGAGCGACGGGGCTGGTGAGCGGCAGAGTGGGTGAGCGGCAGGGTGAGTGAGTGGCAGGGTGGGTGAGTGGCAGGGTGGGTGAGTGGCAGGGTGAGTGAGTGGTAGGGTGGGTGGCAGGGTGAGTGAGTGGCAGGGTGAGTGAGCGGCGGGGTGAGTGGCAGGGTGAGTGGTAGGGTAGGCGAGTGGCAGGGTGGGTGAGTGGCAGGGTGAGTGGCAGGGTGAGTGGCAGGGTGAGTCGTAGGGTGGGTGAGTGGTAGGGTGGGTGAGTGGTAGGGTGGGTGAGTGGCAGGGTGGGTGAGTGGCAGAGTGAGTGGCAGGGTGAGTGGCAGGGTGAGTGGCAGGGTGAGTGGCAGGGTGAGTGAGTGGCAGGGTGAGAGGCGGGGTGAGTGAGTGGCAGGGTGGGTGGCAGGGTGGGTGAGTGGCAGGGTGAGTGAGCGGCGGGGTGAGTGAGTGGCAGGGTGGGTGAGTGGCGGGGTGGGTGAGTGGCGGGGTGAGTGAGTGGCAGGGTGAGTGGCAGGGTGGGTGAGTAGCAGGGTGAGTGAGTGGCAGGGTGGGTGAGTGGCAGGGTGGGTGACTGGCAGGGTGAGTGAGTGGCAGGGTGGGTGAGTGGCAGGGTGGGTGAGTGGCAGGGTAAGTGGTAGGGTGGGTGAGTGGCGGAGTGAGTGAGTGGCAGGGTGAGTGAGCGGCAGGGTGAGTGAGTGGCAGGGTGAGTGGCAGGGTGAGTGAGTGGCAGGGTGGGTGAGTGGCAGGGTGAGTGAGCAACAGGGTGAGTGAGTGGCAGGGTGAGTGGCGGGGTGAGTGAGTGGTAGGGTGAGTGAGTGGCAGGGTGGGTGAGTGGCAGGGTGGGTGAGAGGCGGGGTGAGTGAGTGGCAGGGTGAGTGAGAGGCAGGGTGAGTGAGTGGCAGGGTGAGTGGCAGGGTGAGTGGCAGGGTGAGTGAGTGGCAGGGTGAGTGAGCGGCGTACGTCCTCGTGCGTGGCCCAGCGAGGCTCCCAGTGCGGTGAGCAAGGCGCCCACGAGCACCACCGCACCCAGCGCCAGCAGCGGAACCCAGCGCCAGCGCGGCACTGAGCACAGGGAAAGAGGAGTGGTGGGGGGAGTGGTGGGGGGAGTGGGGGGGGGGAGTCGGGGTGGGGGGGTGGAGATGTGGGAAAACGACATCGTCATTTTCATCTGTGTCGTAATCATCGCCATCAAAGCCACCGTGTTCATCAGAATCATCATCATCATTTCCGTCTTCATTATCACCGTCATAACCCGTAATTAGCATCATCCTAATACAGGTTGTCTGGGTTAGATCGCGTAAATATGTAAATGTGTCGTTAAACCCGCCACCACCCGACACAGCCAATCAGTAAGGTTTGTCACGTAAACAGAACGTGGCCAATTCGTCACTCCTACAACACACCGATTGTGTGTTGGAGAGCAAAGCCACAACATTTACAATCTTTGCTCTCCAACACACAATCGGTGTGCTGTACTAGTGACGAATTGGCATTATTCGTTTTACGTGACAACCCTTACTAGTTGGCTGTGTCGGGTGGTGGCGGGTTTAACGACACATTTTTTTATATTTACGCGATCTAACCCAAAAAACCTCTATTATGGATGATATTGGTCGCGAAAGCCTACGACGTGTTAAGCATCATCGTTATCATCAATATTATTGTTTTCACTACCGTCATCCTCACTACCACCTTCATCATCACCATCACCTTTAACGTCATCGACATCTTCGTTAGATCCTCACCGATACGTCATCGTCATCAACACCCTTTGTCGTGCCACTGCTGGATGAAGGCCTTCCCGACCCGTGTCAGTCGTGGCCGACGACTGACCGTACTTCACCACGTTGGTCAGTGCCGGTTGATGAAAGCGGCGGGCGGCATCGGGGGGGGGGGGGGGGTCACAGTGGGTCGGCGGGGGGGGGGCAGCAGCCCGGGAACGATATCGCGATCTCACTCGCCGTCGACGTGAGTCGTGTCACCGATGCGAAGTGACGTTCCGTAGAACCGCGCGTGCGTACGTGCGGTTCTACGGAACGCGCAGCGCGCACGTGCGTACGCGCGAGAGAATTCCTCATGCCCACCGGCGACCGATTGCGAAAGAAAGCGCCGACTCACCGCACACGACGTCGCTCGGCGCGTAGAATTTGTCCGCCTGGAGCTGAGGTGGCAGCGGTGGTGGGAGGAGGGGGGGAGACGATAAATCACGTTGAGCAGGCGAGCGAGCGAGCGAGCTCACACCCACGGAACCAGAGTCTGGCCAAGCCACATTCCCACGGCAAGGCCGCATTCTCACGGCCGCTGCTGGGCCAGGAACAGCCCTGGGCAGCTCCTTTCCTACACCACCCCTTCGTCACTCTACACAAATACTCATACACTTATAGAGACCCATACACTTACAGAGACCCATACATTAACAGAGACCCATACACTTACAGAGACCCATACACTAATAGAGACCCATACACTTACAGAGACCCATACACTTACAGAGACCCATACACTAATAGAGACCCATACACTTACAGAGACCCATACACTTACAGAGACCCATACATTAACAGAGACCCATACACTTACAGAGACCCATACATTAATAGAGACCCATACACTTACAGAGACCCATACACTTACAGAGACCCATACACTTACAGAGACCCATACACTCACAGAGACCCATACACTTAGAGAGGCCCATACACTGACAGAGACTCATACATTAACAGAGACCCATACACTTACAGAGACTCATACACTCACAGAGACCCATACATTAACAGAGACCCATACACTTGCAGAGACCCATACACTAATAGAGACCCATACACTTACAGAGACCCATACACTTACAGAGACCCATACACTTACAGAGACCCATACACTCACAGAGACCCATACACTTAGAGAGGCCCATACACTGACAGAGACTCATACATTAACAGAGACCCATACATTTACAGAGACTCATACACTCACAGAGACCCATACACTAACAGAGACTCATACACTTGCAGAGACGCATACACTAACAGAGACCCATACACTTACAGAGACTCATACACTTGCAGAAACATATCACTTACAGACACCTACACACTTACAGAGACCTATACACTGACAGAGACCCATACACTAATTGAGACCCATACACTTACAGAGACCCATACACTAATAGAGACCCATACACTTACAGAGACCCATACACTTACAGAGACCCATACATTAACAGAGACCCATACACTTACAGAGACCCATACATTAATAGAGACCCATACACTTACAGAGACCCATACACTTACAGAGACCCATACACTTACAGAGACCCATACACTCACAGAGACCCATACACTTAGAGAGGCCCATACACTGACAGAGACTCATACATTAACAGAGACCCATACACTTACAGAGACTCATACACTCACAGAGACCCATACATTAACAGAGACCCATACACTTGCAGAGACCCATACACTAATAGAGACCCATACACTTACAGAGACCCATACACTTACAGAGACCCATACACTTACAGAGACCCATACACTTACAGAGACCCATACACTCACAGAGACCCATACACTTAGAGAGGCCCATACACTGACAGAGACTCATACATTAACAGAGACCCATACACTTACAGAGACTCATACACTCACAGAGACCCATACATTAACAGAGACCCATACACTTGCAGAGACCCATACACTAATAGAGACCCATACACTTACAGAGACCCATACACTTACAGAGACCCATACACTTACAGAGACCCATACACTCACAGAGACCCATACACTTAGAGAGGCCCATACACTGACAGAGACTCATACATTAACAGAGGCCCATACACTGACAGAGACTCATACATTAACAGAGACCCATACACTTACAGAGACTCATACACTCACAGAGACCCATACATTAACAGAGACCCATACACTTGCAGAGACCCATACACTAATAGAGACCCATACACTTACAGAGACCCATACACTTACAGAGACCCATACACTTACAGAGACCCATACACTCACAGAGACCCATACACTTAGAGAGGCCCATACACTGACAGAGACTCATACATTAACAGAGACCCATACACTTACAGAGACTCATACACTCACAGAGACCCATACATTAACAGAGACCCATACACTTGCAGAGACCCATACACTAATAGAGACCCATCCACTTACAGAGACCCATACACTTACAGAGACCCATACACTTACAGAGACCCATACACTCACAGAGACCCATACACTTAGAGAGGCCCATACACTGACAGAGACTCATACATTAACAGAGACCCATACATTTACAGAGACTCATACACTCACAGAGACCCATACACTAACAGAGACTCATACACTTGCAGAGACGCATACACTAACAGAGACCCATACACTTACAGAGACTCATACACTTGCAGAAACATATCACTTACAGACACCTACACACTTACAGAGACCTATACACTGACAGAGACCCATACACTAATTGAGACCCATACACTTACAGAGACTCATACACTAATAGAGACCCATACACTTACAGAGACCCATACACTTACAGAGACCCATACATTAACAGAGACCCATACACTTACAGAGACCCATACATTAATAGAGACCCATACACTTACAGAGACCCATACACTTACAGAGACCCATACACTTACAGAGACCCATACACTCACAGAGACCCATACACTTAGAGAGGCCCATACACTGACAGAGACTCATACATTAACAGAGACCCATACACTTACAGAGACTCATACACTCACAGAGACCCATACATTAACAGAGACCCATACACTTGCAGAGACCCATACACTAATAGAGACCCATACACTTACAGAGACCCATACACTTACAGAGACCCATACACTTACAGAGACCCATACACTCACAGAGACCCATACACTTAGAGAGGCCCATACACTGACAGAGACTCATACATTAACAGAGACCCATACATTTACAGAGACTCATACACTCACAGAGACCCATACACTAACAGAGACTCATACACTTGCAGAGACGCATACACTAACAGAGACTCATACACTTACAGAGACTCATACACTTGCAGAAACATATCACTTACAGACACCTACACACTTACAGAGACCTATACACTGACAGAGACCCATACTCTAATTGAGACCCATACACTTACAGAGACCCATACACTTACAGAGACCCATACACTTACAGACACCTACACACTTACAGAGACCTATACACTTACAGAGACCTATACACTTACAGAGACCTATACACTTGCATAACTTCGATGATGATAATGGTGACGACAACGATGACAGCGACGACGATGACGCGTCTCACTCACTATGACGCATATCTCCCCCTGGTCACCGACTCCGGGGTTCAGCGGGAAGTCGTGGGTGATGGAGCCGCTCTCCTGGTGAGGACAGAAGAAGTTGGTAACAGGAGGAGGAGGGAGGGGGGAGGGGGAAGGACCCTCGCATCAGACGGGGACTCGAACTCATTCCTCCGCGTTCCCCGGGGGCCGAGACGGGAGGTGACGGCAGGAGGGCGCACAGAGCGGGGCCGCAGGGAGCCACGGGGGGGGGGGGGGGGGAAGGCGAGGAGGTGATAGAGAAGACATCACGCGGGCACGCAGCGTGTGCGCTTGCAGGGCGCTGGCTGAGATGTCACGGCAACTCATGCCAACCACTCCAATGCCCCTCCACAACTCGTGCCAATCATTCCGATGCCCGGTTGTTTATTGTTTTGCTGCCCAGGGGACCCCCTGTTGGGTAGCTGTCCCTGCGCAGGCGCGTATTGAACCACGACACAATTCCATGGTGACCTGCATAGGTCACCATACTTCGATGGTGATTACCGTTGAACAAACAATGACAGGTACTGCTATTTTAGTGCACACACTCGACAGGAGGTACAAGAACAATGGGCTTGTATAATATGCGCATGCATATAACACGTTGATTGCCATATAAATAACCCATTGTCATTTATAAGCATTCATTAATCCCCCCCCTCACGTCACTCAAGAAGTGCTCACAAGTGATGTCATCACATCTACCCCTCTATTTAAGGAACGAACAAGGAGCATTTATCCACAGATCTGGCTGTCGCCTGATGATGCTGGTTGTAATTACTGTTGAAACGTCGAACTCAGATTGTAAATGTTGTGGCTTTGCTCTCCAACACACCGGTGTGGTGCTGTACTAATAACGAATTGGCACGTTCCGTTTACGTGACAAACCTTAACCAATTGGCTGTGTCGGGTGGTGGTGGGTTTAACGACCCATTTATATTAACGCGATCTAACCCAGACAAACCGGTACTACGAGTGACGATGACATTCATGATGATGACGATGGCAACGGCGACGATGATCGCGATCATTACGACGATCGACGATCGCGACCACGCCGCCGCCGCCAGCGGTGACGAAACGATCCGCTCACCAGTTCCTTGAAGGTGGCGCTGTCCATGGCCGTGTCGCGCCCTCCCCGTCGCACCAGCAGCGTGGCGCGCACCTCGTACATGCACCTGCGCAGCAGCCCGTCGGCGCGCAGAGTCACGCCGCCCGGCGCCCGGCTCAGACGCAGCGCCCCCCACTCCGCCGTGACTGCGGCAAGCCGACACCGCAAGGACAACCCCACAGTTATTGTCGTCGTCGTTGTCATCGCCGTCATTATCATCATGCGTCGTGTCCGTCCGGTGCTCGCCGAGCTCTTTTGGCTTCCGTGTTGCCGAACGGATACGTTACAACGTCGTGCTCATGATACGCGCGCGCCACAAATAAGTAGCCAAGGGGCTATAAACCATCGCCACACCAACTCCGCTCGTCATCCTTGCAGCAGCAGCAGCGGAGGCTTTTGGCTCAGCCAGCGAACAAAGACGGTGGTCGTCACCGCGTCGCGCTCTTTCAGATGCGCTCCGGCGGCCGTCCGGAACGCTCTTCCTTCCGATATTCGGAAGCCATTGGAGCTACGGCACTGTTAAATCGTCATTTAGATTGACGAAGTCATTTCTTTAGAGCTGCTTTTTGTGTTTAGTTTGTTGTCCTTCCCCGCACCTCCGATTGGCATGCTACGTACGGTGCGAAAGAAGTTCCAACATGCTGTACATACATTGAAAGCTCAACGCGCTCATCAATAACAGTGGCCTTAAAATAAAAAAAGTCATATCAGTACAGCAAGCAGGTTACTATGAACCTATTTCCTGCGACGTTTCCCATTCCCTCTCCTCTTGCGAATAGATTTCCTCAATTCAGGGTGGTTTAAAACACGAGCAGTGGAAATAAAATTACCGTGCATGCACGTGCATGTGTGCATGCACGTGCATGTGTGCATGCACGTGCGTGTGTGCATGTGCGCATGCACGTGCGTGTGTGCATGTGCATGCACGTGCGTGTGTGCATGCGCGTTCACCATTCTCAAAGGGACATTTCTGGACTCGCAACGAGCTTTCCTTGGTAGCGTAGACCTGGGCACACACACACACAAAGACAAATATCCCCCGTATAGCCTTAACAGACTGTTGGGGCAAGTTCTGTTAGCGAGCACCTATGAAGGCCAGAAAGTCACACGATGGGGTGGGTGGCCAACACCACGCCGTGCCGCCTTTGTCTCCCCAGTGGCAATGTTTATTACACACCGCAACAGGTACTCATTTGAGACTGAGTCTACCTAGGGGAGGCCCGGGACCGCTTCAGAAAATCGTCACTGGTGTTGGCCGTGAGCGGGAATCGAACCCGGATCGGCAGGTTCGTAGCGCAGCGCGCTAACCGCTACACTACCGCCACACACTCACACGCACACACGCACTTACACGCGCACGCAGTCACACGCACAGAGAGCCGGAGTTGAAACCGCGAGGAGCGAAACACAACCTCGTCCACGGTCACGAAATGCGGCTAAAGGCGAAGGCGCAGCCCCGCAAGTGCCCGCTCACTCCGCCGCCTATGGAACAGGTGGGGGAGCGTGTGTTCTCTCTCCCTCCCCATGGTGATTGCGTGGATTGCCCTCCGGGGTCCTCCCTCCACATTTATAATTAACGTGCGTTTAGAGTATTTGGCTGCTATAAATTTCCACGCAATGAGCCACTTCGTGGAGCTGTCATTTGTGGTCAGGTCGCTTCTGAAAAAGAGCTACGTAGCTTAGTGGGGCCTTACCTGGTAAAATAAAAATAGTTGCGTTTTTCTTGTGTATATATATATGTTTAAGTGATTTGTTTATCTTTCCTATACTTCACTCCTATTGTGTTTTTGTACCGTTTGTTGTCGTAACGTTCTGACCCCGTGCCCCTTCTGTACATTTATGAAAAAGAGCTTTATAGCTCATCGGACTCCTCCTGCACTATAAGTATAAGATTCTACTTCTGAATGAAATAAAACTGTTTACAGTTTTAGCACGGTGCCAAGTGGCTCTTGAAGCAATGAGAGCCGGGCCGGGCCGTGAACAGGGCCGGCACGGCACGGGTCTCGCTTCCGAAGGGCCGTGGGAACGCAGCGGGAGCGGTCACCACCACCACCAACGCCACCGCCGCAGCCGCCACCGCCGCCGCCACCACCACCACCGCTACCACCACTGCCACCACCCCCACCACCGTCTCACCTCGACGCAGAGGCAGGGCATGGCTTGCTCTATGATGAACTCGCTCGAATTGCTGCTCCCTGTCAGGGTCCGAATCTGCGGGAGGCAACGACCGTGCGAGCGTTTTCACCACTCCGTTTGGATTGCTCCTGCAGTCTACATAAAGATTCCGATTCTGAAATGCCAGCGAGTGAATAGAGCCCAGTCCCCAAGCTTCTGGGCTCTATGTTAAGTGACCACGGCCCAGTCCCAAGCCTCTGGGTTCTACGTTAAGTGATCATGGCCTAGTCCCCAAGCCTCTGGGGCTCTACGTTAAGTGACCACGGCCTAGTCCCCAAGCCTCTGGGCTCTACGCTAAGTGACCATGGCCGAGTCCCCAAGCCTCTGGGGCTCTACGTTAAGTGACCACGGCCCAGTCTCCAGGCCCCTGGGGCTCTACGTTAAGTGACCACGGCCTAGTCCCCAAGCCTCTGGGCTCTATGTTAAGTGACCACGGCCTAGTCCCCAAGCCTCTGGGGCTCTACGTTAAGTGACCACGGCCCAGTCTCCAGGCCCCTGGGGCTCTACGTTAAGTGACCACGGCCAAGTCTCCAAGCCTCTGGGGCTCTACGTTAAGTGATCATGGCCTAGTCCCCAGGCCTCTGGGCTCTACGTTAAGTGACCATGGCCCAGTCTCCAAGCCCCTGGGGCTCTACGTTAAGTGATCATGGCCCAGTCTCCAAGCCCCTGGGGCTCTACGTTAAGTGACCATGGCCCAGTCTCCAAGCCCCTGGGGCCCTACGTTAAGTGATCATGGCCCAGTCCCCAA
Source organism: Lampetra fluviatilis (assembly GCF_964198595.1). Taxonomy (NCBI): domain Eukaryota; kingdom Metazoa; phylum Chordata; class Hyperoartia; order Petromyzontiformes; family Petromyzontidae; genus Lampetra; species Lampetra fluviatilis. The sequence goes on along the minus strand of NC_136312.1, from coordinate 4,883,717 downwards.
GCCTCTGGGCTCTACGTTAAGTGATCATGGCCTAGCTTCCAAGCCTCTGGGTTCTACATAAGTGATCATGGCCTAGTCCCCAAGCCTTCGGGGCTGTATGTGAAAGCACCATGGCCTGTGACTCGAGAAGAGCTCCCGCAGGAAAGGAAATCTGCGCAGCCGCCTCCGCTGTGACGCCATGCAAAGTATGACTCAAACCACGAAGACAACGAAGATGGAACGTTCTGACGAGTGGGCTTATCGGCGAGATGTTAACTCCCTCGCCTGGTATACAGGAGGTCGTAGGTTCGATCCCAACCCTGACGCCTGCTGTATACTTGGAGTTTGCGTGTTTCTGTATGTCCCCGTGGTCACGTAGATTTTTCTCTGGGTTGTCCGGTTTTTTCCCCTCCACATTTAGAATCAACATCACGCGTTTAAGAGTATACGGCTGTTATAAATTTCCACGCGATGCAAAGCCGCCACTTCCCCATTGAGCTATCATTTGTGATAAGGGGAGGGGGTGCTCACGGGTGCGATGTCGGCACAGTTGGCGAACGTGAGGTGGCACAGCCGCACGTTGTATTCCGGGCGAGGGTCCAAGCTTTGGTAGGACACCAGCAAGCGTCCAGGCGACGCGTTGACGGCCAGGCTGACGAGTGCCGTCCACTCTGCCCCAAACCGCACACGAAGACAGAGATCAAACCGCCACCCGTTGTGGGCCTACGCAGGCTCGTCGTTAGTGAGCACCTATGAAGGCCGGCGCGGTGCACGGGACGAACGTACGTATGTCCGTTGAACTTCTTTCGCACTACGCGTAGATAGCCACGCTAATCGGAGGTGCGCACAGGGGAAGGACAACAAACTAAACACAAAAAGTAGTTCTGATTTAATTAGTTTTCAATCTGGATGATTTAATGGTGCATAGTTCCCGGTGGCTTCCTAACATCAGAAGGAGGAGCGTTCCAGACGGCAGCAGAAGTAGCGCATCTGAAAGCGCCGCGCGGTGCGGTGCGGTGACCACCGTCTTTGTTGCTATGGATAGCCAAAAGCCGCCGTGACTCAAGAGTCAGATCTAGAAAGTTATCCATGCGGTGAAGGCAGTCCGACTGTTCACCGGGTAAAGCCCGCCAAATAAACTGGCTCTTTTTCAGAGGCGACCTGGCCACACGTAATGACAGCTCGGCTTATGTGACCATCACGCCTGGGGATTTACAGGAGCAGCCAAATAAACTCAAGGGCGGCGTGACGTTGATTCTGAATGTGGAGTTGGGGGGGGGACAAAACCACCATGGGGAGAGAGAGAAAACACGTGGACTCCAAGTACAAGGTGCTTCAAAACAATGTTAACACTTATATGGGACTTTCGTTTTTAATGGAAAAGAACGGATAATATACACTGTAACATGATAGCAAATGTATGTTAACAGTTTCAAATAGTCAAAGAGTCTCTCCACTTGTTCGCCATCATTGTCTACGCGTGGCCTGGAATCTTCTCCATGTGGTCTCCAGAGCCTGGAGGCACATTTCTTGCGGTGTTGTTGCAAATTCTCCCAAGTGTTCAGATTTTTTTGAAGCACCCTATATACAACAACAGGCACTGTCAGGGTCCAGGATCGAACCCACGACCTCCTGCGCGCCAGGCATGGGGGATAACATATCCTCGCCTCTGCGACGGCCCTGACATTTCAAGGCTTTCTAAACATTGCCCTAGATTGAACACTAATTTTCGATTGAAAACTAATTTTTTATTAAAAACTCATTCCTTTAGAACTGCTTGTTGTTGCGTTTCTTTTGTTGTTCTTCCCCCACCCCCCGCGCACCTCTGATTAGTACGGTTAGCTACGTACGGTGTGAAAGAAGTTTAACGTACATACATTAAAAAGTTCAATGTATATTCTCCGGTAAATATCAGAAACATACCAAATGTTGGGTTCTCAAGGGGGGGGGGGGTGCAACTGCCGACCATGGCCCTTCCCTCCTCACCCCTTCGGTGCTTGTGCAAGGCGAGGTGCACCGTGTGGCCATCGCATGAAGGCTCGCTGGTAGGTCATGGGGACAGACCCAGGTGTTACGGGTTATCAGCACAGACTATTGGAGCAAGTGCTCTTGGCGAGTAGCACCTGTGAGAGGGTCGGTGGCCAGCACCACGCCCGGCCACCTTCGTCTCTGACCTGTGCTGAAGTCTACACGCAGCACCAGGCACGCACTTAAGGTTGAGTCGACCTAGGGAAGGCCCAGGATCGGTTGAAATATTCACACTTATCGGGCATGAGCGGGAATCGAACTCGGGCTGCCGGGTTCGTAGTGCTGTCCGCTAACCACTACGCCAGCGCTCCCCACCGCTGACATGCTGGCACACGTATACGGACACACACGCAAGTGTGTACATGTGTATGTACAGTGAGTGGTGTGTGCGGTACATACTATTGCAGACTGGTAACTTCCTAAGGTTCGGGTCAGTACAAACTGTGAAGAGAGAAAGACAGAGGTACGATCAATGCTGCCTGCCTTGATCTAGCACAGGTATCGAGTTAAAACCCCGGGATTGTACCTCGTGTAGCTCAGCCGTGAGTCTGACCCAGTCGTGAGTCTCACCCAGCCGTGGGTCTGACCCAGCCTTGAGTCTCACCCAGCCTTGAGTCTCACCCAGCCTTGAGTCTGACCCAGCCTTGAGCTTGACCCAGCCTTGAGTCTGACCCAGCCTTGAGTCTGACCCAGTCGTGAGTCTGACCCAGCCGTGAGTCAGACCCAGTCGTGAGACTGATTCCGTGTACAATCTCTGCCCACGCGTGTTCCCAGCACGATAGGGGGAGGGAGGGGGGTGCGCTGGCGAGGCTGTGTGGTGGCGAACGTACCTGGCACGGTGTAGTTGGCGCTGGCGCTCTCCACGTACGGCTGGCTGTGGACTCTCGCGTACACAAAGTCCCCGGGCCTCACGGAGAAACACGAGTACGTGAAGCTCCACTGTGACACGACGGGCAACACGGGGGGGGGGCACGGAGACGCGGGCAACTCAACGGAGACCGTCCCGGCGCAGACAGCGTGCGTGTGTGTGCGCGCGTGTGTGTATGGATAGCGGTAGAGTAGCGGTTAGCGCGCTGTGCTGCGTATGTGCGTGTGTTTGTTTAACTTCTTTCGCACCGTACGTAGCCGACCGTGCTAATCCGAGGTGCTACGAACCCGGCGACCCGAGTTCAATGCTCGCGCACGGCCAACACCGGTGACGATTAACTGAACCGGTCCTGGGCCTCCCCGAGGTCGACTCAGCATTAAATGAGTACCTGGTATGGTGTGCAGTTAACATCGCCACTGGAGGAGACAAAGGCGGCCGGGCGTGGTGCTGGCCACACGCGCCCTTGCGTGCCATGCCGGCCTTCATAGGTGCTCATTAGCAGCATTTTCCCCCACAGTCTACGAAGGCTACACGGGAGATCTTTGGCTTTGGGGTCGGCAGTGGGCACTGTTTCTGTCATCCAAGGGATTACTGTGAGGGTGGCATCTCCAGCTCCTTCTCAGAGTGAGCAATAGTTACCAGGTCATCCACATCACATAACGTGGAATAACAGTAGGAAGCCATCCCTGGATTGCACCCGGGCATCTATCAGCCTCCCATTGTATCCTTAGCAGACGGAAATTCCTCCAGTAAAACCATGGACAGTTGCTGAACCTACTTCAAAGACGATGTTAAATAGTGGAGGAGCCAGAGAACGTCCCTGTCGCACTCCACCGTGAACAGGGAGTGACTCCGACTCCCGACTACGCAGATTTACCCGGGCCTGCCCACCATGGTGAAGGTCCTTAATGATTGTGATCAGAATCAGGGACCCAGAAAGCACGAAGAACAACCCACAGCACTGGCCTGTTGATCGTATCCTAGGCCTTGGCCAGGTCAATAAAGCGGAGATGTAGGTTCTGTTGAAATTCTCTACACCTCTGCTGTAGCAGACAGACAGAGTATGGAGCCCGTGCAGGACCGCCCCTACCTAAAACCACACTGGTGGAGAGAAAGATGGCCAGGCATGGTGCTGGCTTCACTACCCCGTCGTGAATTGGTTTGGCCTAAATAGGTGCTCACTTACAGCTCTTAGCGGTTCTTAACCTTTACTGCAGCCTTGCAACCCTTTGGTTCTCAATTGTAAAAAAAATGTGTTACAATGTTAACAAATACACAGAGGGTTTGATGAAAAAAAAAGTTAATTGTAACTTACGTGCCCGTGCTTAATTTGTGTTGTCGATGATTTACTTTCGAAAAAAATGTGGCCATGTCTCGCACCTCCAGAAAGGGCATCTCTCACCCCCTGGGGGTGCAGCGTGCAGCCCCTGCCCTAGAGCCTGCGAGACTACGCGCGTCACTTGCCCCCCCCCCCTTCCCCCGCCCCTCCCCTTCCCCCGCCCCTCCCCCCTTCCTACACCGCCCCCCCTCCGTGCTCACCGGCCGCCCCTGCGGGTCGCGCTGCTCCACGGGGGGTCTCGGGAAGCGCAGGGAGACCTCCTCGTGCCGGTCGCGGATCTTCACCTTCACACAGAACCCCGTCACGCTGCGCACACTCGCTACTCGGCACGCACGGGGGACATGTGGGGACACACAGAGACACACGGGGACACACGGAGACACAGAGACATACGGGGACACACACGGAGACACGGAGGGGCACACGGAGACACATGGGGACCAGGGAATACACCGGACACAAGAGGACATACCGGGACATGCGGGGAAACACAGGGACGCAGGAGGACATGCAGTGACAGGAGACACACGGGGGCAGGAGACACACGGGGACATGGGCAGGAAGCAAGGACAAGAGACACGGGGCCAGGAGACGTGGGGATGGAATAGCGAGACAAAGGAGTGGGAGACACGAGAATGGGAGACACGGGAATGGGAGGCACGGGGACATGAGTGGGGGACATGGGTGGGAGACACGGGGACATAGGAGACACGGGGACAGGAGACACACGAGTTAGTAACCTGTGTGGCGAAGCCATGAGGAACAGGGAGCAGTTAGGACGCTGACGATGATTATGGTGATGACTGACGATGCTGATGATGATACGAATGAAGATGGTGACGCCAATGACTGATGAATATGACGTTAATGCCGCTGCTGCTGATGATGACAACGCTGATGATGACTCTAATCACGATTACGACACCGATGATGATGAGGACTTTGATGACGCTGATGCTGAAAATTAAAATGGCAATGATGCTGATGATAATGGCGCTGATAACGCTGCTGGTACTGATGATGCGAACGATGACAATGATGATGATGACGACAATGATGACGATGATGATGACAATGATGATGACGACGACAATGATGACGATGATGATGACAATGATGATGACGACGACAATGATGACGATGATGATGACGATGACAACGATGATGACAATTATGATAATGATGACGACAACGACGACGATGACGACGACAATGACGACAATGACGACGATGATGATGACGAAGACGACGATGATGACGAAGACGACGATAATGATGACGACGATGACGACGATGATGACAATAATGACGATGACGACGATGACAACAATCATGACGACGATGACGATGACGACGACGATGATGACGATGACGACGACGACGATGACGACGACGACGATGATGATGACGACGTGGCTTCACCATCCACGGGCAGGCTCCACGCGACTCTCAGCACCAACGCTGTCCCGTTGGCCGAGGGCACGGTGGCAAAGCGCAGTATCTGTGGGCCCGAGGGCAGAAGGTCGCCTCCCAGAAGAGACTCGCAGCCTGCATGAGGGACACACGGGGGACACGCGTGGGGACACGTGAGGGACATCTGGGCCGATCCATCGCAATCCCGAACCCACACAGTCCTGCCCGAAACCATGCGGTCCGACCGGGACTGACTAGAATCCATCATAATTTTTCAGAGTTCGTCTGAGCCACCAGGGCCCATCAGAATCAGAATCATTATTTATACTGCAGGAGGAATCCGATGAGCTATAAAGCTCTGTTTTTCACACAGATGTCCAGTAGAGGCGGGTGAGCGAGTCACAACATCAGTGAGCAAGCCGCAACAGCAAGAAGCCCTTCTGTGCCAAACGTGAAGCACCCAGAAACACGGGTGAATGATTGCTGAATGAGGTGGCTTATCATCATTATCACCACGTGGAATATGCTTATAAATGTGGAGAAAAACAACGCGACCACGTGGAGAGAGAAAGACACGCAAACTCCAAAAACGCAGAAGGCGTCAGGGTCGAGATCGAACCCACAATCTCCTATATACCAGGCGAGGTAGTTAACATCTCCTAGCCACCTTGATGATGATGATGAGAGAGACACACGCAAACTCCAAATATACAGCAGCAGGCGTCAGGGTCGGGATCGAACCCACGACCTCCTGTATACCAGGCGAGGTAGTCAACATCTCCTAGCCATCGTGGCGATCCTCAGAGTGGTTACCAGGGATTACCCGTGACCTGCCTTCGTCCGCCAATCCGATTACAATGTCCAAGTTACTTTTATTGTCAACGCATTCAAAACTCCCAAACGATGTGGCCGTGGACCAACTCACCTCTGACCACAGTGCAGGCGAGACCCTGAGACAGAAGGCAGAGAGAAAAAACAACGGTGATTAATGGGCAACGCAAACACGTCCTTTGTAATTCCCAACAATACCCGCAGAGGAGGTGAGGCAGGGTGCCCTGCTGAACCACGGCGGACCCGAGTTCGAGCCCCTGCCACGGCTTGCGTTAGTTGCGGGTGATATCAGTCACGGGGGGGTCAGGGGTCAGCAACCTGCGGTGGCTCGTTACGGAACTGGCTCTTGACATGTTGTCGGGGGGGGGGGGGGGGTTACCGAATTCGAAAAAAAATGGCTCTTGTTGTTTTGGTTGCCGACCATTTACCATGGGTGTCCAGTTTACCATGGGAGTCCGGTTTACTATGAGAGTCCAGTTTACCATGAGAGTCCAGTTTACCATGGAAATATATCTTACTATGGGAGTCCAGTTTACCATGGAAGTCAAGTTTACCATGGAAATCCAGTTTACCATGGAAGTCCAGTTTACCATGGAAATCCAGTTTACCATGGGAGTCCTGTTTACCATGGGCGCCTCATTAAGGAACTGCTTCGTGGCGTCATCTATTAAGGACCCGCCACGCGGTGCACAGCAACTCTTGAAACATCGCGAGCGTTTTACCGAATCCGACGAAGGAAATGACTTCTAGTTATTTTTGTCGCCGACCGCTGGATTTGAACACACACACGGAACATGAGAACTAGGGGAGACAAAGGCGGCCGGGCGTGGTCTCGTTGGCTACCCAACTCTCTCGTGTGCCGTGACGACCTTCATAGGTGCGCGCGAACAGAACAGGCTAAACCGTGTTGTGTGTTCACGTCTTTGTATGGACGTGTGTGTGTGTCCCTCATTGGGGAGCGGTAGTGTAGCGGTTAGCGCTACGCTGCGCTACGCTGCGCTATGAACCCGGCGACCCGAGTTCGACTCCCGCTCACGGCCAACACCGGTGACGATTATCTGCCCCGGTCCTGGGCCTCCCCTAGGTCGACTCGGCCTCAAATGAGTACCCGGTGCGGTGCGTAAACATCGCCACTGGGGAGACAAAGGCGGTCGGGCATGGTGCTGGCCACCCCCCCCCCCTCGTGTACCGTCCCGGCCTTCATAAGTGCTCGCTAATAGCACTTACCCCTGCAGTCTGTTAAGGCTACACGGGGGATCTTTGTCTTTGTAACTAATCGGAGCGGTGGTGCGGCGGCTTGCGCGCTGCGCTACGAACCCGGCGCCACCCGAGTTCAAATTCCCGCTCGCGAACTCAGCCCCTAGGTCGACTCAGCCTCGAATGAGTGCCTGGTGCGATGTGTAAAACACAAACAAAAACGTCGCCAACTGGGAAGCCAACGGGGGCGGCCGTGGCGGCATTCATAGAGGTGTTCGCTAACAAGCACGGAGAGTCTAAGGCTCTAAGCTCTCAGGGGTGGGGAACCTTTTCTCTGCCAAGGGCCATTTGGATATTTACAACATCATTCGCGGGCCATACAATATTTAATTCAACTTAAAAATTAGCCCGTTATATTTGGTCAAACATTTAATTAACTCACCCCTAATGCGATGGCTGGAACTGCTTCTCTTTGGCGAGGCGTGTGATGTTAGCCGGTGTTGATGATGTTGCTGCTACTCGCAACTGCTTTTCCAGGTTTGCTCCTAGATTTGTTGAAATTCGAGTCCCGCCTGCGGTTGCCTTGGCAGGGCCAGACCCCTGGACTGTAAGGTAACGTTGGTCTTTGATGGCCCCCTGTTGCGTTGTTAACGCGCACTCACCTGTTGCGAGCAATTCCCGCTGCACGTGTCGCGTGTCCGAGTCGCCAGCGACGGGATCACCATCATCACCATCATCATCGTCGTCGCCACCATCCCCATCATCGACCACGGTCCCAACCTTTTCATCTCCATCATCATTTGACGTTAAAATCCCTTCGTCTTGCGTGGTGGGGCGGTGGTGGTCTTGGTGATGATGAATTATAAATCCACGGCCGTGCGGGAAGAAGTCGTTGAAATCGCTGTTGCTGGCCACAGACTTTCCGGGCTCGCCATAGGAATATGTAATTTCCACCCACCGGATCCGCAAGGGCTGTAACAGAAGTGGACGTTGAATGGGGCGCCGAACGTCGCAATGAGCGCGCTCCGCTCAGGCAGTCGCTGCTGGCTCGTGAGAGGCGGGGAGAGCGAGGAGGAGGCGGGGAGAGCGAGGGGGAGGGTTGGGGAGGTGTTCATCAAGCAGAAGATTGATCATGGTCGATGAGGATGACAGAGGAGCGAGGGGATGTGCAGGAGGGTTGGGGGGGGGGGTCTTCATCAAGCAGTAGATTGATAATGGCCGATGAGGATGAGAGGGGAGAGAGTGAGCGAGAGGTGGGGGTTTTACATAAAGCTAAGTTTAAAAATGTAAAAAAAAATACGAAATGATGAACGAAGCAAAGTGCCGACTACACCGAGCATCTTCTTGTTTCCACTGATCGTAAAAAAAAACGAGAGAGGGGAACGAGGAAGATGTGCGTGAGAACAAAAACAACACATCCGTGTCATGGTTAGGAATGATGCGTCAACGTACTAAAGACGCGAATGGCAAGTTGTTGATTTGGGGATAATTACCGGGAACCGGTTGGACAAATGCAGTCGCAGATCTCTGGGCGCACAGCCCTGCCCAGAGGCGTCAAACCCGGGCAGCCCTCCTCATTCCTCAAGCGTGACGGGGGGGGGCAGAAGAGGGGCGGTTTGTGAGCTCGGGCAACCCAGAAGGCTTCAGAGAGAGAAACAAATATAACCCGTAAAAACAAAGTTTTTCACTATAAATCCTTTATATGCGTGGCGGCTAGAGTACTCTCGTCCTCTGGCTTGAGATGGCTGCCACCTATGGGTCAGATGATTGCATGGCAGCATTAAGCAATTGGTAATTAAATATAATATTTTTGTCCTGAAAAGTGTAACATTTTGGAAAACATTTTTCACGAACATTAATTGTCACGCACAACGAGTCTGTGTGGGAAATGTCAGCTCGATTGGATCACGGGAAGTGGGTTAAAAAACGACTGAAAGATTTGCACGGTCCTAAGCAAGCAAGCAAGTGAACTTAATATAAAGGATTTAAAAACCACAAAGACTTCCACGAGTCTTCGTCATCGGCGTTCCCAGCGTTCCGTGTTGTTCTCCAAACTCCCGTGGTTGTGTTGTTGTTATGTTGTTGTGTCTCTCACTCGGTGTAATTCCGTACAGGGCCTCTCTCCTCTGCGCTTCACTGACCACTTCTCAGATGATTTTTTGTTAATTTTTATCCTGGAAAGCCACTGTCATTTATATGCATTCACAAATCTCCCACCCACCCACACCCCACCACTTGGCTCAAGAAGGGCTCACAAGTGATGTCATCACATCTACCCCCTCTATTTAAGGAAGGAAACAGGAGGAGGATGTCTCCACAGATCATGCTGTCCGCCTGATGTTGTAATCACTGCCGACACGTCACGCGACTCAGACTGTACAACATACGCATGCAGTACGTTGATTGCCATATAAATAACCCAACCGGCATTGGATACCAATTGTCATTTATAAACATTTATTAACCCCCCCACCTCACGTCGCTCAAGAAGGGCTCACAAGCGATGTCAGCACATCTAACCCTCTAGTTAAGGAACGAAACAGGAGGATTTTTCCACAGATCTGGCTGTCGCCTGATGATGCTAGCTGTAATTACTGGCGAAACGTCGAACTCAGATTGTAAACGTTGTGGCTTTGCTCTCCAACACACCGGTGTGGTGCTGTACTAGTAACGAGTTGGCACGTTCCGTTTACGTGACAACCCTTACCTTATTGGCTGTGTCGGGTGGTGGCGGGTTTAACGACACATTTATATTTACGCGATCTAACCGAACCTAACCAAACGAAACCAACCCCCCCCCCCCCTATATTATGGAGATGAAGCAAGTACATTATTTGGAGCAATGCTCACCCGACATGCTGTTCAATGTTTCCTACAGCTCGCGAGTTTTCCATTCGCCCTGCGCTCGAATTCCTCACCGTGCGAACACCCCGCGGTCGCCTTCTCGTTCTTTGTGCCTGCGTCGCTCCGGTCGATCGTACGCCCTGAGGCTACCCCCCCACCTCCCCAATCGAGACTCGTCCATCGCCTCTTCGTTACCGCTCGCGCCCCTTCTGACGCAAGTGTCGTCTTGCTCCGACGCTGGTGCAGCAGAGACACCCCCGGGGAGAAGAGCCGCTGGGTCGTGCGCAGGCCCCGTCGGGGTTTCGAAGGCTACAGCGTGCGCTCTCGGAGCTCTGTGAATAGTGTGTCTATGTTGTGTGTCTCTCTGTGTGTGTCTATGTTGTGATCTGGGCAAAGTCCCATCAGTGAGCTCCTCCGGCAGGCAAGGCTGCGTTGGCTGGGTCATGTAGCCCGCATGCCCAGCCACCGCATGCCTAAACAGCTTTTGTTCGGCCGGATCGAGGGGGCTAAACGGGCGCGGCACAGGCTAGAGAAGAGATGGAGTGATGTGGTACAGGAGGACGTGGAGCTGAGTGGACTTGCCGATGACTGGTACCAGCGGTGTCAAGATCGGCCTCAGTGGAGGAGGCTCGTGAAGGACGCTACTGGGCAGTTGGAGGCAGTCGCCCTCCAACAACAACGGAGGGCGGAGGAGCGACGCTCACAACAACGAGCGGAGCGCCGGGTGGCTAAAGCACAGCAAGTTGGCACAGTAGGGGGCACAGGTGGTGCATCAGCCAGTCATCTCGGTCATCTCGGTCAGTCGACCCGTGGCACCTGCTGGGTCTGCCCCGTGACCTCCTGCCAGCGGGCGTTCGACACTTCACGTGGCCTCAGGGTGCACATGGCCTGGCACAAGCGTCGTGGTGACGTCACCGCCACTTAGTGGCGAATGGCGGTTGTTGTTGTTGTCTATGTTGTGTGCCTCTCTCTGTGTGTCTCTGTGTTGTGTGTCTCTCTGTGTGTGTCTATGTTGGGGAGCGGTAGTGTAGCGGTTAGCGCGCTGCGCTATGAACCTGGCGACACGAGTTCGATTCCCGCTCACGGCCAACACCAGTGACGATTATCTGAACCGGTCCCGGCCTCCCCTAGGTCGACTCAGCCTCAAATGAGTACCTGGTGAGGTGTGTAAACATCGTCACTGGGGAGACAAAGGCGGTCGGGCGTGGTGCTGGCCACCCACCCCCTCGTGTACCGTTCTGGCCTTCATAGGTGCTCGCTAACAGCACTTGCCCCTACAGTCTGTTAAGGCTATACGGGGGATCTTTATCTTTGTCTATGTTGTGTGTCTCTCTCTGTGTGTCTATGTTGTGTGTCTCTCTCTGTGTGTCTATGTTGTGTGTCTCTCTCTGTGTGTCTATGTTGTGTGTCTCTCTCTGTGTGTCTATGTTGTGTGTCTCTCTGTGTGTGTCTATGTTGTGTGTCTCAGTGTGTCTATGTTGTGTGTCTCTCTGTGTGTCTGTGTTTTGTGTCTCTCTCTATGTGTCTATGTTGTGTGTCTCTCTCTGTGTGTCTATGTTGTGTGTCTCTCTCTGTGTGTCTATGTTGTGTCTCTTTGTGTGTGCCTCTCTCTGTGTGTCTCTGTGTGTGTCTCTCTCTGTGTGTCTCTGTGTGTCTCTCTCTGTGTGTCTCTGTGTGTGTCCCTCTCTGTGTGTCTATGTTGTGTGTCTCTGTGTGTCTATGTTGTGTGTCTCTCTGTGTGTCTATGTTGTGTGTCTCTCTCTGTGTGTCTATGTTGTGTGTCTCTGTGTGTCTATATTGTGTGTCTCTCTCTGTGTGTCTGTGTTGTGTGTCTCTCTCTATGTGTCTATGTTGTGTGTCTCTCTCTGTGTGTCTACGTTGTGTGTCTCTCTCTGTGTGTCTATGTTGTGTGTGTCTCTCTGTGTGTCTATGTTGTGTGTCTCTCTCTGTGTGTCTATGTTGTGTGTCTCTGTGTGTCTATGTTGTGTGTCTCACTGTGTGTGTCTATGTTGTGTGTCTCACTGTGTGTGTCTATGTTGTGTGTCTCTGTGTGTCTATGTTGTGTGTCTCACTGTGTGTGTCTATGTTGTGTGTCTCACTGTGTGTGTCTGTGTTGTGTGTCTCTGTGTGTCCCCCATGGATGAGAGGGGGGGGGGTCCCTCATGGATGAGAGGGGGGGTCCTCCATGCATGAGAGGGGGGGGTCCCTCATGGATGAGAGGGGGGAATGAGAGGGGGGTCCCCATGGATGAGAGGGGGGGGGGGTCCCCCATGGATGAGAGGGGGGGGGGTCCCTCATGGATGAGAGGGGGGGGTCCTCCATGCATGAGAGGGGGGGGGTCCCTCATGGATGAGAGAGGGGAATGAGAGGGGGGGTCCCCATGGATGAGAGGGGGGGGGTCCCCCATGGATGACAGGGGGTCCCCCATGAATGAGAGGGGGTCCCCAATGGATGAGAGGGGGTCCCCAATGGATGAGAGGGGGGGGGGGGGGTCCCCATGGATGAGAGGGGGGGGTCCCCCATGGATGAGAGGGGGGGGATGAGAGGGGGGGTCCCCATGGATGAGAGTCATCCCTGGGCTCTCGTCGGGGCTCTCACACGGCGGTGCCACAACACCAACTCGGGACTCGCACACATCACCACCTGTCCATGTGTCACGCCACTAAACTCCCGACCCCCCCCCCTTACCTTGCCTACCCCTCCCCCCGCTTCGCCCCCACCCACCTCTCTCTCCACCCTCACCCCACCCCTGGACAAACATAAATCCAACGCTGTGTCCGGAGGACAGCTCATCAGCGGGGGGGCAACACGTGAGTGAGGCACACACAAATGTCGCCTACAAATGCCAATTGTTTTTTGTCTCCCAACGCGATCGAACGCGCTGCGCCGATACAAACCCCCCCACCCCCTTCGATTCGCCAGAATCGTTCGCGATGACTCCCCGCGTTGTTGTTGTTCCCCCCCCCCCTCTCTCCCACGCAAATTCTGAAATAGGACACCTTTACACAAATAGCGTTTCGCCGCACATCAAACCAAACACGTTGTTGTGGCCGTTCGCAGTGACGGATTATCCCAGGAGCACAAGTAGCTACATGTGTAGGAGCTACACATGTAGTAGCTACTACACGTGTAGTAGCTACGGGCCCCACAACTTTCAAGGGCCCCGCGCTAAATGCTTTCAAGCCATCAATTCCTGTTCAGTGATTCTGCACTTGCTCTATTACTATAGTACTATACCGCATTCAACTTTTATGAACGGCTGGGTGTTTAAGGTTGCGATTCGTCGTAGTATCTGGCTGAACAGCAAATGAAAAAATACAATTACTTAATATGCAAGTAAAAAATTTGTGTTTTAATATTTACGTGTTATTTTAAAATTTAGGGCCCCTTGATAACATATGCTACAGGCCCCGCACTAGCTTAATCCGGCACTGGCCGTTCGGCAAAAAAAAACACCTTCTTAACGTGCGAGTTTGTGTTGTCGGTGTTGTTGTTGTTAGATGGGCGAGTGTCTCGGTGTGACTCGGTGCGTATTGTGGACTTGAGAAGACTCTTCGACGGCCGGTACCAGCGGTGTCAAGATCGCCCTCACTTTGGGTGACTCTTGCGAATGAGATTCATCTCACCCGGTTCAACAAAGTCAACTCGAACGGACCTTGACCTCGGCGGGAGGAGGCTCAACAGAGGATGTAACTGGGCAGTGCCAGGCTAGGTGCATGCTGAGACTCCCGGGCAGCTGATGGCAGTCGCCCTCCTACAAACAACGGGAGGAGGAACGACGCTCACAACAACGAGCGGAGAGGCCGGGGCGACTAAAACACGGCGAGTTGGCACAGTGGGGAACACAGTTGGCGCCCCTGCGAGTCGTTCCAGTCAGTCAAGCCATACCACGTGACCTTGTCCCGTGACCTCCTGCCAGCAGCCAGTTGTCAACACTCCACGTGGCCTCAAAAGTGCACCTAGCCTGGCACAAGCGCCGACGTGGCGTCACACCGCCGCTTAAGTGTCAAAAAACTATTGCCGTTGTTGTTGTTGTTGTTTACAGGCAAGGGGCAGGAGGGGGCAGGGTTGTGTGCGGCGACAATTGTCAAGCTGCCCGTGCTTTGTGTCCGTAGGACGGCCAACTCGAGTTGACTCCACTTCACTCGGCCTCCGCTTAAAGCGACGTCAACTCGAGCCCGAGATTTAAACAAACAACAACAAAACGAAACGTGGGCAGTTTCGACGACTGGCAGTTCATCACGCGAGTTGTGGCACGAGTCGGGGCCGTCAGGATGCGTCGAATACCTGCGGCGGAAAGGTCAAGAGGACGCGTTCGGCGACAAATGAAATTGTGCAAATTGTAGGTGACATTTAAAAACGATTCGTGCCGCGCCCGCAAACGCTGTCGGCGGGTTGGCACGCCCCGGGTCGATGTGCGTGTCCACTGTCACTCGGCCCCCCCCCTAAGGTGAATTCTGACAAACGGGAACGCAGCAAGCTCCGGGTCAACCTGGCAGCCAACTCTATCTGACAATCAGAAAAAAAAACACACAATCGCTGACACAGACTTCTGGCGCGGGGGAGAAGGGGGGTGGTGGCAAAATTCTGTTAGCGAGCACCTATTAAGGCCGGCACGGCGCACTAGGGGAGCGGGGGGGGGATCAGCACCACGCAACGGCTGCCATCGTCCTCCAAACGCGGGCACGCGGTGCTGCCTCGTGCGGGTGGGTGGGGGTGTCGTGGGGAGCGGTGGTGCAGCGGTTAGCGCTACGAACCCGGCGACCCGAGTTCGATTCCCGCTCACGGCCAACACCGGTGATGATTATCTAAACCGGTCCCTGGGTCTCCCGTAGGTCTACTCGGCCCAAAATGAGTACCTGGTGCGGTGCGTAAACATCGCCACTGGGAAGACAAAGGCGGTCGGGCGTGGTCCTGGCCACCCACTCCTCGTGTACCGTTCCGATCTTCTTAGGTGCTTGCTAACAGCACTTGCCCCTACAGTCTGTTAAGGCTATACGGGGAATCTTTGTTTTTTTAGTGGGGGTGGGGGGGGTTCTGGTGGTGGGGGGTGGGACACACAACTTGAGTTCTGTGGCTCAGGCTAATGCAGTATCTGCCATCCCCCCCCCCCCCATTCATCTCCCTGTCTTCCCCGCGACGGACTCGAGAACAGATGGGGCACCACGGTGGCTAGGAGATGTTATCTCCCTCACCGGGTATGCACGAGGTCGTGGGTTCGGTCCCCACCCTGACGCCTGCTGTATGTTTGGAGTTTGCGTGTCTCTCTCTCTACCCGTGGTCGCGTGGATTTTTCTCCGGGTCCTCCGGTTTTTCCCTCCACATTTAGAATCAACACCACGCGTTTGGAGTATTTGGCTGCTGTGAATTTCCACATTTTCAGTTTTTTTCAGTTTAATTTATTAGGTATAGCCCTGTGAGCCATTCGGCTCTTGAATCGGGTGCAACCGCAACAAACATGAGCAATAAACATCTTAAAGTGACTATGCGCAAAAATAACAATCCAGGAAAAAACAGCAATAAACTGAAAACTGAAAAACTGAGACCCATAAACTCATATAGACACACTTAGACTCACACAGAGACCCATAGTCCCACACAGAGACCCATAAACTCACACAGAGACCCATAAACTCACACAGATACCTATGAACACAGATACCCATAAACTCACAGAGACGCATAGACTCAAACACAGACACATAAATTCACACAGATACATAGACTCACACGGAGACTAACAAAGTCACACGTGATGATAAGCCACTTGGTTGAGCTATCATTTGTGATAGCCAGGTCGCTTCTGAAAAATAACTATGCCTGGTTAAAGAAAAATAGTTTAGTAATTCAAAGAGCTCCATCTGTCAAGGTACAATTGGGAGTCCGTGGGTGTGCGACATTTCCAGAAGCACTTTATAGCAACTAACAAACGAATACTTGTTCACGTGACGCAGCGGTTGTGAAGAATTGTGGTCTACTGTGGAAAAACAAAACAGTGGAACTGGTGCAAACTTCTGCAATTGCTTTGTTAAATTGGCAGACGCCTGGCCAGGACACGGAACAGTGCGCGCTGGAGATGAGCCGGGCGCGGGGTCGGCGAGGGGCTACTCGGCAACGGTGTTAGCCGCGGCCCAGTAATCGCACTCAGACCACGGGGTTGCACAACAGCCCAGCGCGCTAACTCCTGCGCCACCACTCCCCTGCCGGGTGCGCTGCCAGGCTCGTCGCAATCGCTGCACCTGGCCCAGGGGAAAGGCACGCGATGGGAAAGTGTCCAGGCTGGGAGGCGCCGTCGGCTTTGCCCGTCGGCCATCGTATCGCGTGACCCTCCACGCAAACTCCGGCCCTCATCTTTGCAGCGGCGGCTTTTGGTTGCTCGCCGTTGAACAAAGACGGCGGTGGGCACCGCATCGCGTGGCGCTTTCGGATGCGCTTCTGCGGCCGTCTGGAACGCTCTTCCTTCAGGTATTAGAAAACCACTGGGAGCTAAATCATCTAAATTGAAAACTAATTTCTTTAGAACTGCTTTTTGTGTGTAGTTTGTTGTCCTTCCCCCGCACCTCCGATTAGCGTGGTCGGCTATGTACGGCGCGAAAGAAGTCCAACACACACACCTATAACGTCACCAGTAACTCGACTCATCAGCTGACTCATCTCCCTTACACGTGACCAGGACAAGGGTCGCCCGGCGCCGCCGCGACCCGGAGCGACCAGGTGGGGTGGTACGTCATCTCCGCTTCATCTCCGTCGCTCGGCGGCACCGCTCCCGCTCGCGTCCCTGCCACCCCGCGGCTCTCTCCGCCGCCGCCGGCGTGTGCGGTGGATTCACCGGGGGCACCGACGCCCCCCAAGGCCGTGACCGCGGCGTCGGCGGCGGCCCTGGGTCGCCGGGCCCGGGACCTGCGGGGGCCGCGTGGAAGGACGGCGTCGCGAGGCCGCGAGCGCACCCGGCCCCGCGCCAGCGGTGGCGGCGGCAGCAGCAGCGGCCTCCGCTGGGCTGGAGGCACGGAATCACCAGACCGGCGCGCCTCCGGATCCCCGCCGGCCGTGACCTGCGGCGAAGGGTGAAATGAACCAGGAGGCCGATGGTCTCGTGACTGGCCACGCGCGTCAGGGCGGTGGCGAGATGTTGACTACCTCGCCTGGTGTACAGGAGGTCATTGGTTCGATCCCGACCCTGACACCTGCTGTATATTTGGAGTTTGTGTGCCTCTCTCCCTGCGGTGGCGTGAATTTTTCTCCGGGTCCTCCACATTTAGAATCGACATCACGCGTTTAGAATATTTGACTGCTATACATTTCCACGTGATGACAAGCCACTTTGTTGAGCTATCATTTATGGCCAGGTCGCCCCTGAAAAAGAGCTATACACTCCTGTGGGCCTTACCTAAATTAAAAAATAGTTTTCAGTTTCGTTTTAGTGTGTGTTCGGTGCAGATCAACAAAAGCCCGACGGTCAATCCACTGCTGGATGGAGGGCCTCCCCATGCTGTGCGTGCAGTGAGAGTTATTTTGACCATACTTCACCACGCTGGTCATTGCGACTCGGTGAAGGGGAGGGGGTGTGTGTGTGTGTGTGCGCGCAGAAAAACAATGCAGGGAGCGGCATTGTTGCGGTCAGCGCACACTGCGCTACGAACCCACCGACCCGAGTTTGATTCCTGCTCACAGCACAACATCGGTGATGAATATATGAGCCGGTCATGGCCCTCCCCTCGCTCGTCTCAGCCTTAAATGAGTAACTGGTGTGGTGGCGAAACATCAGCATTGGGGAGACAATGGGGGCCAGGCGTGGAAATGGCCACCCGTCCCACCGTGCGCCGTTCCGGCATTCATGAGCGCTCGCAAAGAGCACTTGCCGCGATGCTCTGTTAAGGTTACAGGGGGCCTTTGCTCGCAGGATCACAATGGATTGTTCTGGACTGCCCTCTACTCCCCACACCTATTACACCCGCCCTTCTCGTACAACCTGTAAAAGGCTATCCAGGGCATTTTTGTCTTGTGTGTGTAGAGTGCTTGCCAACAGCACATTCTCCAACAGCCTCTGCAGGCCACTTTGGTGGCCACGCCGGTTCTGCTGCTCTTACCCTCATTAGAGCCTGGCCTTCCTCCTCATCCCCCACCTCCTCCATCTCCTCGTCCGCGCTGTCTTGGTCATCTTCTCCCGGGATCGTCCCTGAAATGGCTCGCTTCACCGTGGGGGTCAACTCCTGACGGCTCCTCAGCCCGGCCTGGGAGCAGCCGGCAGGAAGGAGGAGGAGACCCGGACTGGTCACCAGCAGGTACACTCAACCACCAGGGCCCAGAAACCATCAGGGTTTACCCAGCAACCACCAGGGCCCAGACACCATCAGAGTTTACCCAGCGACCACCAGGGCCCAGCGACCATCAGGGTTTACCCAGCGACCATCAGGGCCCAGCGACCATCAGGGTTTACCCAGCAACCATCAGGGCCCAGCAACCATCAGGACCCAGTGTCCACCCGGACCCAGAAACCATCAGAGTTTACCCAGCAACCACCAGGGCCTAGCGACCATCAGAGTTTACCCAGCAACCACCAGGACCCAGCGACCATCAGGGTTTACCCAGCAACCACCAGGGCCCAGAAACCATCAGAGTTTACCCAGCGACCATCAGGACCCAGAAACCATCAGGGTTTACCCAGCAACCACCAGGACCCAGAAACCATCAGGGTTTACCCAGCAACCACCAGGGCCCAGAAACCATCAGAGTTTACCCAGCAACCACCAGGGCTAAGAAACCATCAGAGTTTACCCAGCAACCACCAGGACCCAGAAACCATCAGGGTTTACCCAGCAACCACCAGGGCCCAGAAACCATCAGGGTTTACCCAGCAACCACCAGGGCCCAGAAACCATCAGGGTTTACCGAGCAACCACCAGGACCCAGAAACCATCAGGGTTTACCCAGCAACCACCAGGGCCCGGAAACCATCAGGGTTTACCCAGCAACCACCAGGACCCAGCGACCATCAGGGTTTACCCAGCAACCACCAGGACCCAGAAACCATCAGGGTTTACCCAGCAACCACCAGGGCCCAGAAACCATCAGGGTTTACCCAGCAACCACCAGGACCCAGCGACCATCAGGGTTTACCCAGCAACCACCAGGACCCAGAAACCATCAGGGTTTACCCAGCAACCATCAGGACCCAGAAACCATCAGGGTTTACCCAGCAACCACCAGGGCCCAGAAACCATCAGGGTTTACCCAGCAACCACCAGGGCCCAGCGACCATCAGGGCTTACCCAGCAACCATCAGAACCCAGCGACCATCAGGGTTTACCCAGCGACCATCAGAGAGAACCAAAAATTTACTTATTAATCCACGAGAGTCATCAGACTCTTTCTTTCAGGAGGGTCCTGCTGCTGCATTGGGCTTTTACTTTAGGACGTTTTTAGCCAATATACGAGTTGTTTTGTGCGTGTGGGCAAAACAAACTAAGCACCCGGAGAAAACCGGCACGTGTGAGGGGGCAACACTCGATCCCCGTACACGATTAGTCCACTGCCTGTAACCGCCGTGTCCTGGCGAACAAGGGCATGCACGGCTCCTCCTCGACGCCCAGGGGAAAGGGGGGAGCTTCACGACAACATCCATGTGAGGTGGAGGTGTGGAAGGAGGAGGTGGGAGTAGGGGAGGAGGAGGTGGCGGTGGGAGCGTGTTTACGCGCAGCATGACGGCGTTGCTGAAGGTCCCCTGCTCCTTGCGCTGCCTGAACTTTCGGAAGTAGTCCTGGATGAGGAAGGAGGCGTAGAACATGCCCACCGTCACCTCGTCATCTGTCTCGCACGCGCAACGACGACGTTAATTGAAGACGCGCGTGCGGCCCATCGCGACCGGCGTTGTGATTCGTGACACTTTTTTTGGGGGTCAGACGGCCATCGTGAGTAAAACGCTGTTGTCGTTACACCCTCCTCCACCCGACACGGCCCATCAATAAAGTTGTGACGCGACGAACAAACGCGTGACAGATTAATTTACGGCTTCGGCAGCACCAGACAGTACAAGGAATGTGTGGCACACTGCCTGACGATGCTGGTTGTAGCTACGGGCGACACGTCCATCGCCCGGCCACCTCTGAAACCGGACGTCTCTGAAGAAAGAAGAGCCTCAGAGCCCCTCGGATTCCTCCAGCCTCGATAAAGATTCCGATTCAATGCGTGTGGATCGCTCTCCAGCAACGCCCCGGAGCGGCCGGGGCAGAGGTAAAGCGGCGCGATTTCTCATTGTTCTGTTCACCACGTGACAACTGCGCCGGGTGGAGGAGGGGTTTTACGACATGCTAACGGTTTACTTCCAACACACAACAAAACTAATCGATTACGAGTAGTAATTTACAAAATGCGTGCGACTAAACCGTCAACCTCGTCATCTGGGTCACGTGGGGACGTCGTCGCCGACCCAGCATGTTCGGGCGCAACGTTTAACCGCCATGCGATGGACATTAGTGGCAGAGCGGGAGGCTAAATTTGAGCCCGCGAAACTTCGAGGGACTGTTTTGAGTGTCACCATCGTGGGCAGGCTGGGCGGGCGGGGGAGTGCTGCCCTCTGCAGCACGAATCAAGAGGCCGCCGGAATGGATCTCGGAG
The DNA here is from genome assembly GCF_964198595.1 of Lampetra fluviatilis. Taxonomy (NCBI): domain Eukaryota; kingdom Metazoa; phylum Chordata; class Hyperoartia; order Petromyzontiformes; family Petromyzontidae; genus Lampetra; species Lampetra fluviatilis. The sequence continues at coordinate 4,862,604 of NC_136312.1, read as the reverse complement.
GCAGTTCTGCGATATCCGCTTCTGTGGCGGCCGGTCTCCAGACACGAGGGGGGGTGGCCCTCAACGGATTCTCCCGTCTCGTAACGTGACGCCAATAGCACGGTCGGGATAAAGTTGTCAACAAAAACATAAAATCGGTCAGTAAGCGCGATTCTCCATTCACCTCATCCGGGTTGCACAAAAACAAAGTTTAACACGTAGTAGTCGGGCTTCCGCGACCAATGTCATGCATAATAAAGGTTTTCTTTTGGGGTTCAATCTTGTAAATATATGAACGTGTCGTTAAACCCGCCACCACCCAACACAGCCAACTAGTAAGGTTTGTCACGTGAACAGAACGTGCCAATTCGTATCTAGTACAGCACTAGTGTATAGTGTAGTGTATTGTAGTGTATTGTAGTGTAGTGTATAGTGTATTGTAGTATACTAGGACAGCACTAGTGCATAATGTAGTGTATTATGTATAGTAGTGTGGTGTATAGTGTAATATATTGTATAGTGTATCATGTAGTGTATAGTAGTATATTGTATAGTGCAGTGTATAGTGTAGTGTATAGTAGTATAGTATATAGTGTAGTATACTAGTACAGCACACCGGTGTGTTGGAGAGCCAAGCCACAACATTTACAATCTGAGTACGACGTTTCGCCAGTAATTACAACTAGCTTCATCAGGCGACAGCCAGAGTTGACAAATCTGAACATGCCAATTCGTTACTGTACTCGTAACCAATTGGCATGTTCTGTTTACGTCACACTAAATCTTACTAATTGGCTGTGTCGGGTGGTGACGGGTTTAACAACACAGCATTTATATATTTACGTGATCTAACCCAAAAAAACCTCGATTATGAAAGACAAAGATACCCCCGTGTAGACTGTTGGGGAAAGTGCTGTTAGGGAGCACCTATGAAGGCCGGCACAGCACACGAGGGGGTGTGGTGGCCAGCACCACGCCCTTACCGCCTCTGTCTCCCCAGTGGCGATGTTTACACATCGCACCAGGTACTCATTTGAGGCTGAGTCGACCTAGGGGAGGCCCAGGACCGGTTCAGATAATCGTCACCGGTGTTGGTGGCCGTGAGCGGGAGATCGAACTGGGGTCGCCGGGTTCGTAGCGCAGCGTAGCGCGAACCGCTCCCCAACACACGCGCACTCACAACGCACGTCCAGGTCACCCGTGTGCCGTGGTGCCCATCCTGGGTCAGGGGCGATGTCGGTTCTGTGCCCGCAGAGGGCCCAGTTCACAACGGTCACAGAAACGAAGGCGTTCGAATTAACGGACGCCGCGCCACGCACCGTGACAATCCCTCCACGTGGTGGCGCGGTGTCACGCGGTGCCACGTGGTGTCACGCGGTGCCACGTGGTGTAGCGTGGGACCACGTGGTGTAGTGCGGTGGTACCGCGGTGCCACGCCGTGGAACGCTCACCTCCGGCCGGCGGCACGACCTGGTCCAGCAGCGCCACGTTGGTTCTCTTCCAGAGCTTCTTCACGATGGCCCTCATCTCCTCGTTGGCCTGGTCCACGTTGCCTGACGCGTGGACGAGAGTGGACGGCGAGGGGAGAGACGACGCAGAGAGACGACGCAGAGCAGGGACGCAGAGAGGAGACAGAGAGAGAGACATTCCTACAAAGGCTGCGAGATAGAGGGAAACATTTTCCACGCTCGGACTTTGTCTGTCAGCAGCGCTCGCAGCTTCACATCCTCGTTGACCACCCCAACTGCCCACCCCTAAGGGCCACGCGGCCGCTCTGCTCTGCACGAGTTCCGGATGGAGTCGACGTTTCATAATATGACGCTGGCCTTTAACAGAAGGATGGCGTCAGGCGGTCAGTGCGGTGTCCCATGACTGACAGTGCAGTGACACACAACGCTTAAAATCCCCCCGTATAGCCATAACAGACTGTTGGGGCAAGTGCTGTTAGCGAGTAGCACCTATGAAGGCCGGAACGGCACACGAGGGGATGGGTGGTCAACACCACGCCAGGCCGCCTTTGTCTTCCTTAGTGAAGATGTTTCCACACCGGACCAGGTACTCATTTGAGGCTGAGTGCGGTGACAAAGATGCCCCTGTATAGCCTTTAACAGACTGTCGGGGCAAGTGCCGTTAGCAAGAACCCACACACATCACACATACACCAGACGCACACACCACACATACACCACACACACACCACATGCTCCTCTGCCCTCCGTTGTTGCTGGAGGGCGACTGCCTCCAACTGCTCAGTAGCAACAGCGTCCTTCACGAGCCTCCTCCACAGAGGCCGATCTTGACACCGCTGGTAACGGCCATCGGCAAGTCCACTCAGCTCCACATCCTCCTGCACCACATCACTCCATCTCTTCTCTAGCACGTGCCACGCCCGTTAAGCCCCCTCTATATGGCCAAACAGAAGCTGTTTAGGCATGTGGTGGCTGAGCATGCGAGCTACATGACCCAGCGACACGACATGACACACCACACACCAACACAGAGAGAGACACACGCACACACACTCACTCACCCTCCGTCTTGATTTTTAGCGAGGTCCGAACGAGTGCGAACAGCGTCGCGTTGAACCTGACGGTGCCGTCGCCGCCCAGGGGCATGTTCATCATCACGAGCCTCTGAGACGCGAGGAGACGCGCACAGGTCCACACCGAGCCGAGTCACCATCGCTGGTGGTGGTGACGAGATGTTAACTCCCTCGCCTGGTATAGGCAGGAGGTCGTGCGTTCGATTCGATGCCGACCCTGGCGGCTCTATATTTGCGCGTTCTCCCCGTAGTCGCGTGGATTTTTCTCCGGGTCCAGCGGGTTTCACCCACCGCATTTAGAATCGACGTCGCGCGTTCAGAACCTTTGGCTGCTATAAATGTCCACGCGATGATAAGCCACTTTCGTTGAGCTATCGTTTGTGGCCGGGTCGCTTCTGTAAAGAGAGCTGCGTAGCTCAGTGGGCCTGACCTCAGCCTCAAATGAGTACCCGGTGCGGTGTGTAAACACCGCCACTCGGGAGACAAAGGCGGCCGGGCGTGGTGTTGGCCACCCACCCACTCGTGTGCTGTGCCGGCCTTCACAGGTGCTACTCGCTAACAGCACTTGCCCCTACAGTCTGTTAAGGCTATACGGGGGATCTTTGTCTTTGTGCATGTGAGCATGTGCGCGTGTGTGTGCGCTTGTGTGCACGTGTGTGCGCGTGTGTGCGTGTGCATGTGCACGTGTGTGCGTGTTTGTGTGTGCCCGTGTGTGCGCGTGTGAGTGGCCCTCACCTTACAGGCGACACGTTGGGGACAGAGTTTCCCGAATCCCAGCGGGGGTTGGATGTGACGCAGCAGCATCACCAGGTCCACGTGCTTGATGCGGCCCCTGCGATCCTCACAGGGTGAGCACACGTGTGTAGGTGTGCGTACTGTATGGGGAGCGGTAGTGTAGTGGTTATCGCCTTGCGCTACGAACCCGGCGACCCGAGTTCGATTCCCGATCACGGTCAACACCAGTGACGATTATTTGAACCGGTCCTGGGCTTCCTCTAGGTCGACTCAGCCTCAAGTTAGTACCTAGTGCGGTGTGTAAAAATCTCCACAAGAGAAATAAAGGCGGTCGGGCGTGGTGCTGGCCACCCACTCCCTCGTGTGCCGTGCCGGCCTTCATAGGTGCTCGCTAACAGCACTTGCTCCAACAGTCTTTTAAGGCTATACGGGGCAATCTATGCCTTCCGTGTTGGAACTTCTTTCGCACCATACGTGGCAGACCGTAGCACAGCAGCAGTTCGCCCCGCTCGTCGCAAAGCTTCAGCGTCTTTCTAATCTGGCAGGGCGGCCCCCACCGAATGACGGCACTGCGGCACGATCACGCGATAGCCCCCCGCAGTCTCCTCCACCCGTAGGGGGACCTTACGGTTCCCCGGTGGAGTCGTTCGGCAAGAATAGTAGCAGGCCAGTGTGTGGTGTGTGTGTGCGCACACACCGGAGTCGCGGTCCAAATTTGCCAAAATTCGAATTTGTACATTACCTGAATGTAATGACAGCCGTCAACCTGCAGTGCGAATGGACTAGTGGCCACGGGAGGTAATGACAGTGGAGTCAGCCTACAGTGTGAATGAACTAGTGGCCACGGGAAGTAATGACAGGGGAGTCAGCTTGCAGTGTGAATGGACTAGTGGCCACCGGAGGTAATGACAGGGGAGTCAGCTTGCAGTGTGAATGAAGATTGAGCGAATGGTTTTAAGTGAGCGAAGGCGTGAGTGGTATTGAGTGAGCGATTGAATGAATGAGCGAGTGAATTAATGAACACGGAGGTCAGTGTGTGTGAGTGTGTGAGTGTGCGCGTCGGTACGAATGAGAGCATGAGGGAGCGCTAGAGGTTGATTAGGATAGTTCGAGCAGGTAGTTAGTTGAGGGAGATGTTTAGTGATCGAGCCGGTAAAGTGAGTGGTTGCGCGTGTGTACGTTTAACTTCTTGCGCACAGTACGTATCCAACCGTGCTAATCAGAGGTGTGGGATTAGCCGTGATTCACCTGTTTTTCACCAGTGATTCACCCGTGATTCACCCGTGTTTCACTCGTGAATCACCCGTGATTCACTCGTGGTCCACTCGTGATCCACTCATCATTTACTCATGATTCACTCATGATCGACTCATGCTTCACTCGTGATCCACTCATAATCCAACCGTGATCCACTAATGATTCACTCGTGATTCGCCTCACGTGGCCTCGGGGTCGTACTCGGCCCAGCACCGCTTGAACTCGTCCAGGTGGTGAGGCCCCAGGATGGACCAGTCCCTCGTCAGGTAGTCAAAGTTGTCCATGATCACCGCCACGAACAGGTTGATGATCTGGCGGCGAAGGGACGCACAAAACGCATTTCCCGTTACCGGAGCGACGTTGACTTTCCTCCGTCGGACGCAGCCGGCCCGGGTGTTCCTCGGCGGTTTAACACGTGGGCTTTCGCGACCAATCTCATCCATAAAAGAGGTGTTTTTTTCGTGAGCGAGTAAACGGATGAACAAGGCAGTCGCGTGTGCAGTGACTCTGTCCTGCCTGCCTCTCTCTCCCATCATTTCCTAAGCCCCCACGCCTCCCTCCGCTCAAAACCTGGCCACACATTCTGCGAGTGAGCACGCGGTCCCCCCACGCGGTGATGAAGACCTGCGCAAAAGCCAAACTCCAGTGCGCCATGGTTCCCAGAGGCAGACTCTGCAGCGGCGAGCAATTGGTGACATTGCCGCGCCCCTTCTATTGCTGTGTACGACAGAGGTCACAACCGGGTACCCGATACCCGTACCCTACCCGATACACGTCTACCCGTACCCGGCCGGGTACGGGTAGGGTACGGGTACAGGTAGGGTACGGGTACCCGTTTGCGACCTTGGTGCGGCCGGGTACCGGTAAGGAATCAAAACCCGTTTGCGACCTCTGGCGTACGATGGCGGAAAGATGCGCCCGGAGCTCGACGCCAAAGTCGAGGTCTGCCGCCGCTGCTACCGCTGCTGCTGGTAGCCGCGACAAGAGGGCTTCGGCGGAGAGAGAGTTGGGTCCAAAAAAGGAAACGGGATGGTGGGAGCCGCCGGCGAAAAATAATCTTTGGGGCTGCCGAATATCTTGGGGGACTTAATGCCAACTGAGAGCGTCGGTAAGCAATGAAGCGTACACATTAGAGGGAGTTACATAGTTTGATTAACAAAAATATATTTAACTTTCTTTTTGACTCTGATAAAAAAAAAATGCAATTTGCTAAACGGACCGGCCCACCGGCCCTCGGAATGGACCGGCCCACCGGACTGCTGCCCTATGCCGGTCCAAGGCCTGCTGGGCGCGTCCGTCTGGCACCGTGGCGCTCTCGCTCGTGGCGACCTCTCGCGGGCCTCTCTTGATTTTGTCCAGTCGTTTCTACCCCCCCCCCCCCCCGCCGAAATTCGTCTTTTCACCTTCGCCAAAAGCACGGCTGCCTTACCTTGGCATGTCTGGGTAGGCGACTTTGAAAATATTTCTGCACCCGGCACACCACATCCAGTAGGGCACCACGGTGGCTGGGAGATGTTAATTCCCTCGCCTGGTGTGCAGGAGGCCGTGAGTTCGATCCCGACCCTGATGATGCCTGCTGCTGTATATTTGTAGTTTGCGTGTCTGTCTCTCTCCCCGTGGTCGCGTGGATTTTTCTCCGGGTACTCCGGTCTTTCCCTCCACATTTAGAATCAACGTCACCACGCGTTTTAGAGTATTTGGCTGCTATACATTTCCACGTGGATAAGCCACGTCGTTGAGTTATCATTTGTGACAGCCGGGTCACTTCTGAAAAAGACTACGTAGCTCAGTGGGCCTTACCTGGTAAAATAAATATAGTAGTAGTTTAGTCATATACCGCTCGCAGTGGCTGTGGCTAAGAGTCGCGTGACACCTAATCCAGTCTCCCGGCAAAACTCTCAGCGCGTTCAGTGACGCATTCGATGTGCATATTCCACCCGCCGCCTACAGCCCGAGCTTTGCCCTTCCCTTCCCCTCCCGCCCGCGCTCGCTCCTCACCAGGAAAGCGCAGAGCATGAAGAAGCTGACGAAGTAGAGAACGGAGAAGGAGGAGCCGCAGGAGAAGGCTTCGTGGCGCGGGAGACCGAGCCCTGGGTGGCAGCGCTGGCCAGGCATGCAGGCGAGCATGATCTCCTGCCACGCCTCGCCCGTGGCACACCTGCACCAGGGGCACAACCATGGTCGGTCGGACGGTCGGTCGGTCTAACATCAGTGGGTTCTTCTTCTGAAACCTGGGGTGTGGTGATAGGTATGTGTGAGTCTTTGGGTCGATATGTTAGTCTATGGGTCTATGCGTGAGTCTATGGGTCTAAGCGTGAGTCTATGGTTATGTGTGAGTCTGTGGATTCTTTGTGTGATGAGTCTATAGGCCTTTGTGTGCGCCTGTGGGTCTCTGCGTGAGTCTGTGGGTTTCTGAGTAATGAGTCTGTGTGTCTCTATGTGATGAGTCCTGTGGGTCTGTGTGGTGAGTCTATGGGTCTATGTGATTCTATCTCCTGTATACCAGGCGAGCTAGTTAACATCTCGCTACCGTCCTTCCCGGTCAGTCGGTCAGTCAGACAGTCGGTCGGTTGGTTCGCTTGGACAGCTGATGGTCCGTTGACAGCGGCAGAGCGCTGATGCGCGAGGGTTGGGCAGGGCGCGGAGGCATCGCCGTTGCCGCTGTACGCTGCCACATTGCCGGTGAGGCTCAACGAGGACGCTTGGCGAGCCGTGGCAACCCTCCCCGCCCTCAAGACGAATCGGCTCCTTTTAAAACATAAAAAAAACACCTCGAGCGGCAGTGCGACCCAGGGCGGGTCGCGGAGGCCAGTGAGGGACGGAAGAGTTTGGCAGTCGGAGTCACCTGAAGAGGAGGAGGATGGACTGCAGGAACGTCTGGAAGTGGTTGTTCCTGTTGATGTGCGTTCCGTCTTGCAGCGCGATCCTGCCAAACAGCTGTCCACAGACACCGCGGGAACGCGGGGGCGGGGGGGCGATCAAGTCGATCAAGTCGATCGGTCGGCAAATGAGGTCGCAATCCACACATTTCTATTTTTCGCCATCAATCATTTAAAAGCGGAGCGCCGCCTTCCACACCGTCGCGCGTCGTGATTGTGGGAAACCCCCGTACGGCCCACCGCGGCCGGGCTGATGGTGCCGATGATGTGACCAAGCCCCGCCCCTTAACCTCCCGTCCAGTGGCACACACGGGAATGGAGGCGGCATTTTATTCCGGAACTATTTTTTGTGCGATCCGATTCGTTGAAGGATGGAAATGATAATCTGTAGAGTAATAGATCGCTTACTTAATCGGACAGTCAGTTAATTGTTCAGCTTTAATAATCCAACAGTTGACAATTGATTAATCGTTTAGCCGTAATCAAGGCCTCGTATGTAGAGCCATGCAGGACCAACTCGCCTGCATGCCGATGACGGCGTAGATGAAGAAGAGCATCGCGATGAGGAGTGAGACGTAAGGAAGCGCCTGTGGGGACACGGAGACACTGCGGCATTCTGGCAGGAGCAACGAGAACACAACTACAACAACAATGGCCGCCATTTGCCACAAAATGGCGGTGATGTTCCTCTGCGTCCTCCCACGTGTGAACACTCATTAATATGCTGATACCACCTCAGAATACAGAGGAGTGCAGAGCTTGGGGAATCATTGGCTCCGGCTCACCGTCTTGCTACTGCCTTCCCCTCCTTTCATCCTTGCAGCAGCGGCGAATTCTGGCTATTGCCATTGAACAAAGACGGTCACTTGCATCGCGCGCTTTCAGATGTGCTTTTGCGGCCGTCTGGAATGCTCTTACTTTCCAATATTAGGAAGCCACTGGAGCTATGCATTTTTTAAGATTGAAAATACATTTCTTTAGAGCTGCTTTTTGGTGTTTAGTTTATTGTCCTTACCCTGCACCTCCGATTAGTGCGGATGGCTACGTACGGTGCAAAAGAAGTTGTTCAACATACATAGAAATAGGAAATGATAACGGAGGTCATGATGAGTATTAAGGTGATGGTAAATGTGGAGGATGAAGTCTATGATGTTGATGATTATCCAGGTGATGCTGCACGTGGTGATGACGCAGGTTATGATGGTCCCGGAAATAATAACGATTGAATTGGTGATAATGTTAATGATAATGTTTGTTGTGGTGGTAATGATGATGACGATGGTGGTGCAGGTTATGAAGATGATTTGGATATATGACGATGTACATTATGACAATCCCCAGTTATCATGAGTCGTACTCTCTCTCTTCGAGAGGTGGTGGCGGCAATGTAACGAGTTGATATATGACCATCAACCCCTCCTCCTCCTGCCACCACCCGCGTCGGCCGGCCCATCGCCGCACCTGGAACGACTTGAGGAACGTCCAGAGCAGCGTGCGGATTCCCTCCCCGCGGCTCAGCAGCTTGACGAGCCGCAGCACCCGGAAGAGGCGGAAGAACGTGATGGAGAAGCGGTGGCGCTCCTCCTCCACCCCGGCATGGGGGTCGCGCTGGCGGGAGCAGCGCATCGCGGCGTCACTGCGACGTCACCACGGCGTCACCGACGGTGTCGCGGTGACGTCACGGTGACGTCACGGCGACGTAACAACGACGTCGCGGCGACGTCACGATGAGGTAACGACGTCACCGAGACGTCACTATGACGTAACAACGACGTCGCAACGGTTGGGGGCGACGGGTCAGCAAGCGATGGGGAAGGTGACGGGTAGAAATTAAGGTGTGTCCTTGAAATAATGAGGGTGGATATACAGCACTGTACCGTGTCCTGCGTATAACACGGTGGGTGGGCGGGGTTTTGGGAATGGAGAGCACCGAAGAGAAAAATGTAAGAATTAAAATTCACGATCCCGAAGCTCAAAAAGTGGTTGCCGACCCCTGGGGCTAGTTTAATCAAGTTGAATCCATTTAGCGATTGGTGAAATGAGGCGAACCATAACTGTGCGACGGTGTGCATAGTTAGGAATCAAGCTGACATTTCAACCCAACAGAACCCAATCATGAATCACTATACTGGTGTTCACCAAGCCCACGCTTTTATAAACAACACATCAAGTTAGCACCATGTTTTGCTGTGCCCGTGACACGGAAAACATCACAATGTTTGATTCGCCAACATAAATGGCATTCATTGACGCACAAATCAAACATCTGCCATTGAAGACTAAACAGTCAAACACACACCACCACCACACTCTTTTTGGGGGTTGTAAAACAAATTCCAACTTGCAAACAACGCCGGATCAGCGCAAGAGCACGTTTGGTTAAGTCCCTAGACGTTCAGGAAACGTTCTGCAACCGATATCAGTTCCATTTCTCGCCAGCGCAGCCCCAGCTGAGTTCTTGTGCAGTAACCACGTGTTCTTATGATAATAATTACGGATCGTACAGCAGCAGCAACCTTTAATAAAAAATCGCAAGAGTGAAGAAGCGACTTGGCTCAACAAGGAAACTCCTTCCGAACGAGGGGGGCAGAAGTACTCGAAGGTTCCATGCCGGCGACCCGGACTGTCTGGACAGCCATTGGCAGCGAAGTTCCACAGTCGCAGGAGCCAGGCGAGCGAAGGGCCCCGGTCGCAAAAGGCCTCACACCGAGGACGGACACCCCCTCGCAAACAAAGATGGAAGATTTACGCCTCGCTAAACGTCAACCGCTTCGGGTATTTTAAATTTATCCACGAAACTCACCCTGGTGTCTCTCCTGTTGTTGTTGTTGTTCAGATTTCGTCAAAAAATGGAAGAATCACGTAATCAATTGTGGGTATGCCCTTGCACAGATGCACATTGGAAAGGCCGTGAGCCTTTTATTCGTTTTTAGTGATTTTTTGTTTGTGCAGTCATCGGTGAGCAGGCTGAAACCCATAAACTCACGGTACTTATGAACGCGGCTTATTCAATCGCAGTCGATGTGAGTTTATGGGCCTCTGTGTAAGTCTATGAATTTGAGTGCGAGTCTCTGGGTCTTTAAAGGTGCCTTGAAAAATGTTGATACTCCTACTTATACTCCTGCTGTTATAGAGTAACTCATGCTGCCAGCTATGGCTGCAAAGTTTGGTCGTACATGTTATGTATATCATTTATTGTTAAATTTGTATCACAGTTCCTATGATCACTGTTACATTGTTTTTATAGCTTTATTTTGGTGATTTCGAAAAGTTTTGGTTTAGCCATATTTGTTTGTTGTAGTACAGAGTTAGTCTGATAACTTTAATCTAAATTGTCTTATGGTTGTTATTGTTTGACTTGCATCCCACTGGGATTTTTGCACACAGAGCATTGATATACGGTGCTTTTTCTGGAAGACTTTTGTTGTTTTTTCCTGTATTTTTCTGTTGCACGTAGACACTTTAAGATGTTTCTTGTTCATGTTTTTGTTTGTTGCAGTTGCACCCGATTCAAGAGCCGAATGGCTCACAGGGCTATACCTAAAAATGAACTGAACTGAACTCTGTGTAAGTCACTGGTGACCGGACTGACACACACGCTTAGGAACCAGGTTTAATAACAACCAAGTCTATGCGAGTGCCTTCGAGTCTCTATGTGAGCTCATGGGTTTCTATTTGGGCCTATGGGCCTTCGTGAACGTCTAGGGGTCTCTCTCTCTCTGCGAGTCATCCGCGACGAGAGCCGGGACCATCGGCTAAAACCGCACTTGGGAACCCGGCTTAAATCGTGGGGCTGGCAGCAACGTGGATCCGAAAACCCAGGATCTGAGCGGCGGCCGGCTCAGCATTCACAAAACTCTTTGCCGAAAGGATCCCTTAGAAAAATAAAAAGTTTATTTCACCTTAACCAAACGACACGCGATCCTTTGCGAGTGCGAGCGTGCATTGTTCGTGAGCGGGGGGGGGAGGGGAGGGGGCGGTGCAGGGGGTGGAAGGGAGGGGGGGCCACATGTCAAATTAACCCCCACCCCCCTCCCCCAAAAACTCTGGACAAGAAATGAAAGCACACGGGGCCTGCTGACCCGAGCTGCCCACATAGCTCCTGGCCAGCACCCAACAGGGCACCACGTGGAGGAGGCCCTGATCAGAGGTTTCCTTTCTCCCGTCGATACCGCTCAGACGACGCAGCGGTGCCACATTTTTTGTCGCGGCGGCAAACGCGACCGCGGGGTTGACGCGGCACGCACGGTCGTTCACGGTGTCGCACGGTTATTAAAGATTGGGGGGGGGGGCGCGGCCGGGGGCAAGGGTGGAGGTAAATACGCGGCCCCCCGCGATTGGTTTGCTCACGGCGCCACCGCTGCGCTTGGGAGAGGGCCTCCGCCAGAGGGAGCCACAGACAGCCGCTCTCAAAAATCGGGAGTCTTGAATTGTCCTGGAGAAATCCGATGAGCTACGAAGCTCTTCTTTTCCCCTACGGACGTCCAGTAGGGGGCACGGGGTCAGAGAGAACGAGCCGCCACCCACCGCTAGGAGAGCCGCCGTGGGAAGTGCCCGCGACCTGCGGAACTGTCGCAGGGCGCCCATCACTCGATGGTGAGCAGGAGCTAATCGCCCTGCCAGATTCTTCATTTGTTTTTCTTCAACTATATATGGTGACATTTTTTTTAGTTTTTTACGTGGTGGTTTAGTTACTGCAGCTACATACTATTAACATTCCTTCCCCTTTATTAATGCTACCCCTATCCCCTCCCTTTGATGCTGCTAATCCTGCATAGTGCACGGGCATAATATGACTTTGAAACCACCCGCCCACCTCCTACGCATTTCACAAGTAGTGACTAATCCCATATCTGCATTTCCCATAAATATGCTAAATCCCTCTTGATATGCAAATTCTTTTGTCAAGGCGCTCTTCCCCCTTCAACCCAGCTTAAATATACGCTCCAAGCCTGGGGTGTTTCATTCAGACGCTGTCTTCCCGACAGACCTGTTCTTCACCTGAGGATGGCTGCTTGCGTTGTGGCCGAAACGCCGTGAGAATTATTTTATTATGTTTTATTTTTATTATTTTATTATTTCCCTTCTACGTGACTTTACCGAAAGAACCAAGAAGATGAATCACTGCAGTCACGGAAGCTTTAAAACGACACGTATATTTACGTGATTTAACCCCCCAAAAAACCTGTATTACGGCTGACAAGCACAACAGCGTGGGTGCCAAATGCGTGGTTGGCAGAGTTGCCCCCCCCCCTCTCTCCCCATCTCAAGCACCAAGAAGAAGAAAAAAAAAGATATATATGACATCTAGATATTTCATTTTTCCTACTGAAGCGACCTGGCTATCACGAATGATAGCCCAACGAGGCGCTTATCGTCGCCACGTGGACATTTACAGTGGCCAAATGCTCTGAACGCGCGACGTCGATTCTAAACGTGCAGGGGACAAAACCGGAGGACCCGGAAAAAAATCCACGCGGCCACGGGGTGAGAGATCTGGAACCGCGCCGCTCTCGAGGATAACTTGGCCTACTCTTCCACGCTGGCCAGATGTTTTGGAAGAGGGCGGGAGTCGCCCGCACTTTACCCAACCGCACGCGACCGGCTGTTCGACCTGCGTGTTTACTGCGCATATCCTGATATCGCCGTGCCGCGACAGACCGGGGTTTTGCCACGATACGGCGACGGGGGCCAGGAGAAGCGGGCGGAGGTGCCAGAACGGCTTAGCCGAGAAAACCTCTGATCTGGCACCGTGCAGCCCGTGGGAGTTCTTACCAGAAGCGCACCAGCGGTGGTGGAGGGGAACTTGCAGCAAAGCAACAACAGCTGTTAGAAAACAGAGCCAAGCAGCGGTTAGCGCGACCCACGAAACACCTTAACCACCTGACCGACCCATCACTTCCAGAGCTCTTGCGTACGACCCAGGCCATTGCCAGCAATGACGCAGTACGCTCAGGGGTTTGCCTACCTCCGAGATGCATAAAAACCCGGGGCATACATGATCACGTGAAGTAGAATATCTCGCAAAACCAGCAGAAAATTGGGCCAACGTGTAAATGCGTTGCCCGGAGTCGTTTATTGTTAACACAGCTGGAACCCGCAGACGCCCCGGGATGGCAGCTGCCTCAACGAGTTGCCCGCCAACTGCACCAATTCGGGTCGCGTTTTGCTTTGCTCGAAAATCCAGAATTTTGTACTCGGGAGGGCGGCAAGGGGTGGCGGGGGGCGTAGTGTTGCCCCGCGGTGGGGCTGTGCGGCTCTCCGACGTGTTTCCCAGCCGGCCTGTGCCACTCGGCCGTCGGGGCGCGGTGGTTGCTCCGACGATCGGTCCGGCCGCCCCGCACCCCCCCCCCCCCACGCGCCAGGGGAGCTTCCCTCGGGAACTCCGCGGTGGAGCCAATCGTGGGTGCGCCAGGATAGCGCGACAAGGAAACTCGTTGGAGGCGGGGGGGTCACTGCGGAGGGTCACCGCGGGGGTCACTGTGGGGGGTCACCACGGCGGGGTCACCGCGGGGGTCACTGTGGGGCGTCACCGCAGCAAGGTCACCGCGGCGGGGTCAGCGTCACGCGCGCTGGCACCCGCAGTGCAAGCGCAAAAAAAAAACGGGCCGCGGTGGAATCACTGACGGTGCAGATATTTTGTCCAATCAAAAAACAAAGAGAGAGGTGCGAGCATGTCACACGACGCTCTACCGACCCAATGGGATTACTCGATGCGTGGATCGATTACGGCAGTGAAGCGACACGGCGATTAACCCGCAAATTACGGTCAACGCCGAGCCGGCTCCCGGATTGACTGGGTGGCGAATCGATGCGATCAAGAAAGCCTACTGTCTTCCATATATTGATCGGCGATTTCTTCGGGAATCCGATTTCACCGTAACCGCGGCGCCCGTGCCCCCTCACCTCCTGCTCGTTGACGACGACGTCGATGACGCTGCCTACGACGATGAGGAAGTCGAATGTGTTCCACGGGTCGCTGAAGTAGCCCTACGCAGGGGGGGGCAAGGAAGAGGGGGGGTGAGGAGGAGGGGGGAGGGGAGGAGGAGGAGGGGGGAGGAGGGGGGAGGGGAGGAGGAGGAGGGGGCGGAGGGGGGAGGGGAGAAGGAGGAAGGAGCATAGGGGTGGAAGGCCGTCATTAATAAAGAAGTTTGTACAAAGAGTGGACTGGTGCAGGTCAATAAAAGTGACGGTGACCGAGGGCGGGACACGTCCATGAGTGTCTGTGATTCTTCATCACGGTGGCTAGGAGAGGTTAACTACCTCGCCTGGTATGCAGGAGGGCATGGGTTCGATCCCGACTCTGACGACGCCTGCTGTATATTTGGAGTTTGTGTGTTTCTCTCCCCCTTAAATCTTAAACGTAATTTAACGTAATAATATTTGATTAAATATGGCAAGGAATGGAGTCACTATGGAATGTTTTGGGGAAGACAATGTACAAGAATAACCGTCAGAATTTGTTTGTGTACGAGTAGCTCTGCGTGTGATATGAGCCTCTTGAACTATTTCGGCCACAGAAAGGTTTGCCAACCCCTGCTCTTGAGAGGTTGGCCGCAGCGACTGCAGTGCGGGGCGACCGCTCCTAAAGTAATCGCCCACAAGCGCCATCGGCGGTCGGCACGGCGGTGGGTGGGCGACGGCTCAGCCAAGTGGATCCGACTGGGGGCGGTGGGGGAGGGGCGGTGGTGGTGGGGTGGAGAGCTGCGTTCCACCGAGTCTGACTCCACGAGTCGGGTGTTTGCGGCGCTCGCCTCACCCTCAGCTGGAAGGCGATGAGCTTGAGCAGCATCTCGAGAGCGAACAGCACGGTGAAGATCACGTTGCAAATGTCCATGAAGCGGCTGAATCCCTTGCTCTGTCCGTGGTGCTGCGCAACAACAACAACAACAAGACAACAACAAGCAGAACGAAATTAACGACTCCAGTACAACAACGTGGCCTTCTCCGGCCACCGTGGGAAGCGAGGAAGAGGCGGGCACGCGAGAAGGTCGCTCGTGTCGATGTCACGCGACGGTAACTTGTGACGCGTCGCCGGCTCTCCAAGGGAGCGCGAACGATTCAAGAGGCACGAGGAACGACGGACGAGCGGCAGAGCCGCCCACCCCCTCCACCCCCCAACCGCCACGCCCCACGCTCGCCCGTGACTCGACGCCCGCTCGCCGTCGGGCGGCCACGCACCTGCGAGGCGAGGCACAGCGTGTTGAGGAGGATGAGGACGAACATGAGGTACTCGAAGGGCGTGGAGGTGACGACGCTCCACACCCACCGCTGCCTGGCTCCCGCGGGCATCTGCCTCTTGAGCGGGCGGGCCTTCAGCGCGTACTCCACGCACTTGCGCTGGCCGCGGGCGGGCGGGCAGGCGGGCGGGCGGCGGCGTCGGCGGGAGAGGCGGAGGGACAGGGCGATGTGCACGGGAGAGGTTCACATTCAGGGTGAGGTGGCCGAGCGGCCCAGAGGGGTCAAGAGACAAGGAGCCGGCCGCATACGAATCCGGGTTTCAGCCGCCTGCGATAATTGTGGACGATGTCACGTGTGCACATGTTGAACTCCTTTCGCGCCGCAAGTAGCCGACCGTGTTAATCGGAGGTGGGGGGGGGGGACAATAGGCTAAAGACAAAAACAACGCGGATCTCAAGACTCGCGGGCCGATGGACCCTGCCCTGGTCACCTCCGGTTTACACAGACACCCATAGATTTACACAGAGACTCATAACCTCATCGAGACCCATAACCTCACAGAGAGACCCAGAGAGGCGCAATGATAGCTGTACACTCCAATAGACTGAGTTGCCACTGAACTGGCTTCTTGCGAGTGGTGAGGTTGATGGACTCCGCCCTGGTCACGTAGATTTCGGGTTCTGTTGCACTTAATTTGGATACAGTCCAGCTCTGAGAATGAAAATATCGGTTCCAATGTCACACAACAGGGGGTGGTGGGGGAGATAAAGACCTTCATACAGCAGTGGATAGATCACGGCGGAGAGGAAGCGTGCGCACGTCACCTCACCTGGTTCTTGTCCAGCTCGCAGTTCTCGAATTCCTGCTCGCCCTGCGCCTGGAACGTGATGATGACGAAGCCCACGAAGATGTTCATCATGAAGAAGGCGATGATGATGATGTAGACGATGAAGAAGATGGACACGGCCAGGCGGTGGTTGTGTGCCGGGCCCAAGTCCTCTGCCCGAGAGTCGATGGCCTTGTACAGCAGCCTGCGGGGGACGACGGGAAGGTCAGCGTCGACATCGCCAGCGGCGTCAAGATCGCTGTCGCCTTCGTGATTGTCGGCGGCATCGCCAGGATCACCGTCATCACCGATATCATCAGCGTCGACATCGCTATCACTATCATCATCAGCAGCATCATCATCGGCAGGATCACCAACATCGTCGTCATCGTCAGTACGATAACCAGCATCCTCACAATCGTCATCGTCATGAACACGCGCATTATTATCACGAGCAGTAGTAGCAGCGTCATTATCACTCTCATCAGCATCATGGCCACCGGAGGTCAAACTCACAGCGCACTATAAAAGTGACACTCACTCTGGACAGTGAGACTCACTGGCGGTACGTGGCACGCGGATCGCTATGGGCAGTGCCACTCACCCGTGCCAGCCTTCGAAGGTGGACACGGTGAAGAAGGGTGAGCGCTGACACTCACCCGGGCCAGCCTTCGAAGGTGGAAACGGTGAAGAAGGGTGAGCGCTGACACTCACCCGGGCCAGCCCTCGAAGGTGGACACGGTGAAGAGGGTGAGCATGCCGGAGAGGACGTCGTCGAAGTTGTACTCGCTGTTCTGCCACTCGCGCCTCACGGCCACGGGAGGCCCGTGCTCCCGCACGACGACGAAGTATCCCCTGTACGGAGGATGACGCCATGCTCACAAAACAACAACAACGACAACAACAACAATGTGCGCTCGCCGACCTACGGTCCAAACATGGCTCAGCTCAGCTAAAACCTTTTCCCGTTCCAATGACGTACGTGTACCGATGACGTACGTGTACCGATGACGTACGTGTACCAATGACGTACGTGTACCGATGACGTACGTGTACCAATGACGTACGTGTACCGATGACGTACGTGTACCAATGACGTACGTGTACCGATAACGTAGGTGTACCAATGACGTACGTGTACCGATGACGTACGTGTACCGATGGTGTACGTGTACCGATGACGTACGTGTACCGATGGTGTACGTGTACCGATGACGTACGTGTACCGATGGTGTACGTGTACCGATGACGTACGTGTACCGATGGTGTACGTGTACCGATGACGTACGTGTACCGATGACGTACGTCATCAGAACGGGACCGAAAAAAGACTAAAATTAAAATAGCTTTATCGCTGCACCGAGACTACCACAAGGTCATGCGGGGAGGGCGTGCGGCAGTTTTGGCGCCGGCTATCGTAGAGTGGCGGCGGTCGTGTCGCTACGGTTCTGTGCGGTGAGTAACAATGTCTTAAAAAACAGCGGCGCTACTACTACGCCTCCCTCAATAAAATGAACGCTGAGCCGCTCGCGCGTTCCGAGATGCGGCGGTGAACGGGGACCCCCCTCCCCCACCCCGCGACTTGCAGACGTCTCGGAACGGGAGCGGGGTTAACGAGACCGTAACGAAGTAACTCGTTAGCGGGGACGACAACCCATTTGGCCAGCTTCGTGGATGTGACTGTGGTTTTCTTTCTCTCTCTCTCTCGTGCAGTCATTGGTGACCGGGTTGAGACCATCAACCCCGCTTCGCTTGGGAACCCGGTTTAACCAATGCTCAGTCTACGTCTATGGGTCTCTATACTAGTCTATGGGACTCTATGTGAGTCTATGGGTATCTCTGTGAGTCTATTGGTCTCTATGTGAGTCTATTGGTCTCTATGTGAGTCTATTGATCTTTATGGGAGTGTATGGGTCTCTATGTGAGTCTATGGATCTCTGTGCGAGTCTATGGGTCTCTATGGAAGTTTATGGGTCTCTATGTGAGTTTATGATTATCTCTGTGAGTCTATTTGTCTCTATGTGAGTCTATGGGTCTCTATGTAAGTCTATTAGTTCTCTATGGAAATGTATGGGTCTCTATGTGAGTCTATGGGACCCGGAGAAAAATCCACGCAACCACAGGGAGAGAGAGAGAGAGACGCATACTCCAAATATACAGCAGCAGGCGTCAAGGTCGGGATCGAACCCACGACCTCCTGTGTACCAGGCGAGGTAGGTAACATCTCCTAGCCACCGCGGCGCCCATCAATCAATCAATGGGTTCACCGTTACTCAAACTCGTTGGATACGGACTTGGGAGGGCACGGACCTGCACTCGCTCGGGTTGTGCTTTGACTGATCGGTGCAGCTGAACAGCTTCCCCTGCTCACGGCACACACGGCACGCGAGACGAGCGTGCAACACGCGTGACGCATTACACGTGAGATGTGAGACGAGCATGCAACACGCCTGACGCTTTTGACATGACACGTGAGCCACAGATCGTAATTAAACCACATAGCACGTGTCACATGTGAGACACGCATGCAACATGCATGGTGCACAGCGCGCGTAAAAACGCACGACACACAGCACACGTGACACGGGACATGCATACAACATACAAGACGCATAGCACGTGTAGCACATGAGACACGCGTAGAACACGCCTGACAATGAGCGGTGACACCGTGGGTAGCGGCACTGCTCCGTGAACCGGGCAACCCCACCCGAGTTCGATCCCCACTCACGGCCAACATCAGTGATCAGTTACGCAAAGGAGGTGGGGAGGGGGAGGGGCGCTGGGTTCCAGGTAACCATCATCACCTCTAATCTGGGCTTCCCCTAGGTCGACTCAGCCTTAAACGGGTACCTCTAGCAGGGGGGGAGGTGTGGCCGAGAACGGAACCCCGGCTACACCACCGTGCCGGCCTTAATAGTTGCTCGCCTGTCAAAGGCTACGGGCGGGGTTCAGGGGCGCTGCGCTCGTCTGCGCGACGTCTACGTCACTGGCTTGGAATGGCGACGGAGGCAGCCCCCGCCGATGATGATGATGACGATGATGATGAGGACAATGATGATGACGACGATGATGATGACGATGATGATGATGACGACACTGATGATGATGCCACCGCACGGTCTCAAACCTTGAAGAGCTGCACGCCGACGCACGCGAAGATGAACTGGAGCAGCGTGGTGACCAGGAGGATGTTCCCGATGGTTCGCAACGCCACGAACACGCACTGCACCACGTGCTGCGTCGTCCGCAGACACGCGCAGACGCACGCGCACGCACACGCGCAGAAGCACGCGTGCGCACACACACACACACACACTTGTGCACGTGCGTACGCACACACACAAGTGCACATACATGCACGGACAGGCATGTAGAGACGCGCGTACGGGCGAGCACACGCGTGAGCGCACACGCGCGCACGCGCACACACACGCACGCACACAAATTCACACGGCGCATTTGCGCACACGCACGCGCGTCACTCTCGCTCACCGTCTCAAACGCGCGCGCACGAAAGACGATCAACGGCGTCAACGGCAGCCAAGTGGCGGTGACGTCGCCACTGCGCTCGTGCCAGGCTAGGTGCACGTCGAGACTGTCACGTGAAGTGTCGAAGGCTCGCTGCTGCCAGGTCACGGGACAGACCCTGCAGGTGCCACGGGTCGACTGACTTGAGACGACGGGCCGACGCATCACCTGCGCGCCCTACTGTGCAACTTGCTGCGTTTTAGCCGCCCGGCGTTCCGCTCGTTGTTGTGAGCGTCGCTCCTCTGCCCTCCGTTGTAACTGCAGGGCGACTGCCTCCCACTGCCCAGTAGCAGCAGCAGCGTCCCTCACGAGCCTCCTCCACAGAGGCCGGCCTTGACACCGCCACTCAGCTCCACGTCCTCCCGTGCCCCATCAGCCCCATCTCTCCTCTAAGTCCGCGTGCCGCGCCCGTTTCCCTTATGCGTCTCATGCGGATCGTTTCCCCGTTTCTCCATCTCGTTCGCTCCGTGAGCCCGAGCGTAACATTTAGCCCACCGCCTGCACTTTTACCGTTCTTCCTAAACGTCGTTCGTCGTCATTATTATCGACACGCTCGCCTTGCCGAGGCAGGCGCACAGCGGCACGGGAGAGGGGCACTGCCTCCACCTTCGAGTCCGGTCGAGGCCCCCCCCCCCACCGTCCCATCATCGCCGAGCGCGTCCCACGGATTGTCACGGGCGGGCCGAGCGGCTCCTCGGGGGCCGGAGGCGGCGTACCTTGAGGCCCTTGGCGCGGTTGATGGCGCGGAGTGGACGCAGCACGCGCAGCACGCGCAGGATCTTCACCACGGAGATGGCGCTCGACCTGCCGGGGGACAGCGGGGGGGGGGGGGGGGGACAGCGGGGGGGGGGGGGACGGCGGGGGGGGGGGACAGCGGGGGGGGGGGGGGGGGACAGCGGGGGGGGGGGGGACAGCGGGGGGGGGGGGGACAGCGGGGGGGGGGGACAGCGGGGGGGGGGGACAGCGGGGGGGGGGGGACATCGGGGGGGGGGGGGGGACAGCGGGGGGGGGGGACAGCGGGGGGGGGGGACAGCGGGGGGGGGGGACAGCGGGGGGGGGGGACAGCGGGGGGGGGGGACAGCGGGGGGGGGGGGACATCGGGGGGGGGGGGGACAGCGGGGGGGGGGACAGCGGGGGGGGGGGACAGCGGGGGGGGGGGACAGCGGGGGGGGGGGGGGACAGCGGGGGGGGGGGGGGACGGCGGGGGGGGGGGACAGCGGGGGGGGGGGGGGGACAGCGGGGGGGGGGGACAGCGGGGGGGGGGGGACAGCGGGGGGGGGGGACAGCGGGGGGGGGGGACAGCGGGGGGGGGGGGACAGCGGGGGGGGGGGGGACAGCGGGGGGGAGGACAGCGGGGGGGGGGGAGGGACAGCGGGGGGGGGGGGACAGCGGGGGGGGGGGGACAGCGGGGGGGGGGGGACAGCGGGGGGGGGGGGGGGGACGGCGGCACGCGACACACGTGGGGTCTCTGCCGCGACAGTACAGTGCGTACTGCAGTGTGTATACTGCAATGTGTACTGCAAGTTGCGTGCCGCTGTGCGTACTCCACGCTGCCTGTGTACCACACGCTGCGTGCGGCTCTGTGTACTTCCACGTGTGTGTGTGTACCGCACGCTGCGTGTGTACGGCACGGTGCGTGCCGCTGTGCGTACTGCATTCCGAAGGACAGGAGGGAGACCCCCACCACCAGCAGGTCCAGCAAGTTGAAGCAGCTCCGGCAGAAGGAGCCCTTGTGCAGAAACGCTCCGTACGCTGTGAGCTGCACGCACGGACACACATGTGGAGTCAACATGCGGTGTGAGTGGACTAGTGGCCACGGGAGGTAATAACAGGGGAGTCAGCCTGCAGTGCGAATGCACTAGTGGGCACGGGAGGTAACGACAGGGGAGTCAGCGTGCAGTGTGAGTGGACTAGTGGCCACGGGAGGTAATGACAGGGGAGTCAGCCTGCAGTGTGAATGGACTAGTGGCCACGGGAGGTAATAACAGGGGAGTCAGCCTGCAGTGCGAATGCACTAGTGGCCACGGGAGGTAATGACAGGGGAGTCAGCCTGCAGTGTGAGTGGACTAGTGACCACGGGAGGTAATGACAGGGGAGTCAGCCTGCAGTGTGAGTGGACTAGTGGGCACGGGAGGTAATGACAGGGGAGTCAGCCTGCAGTGCGAATGGGCTAGTCGCCACGGGAGGTAATGACTGGGGAGTCAGCCTGCAGTGCGAATGCACTAGTGGTTTCGGGAATGATCGAGAAGGGAGCACGGCCAGGTTACGGTAGAGTCTGCCGGTGGAGCGAGCGTCCAGAGTGAGCGAGAAGGTTCGGGAATGGGGTCGTGGCCTCGTGTCGGTATATAAGAGGGAGATGCGCGGGAGACTCGGGGCTGTTGCAGTGGGGGTCTCCGCCTGATGTCAAGTGAACGTGCCTTCAATCGAGTGCCATCTCAACATAAGTGTGTCAAGTCGTCATTATCATGGGACCTCCTTTGCTAGTATCAAAATATGATAATAGGTTTTTCCCATTTTCTTTCTGGCAACATAACAGGTGTTAAGATGTTAAAACACCAAACTGAAACCTTCTACAAAAGGCGTTTTGGCGTCCTCTGGTCTTGAAACGAGGCTCAAAAGAAAGATGTTTCTGGTGTGGACCAATCAGTTTCAAGGACAATGAATATATTATCAGAGTTTTTTTTCATTCTGACCACAAGTAGTGTGGTTAATGCAGACATGATTCCTTGTAAAAGGTTTCAGTTTGGTGTTTGAACATCGTAACACCTGTTCTGTTGTCAGAAAAAAAGGGGCAAAACCTATTGTCAAGTCGTCATTACATAAAGATCTCCCGGAGAAGCCTTCACCGCACTGTTTTGGGGCAAGTGCTGTTAGCGAGCACCTGTTTGCGGCCGGCACGCTGGAGGAGGGTATGGTGTGGCCGGCCCCAAACCACGTCCATAGAGACGATAATTGAACCCAGGAATGGATCACAAAGTGGACTGCGTGAAAAAAACTGTTCTGTCAGGAAACATTTGCGTAATTGAATTATGTTTCGGGCCCCATGGTTGTATATGAAGTTCCGTCTCCAACCCTTTATCCACTCTACCTCTCCGCTGGCCTCTCTGTGTGCTGTGAAGGACCCAGTGCCCGAAACGTCGGCCATTGTATATGTACTTTTCTTGATGAAAAAAATAATAGGCGTTTACCTTTTCTGGCAAGATGTTCAAACACCAAATAAGACACCGACTGCAAAGCATCAAATTTGCATTAACCACACATAATACAAAGATCCCCCTTATAGCCTGAACAAACTGTTGGGGCAAGTGCTGTTAGCGAGCACCTATAAAGGCCGGAACGGCACACGAGGGGGTGGGTGGCCAGCACCACGCCCGGCCGCCTTTGTCTCCCCGGTGCTGATGTTTATGCGCAGCACTGGGTACTCATTTGAGGCTGAGTCGACCTAGGGGAGGCCCAGGACTGGTTCACACATTTGCCACTGGTGCTGGTCGTATGCGGGAATCAAACTCGGGTCGCCAGGTTCGTAGCGCAGCGCGCTAACCGCTACACCACCACTCCCCGCACACACGTAATGGCGTGATTAGGCAAGAGGAACCCGCGCTATACAGCAATAGCCTGGGTGCGACCGTGCGAGACAAATCAGATGTTGGGGGCCCCCCACGCTGACCGATCGCCGCACCCCCTGAGCTGATGATGTCATCACCACGCCATTGACATTCGGTCACGACACACCACGCGCGCCTGATGATTGCTCAACGCGACGCGTCTCATCGCGACGCGTCTCATCGCGACGGTCCGTGAAGGCGCGGGAGGCGGGACACGCGGCGGTCACCTTCATGAGGATCTCCAGCGTGAAGATGCCGGTGAAGAGGTAATCGGCGTATCCCAGGATCTGAAAACGAAAATGTCAACCGTGATAATCGGAGGGTGGGTGAGTGTGTGGATGAGTGACTATGTGAGTGGGTGAGTGACTGTGTGAGTCTATGTACGTGTATATGCTGAACTTCTTTCGCACAGTACGTAGCCAACCGTGCTAATCGGAGGGTGGGTGAGTGTGTGGATGAGTGACTATGTGAGCGAGTGAGTGACTGTGTGAGTCTATGTACGTGTGCACGTTGAACTTCTTTCGCACCGTACGTAGCCAACCGTTCTAATCACAGGTTCGGAGGAAGGACAACAAACTAATCACAAAAAGCAGTTTTAAACAAATGAGTTTTCAATCTGGATGATTTAAAAGTGCGTAGCTCCCAGTGGCTCCCTAATATCGGAAGGGAGAGCACTCCAAACGGCCACAGAAGCGCATCTGAAAGCGCGTGATGCGGTAACCGTCTTTGTTCGATGGTTCGTCAAAAGCAGCTGCGAAGATGACCGGAGTTCGCGTGATGGTTTATAGCCCCTTGACGAGATCAGCGAGGTGATTGTGGTTCATTTGTGGCAAGCGCTTTGTGTGCGTAACGAGTGCGACCTCGTAACGAATTCGTTCGGCAACCGGAAGCCAATGCAGCTCGGTACCGCGTCACGCCACGCGCTGCGAGTGAACACACGGCGTCAACGCGCCATCTGCAAGCCACTCGAAACGTCGTACTCGAATTGTAAACGTCGTGGGTTTGCTCTCCAACACACAGCCAGTGTGCTGAACTAGTAACTAATCGGCACGTTTCTTTCACGTGAAAAACCTCACCCAATGGGCTGCGTCGGGTGGCGGCGGTGGTGGTGGTGGTGGGAGAACGACGCATTTACATTTTGAGGCGATCTAACCCCAAACCCCACCATACCCATTATCGCGAGTAATATTGGCCGCGAAAGCCGAACGGCTACGCCCGCTTGCACGTGTCAAACTGGAGGCGTGTGTGAACCTGGTTGCGCAGCGAGTGTGGCTGGATGGGATCCTCGGCACCCAGCGCGAGGCTGCTCAGGATGATGACGGCCAGGATGAAGTTGGCGAAGGTCAGGCGGTTTACGACCCGAAAACAGAACACGCGGACGCTGGGGAGACAGAAAGAAGGGGCGGTGGGGTGGGGGGGGGGGTGAGGCGGGTTGTCCGCCACGTTCTCTTTGAGGCCGCGCACTCAAAATTTTGACCGGAAAAGCCCCCCCTCTTGTCAGATTGCGCTAAAAGTGGACGAGCTTGCAAACGAGAGTGTGCCATCTCCAAGAGGGGGGGCGAGGGGGCCTGGCGAGGGGGGGGGGTGGCGGGGGGGGGCGAGGTGGGGGGGGCGAGGGGTTGCGAGAGGGGGGGTGGCGGGGGGGGCGAGGTTGGGGGGGCGAGGGGGCGAGGTGGGGGGGCGAGGGGTGGCGAGAGGGGGGTGGCAAGGGGGGAGGTGGCGAGGGGGGTTGGCGAGGGGGAGCGAGGTGGGGGGGGCGAGGGGGAGGGTTGTCGAGGGGCGGATGGCAAGGGGGGAGGGGTGGTGGCGAGGGGTGGGGTGGTGAGGGGGAGGGGCGGCGATCCTCCCTCAGGGTGGGGTAGGAGGGTCGATAAAATCAGTACCACTTTTGTGGGGGGTGTGGGGCAAAAATCAGGAGTGATCGTCCCTCGGGCAAACTCGTCCCCACCACGCGAACGAGGAAAATTGCACCGATTTGCCTCCGGGCTGCGAATGGGAGGCGAGGCCCCCGTATCGGAGCTCATTTGGGCAGGTCGAGGGATGCGGCAGCGCGTCGACGCTCGGCTCCGACGGGAAGGGCTCACGGGTTCGCGCTGCCGAAGATGAAGAAGGAGGAGCTGCGCGGCACGCTCTGCTGCCTCTCGGGCAGGCGGAGTTCGGACAGCCGGAGGGGTCGCGGTCGCGCAGCCGACCCCTCTTCCTCTGCCACGCCGTCGCCGCTGTCGTCATCCGTCCCGTTGCCTGGTGAGGGATCCACAGCTTGAGATGTCCTGGGGGCTGCGCCGTTAACAATCCGCTGAGGATAATTGTTTTTTTACCCTTCTATCTGGCAATAAAACTGACACCTTTTTTACAAGGAGTCATGCTTGCATAGACCACAATACCTGCAGTCATAATGAAAACAAAAACACAACTCTGATAATGTGCACTGTCCTTGAAGTCGATTGGTCCACACCCGAGACAGCTTTCCTTGAGCCTAGTCTCACATGGGTTGGACCAGATGACGCCAAAGTGCGCCTTGTGGACCAATCGACTTCAAGGACAGTGCACATTATCAGAGTTATGTTTTTTGTTTGCATTATGACTGCAGGTATTGTGGTCTATGCAAGCATGACTCCTTGTAAAAAAGGTGTCAGTTTTGTTGCCAGATAGAAGGGTAAAAAAACAATTATCATATTTTTTACTGGCAAATGAGGTTCCAATGGTGTAAATCTGCTGAGAGTTTACACGGCGGAGGGTAAACGTGACCGCATCTTCAGGCGGTAGAGAGATGAGAACTATCTCGCCTGGTACACAGGAGATGGTGGGTTCGATTCCGACCGTGACGCCTGCTGCTGTATATTTGGAGTTTGCGTGTCTCTCTCCCCCTCGCAGCCGCTACGATTTTTCTCCGGGTCCTCCCGGTTTTCCCCTCCACGTTTAGAATCAACGTCACGCGTTTAGAGTGTTTGGTCACTAGAATTTTCGCTTCTGATAAAGAGCAACACAGCTCAGTGGGCCTTATCTGGTGAAATAAAAAATCGTTTTTAAATCGTTTAACAGCGGCAGACGCTGCATCGTCACCTGGCCAATCGATCCTCTCTCGGAAAGGGGTGGGGGGGGGGTCCCATGATTTATAACCAACCTGGGGGGTGTGTAGCAGAATGTGAGGGTCCCTGCTCGTGTCCTCTGGGATCCACTCTCGCTCCAACAGCCTGAAGCGGCAGGGCGAAACGCCACCCCCAAGCAAGAGTCCGTTACCACAAATGGCAATTTTTATTTTTGCACGAAACATCGACATGGGATTGCACGAGAGAGCGGCCGGCGCACTTCAAAGGCGATAGACAAATCCTTGCCACCCCTTTTCCCCCACCAGCACATCCGAGTCGAGCTCGTTGCTGGGACCTACACGGACTCATGGAGTCCCACCGGCAAACCCGAGCCAAGTCCATTGCTAGGACCCTCATGCACTTATGGAGTCCCACCGGCAAACCCGAGCCAAGTCCATTGCTGGGACCCTCATGCACTTATGGAGTGACACCGGCAAACCCGAGCCAAGTCCATTGCTGGGACTCTCACGGACTCATGGACTCCCACCGGTAAATCCGAGCAGAGCTCGTTGCTGGGACCCTCACGGACTCATGGAGTCCCACCGGCAACTCCGAGCCAAGTCTATTGCTGGGACCCTCACGGAATCATGGAGTCCCACCAGCACATCGGGCAAAATCACCTGATAAAGCCGGTTGTACTCACCAGCGAAACGTCACAGAACTCAACATGTAAACGTCGTAGAGGGTTTACTCCCCAACACACAACCAGTTAGTGCTGGAGTAGTAACTATATGACACGTTCTGTTCACGTGACTAACCATTGCTGATTAGCTGTGTCGGGCGGTGGTGGGTTAACGACGCACATTTATAATTATATATATATATAATTACACAATCTAAACAAACAAAAAACACCTGCATGTTTATTCTAAACGTGGAGGGAAAAACCTGAGGACCCAGAGAAATTCCACGCAACCACGGGGAGAGATATATGCAAACTCCAAATATACAGCAGGCGTCAGGGTCGGGATCAAACCCACGACCTCCTGTATACCAGGCAAGGTAGTTAACATTTCCCCATTGCAAGTGGACGTCTGAATCTGGCTCAGGGCCCAAGCAGGGCCAGGGATAACGACACGTTCGTTCTGCGCGAGGTCAGCCAGGTCACTGCGAGGATGCGAAGTCATCTACACACGGACTCGACCCGTTCATCATCGCGTCCCATGTCAGCAGCCCAGCTTGGGTTCTTCCAGTAGAAAAAACACCAACCTGGTGCCTCCTGACCCATGCCGGGCTGGCTCGACACGGCCCCGGCACGGCTCGGTTGTGCAATGGAAAATAAGTATTGGGAGCCTCCCGGTGCCCACAACCACCCCAGCCCAGG
This sequence comes from Lampetra fluviatilis, assembly GCF_964198595.1. Lineage (NCBI taxonomy): Eukaryota > Metazoa > Chordata > Hyperoartia > Petromyzontiformes > Petromyzontidae > Lampetra > Lampetra fluviatilis. The sequence goes on along the minus strand of NC_136312.1, from coordinate 4,834,656 downwards.
TCCACTCTAACCCCCCTCCCCCCATCCCAGCCTGGCTGACCTTAGCTGCAGCATCCAGCGCACCGCCCTGTGTCTCCGCCTCCACCGCGTCCACGAGCTCGTTCTTCGGCTTCTCCGCGTTTGCCGCCCTGCTTACCCAGGCGACGAGGCGAGTGCGGACGCATGGATTCGTCGCCGAAGACTGACTCATTCACGAGGGACGCCACGAATTGCGCGCGTGCGGACACAGCCATGGTTTGTCAGGGTCGAGTCGGCCTGTGTAGCTATCGCCAGGGTTTAGCGATGTGACGAGGCTCCGACTGGCTGATGTGGTTAGGGTTAGGGCACCTCCGATTGGCGTGGTTGGCTACGGAAGGTGCAAAAGACGTTCAGCATACATACATAGGGCTAAGAGTGCAATTAAATTCTGCTTGGCTACTGTGGTATGTATTCCCGACTATCAGCGAGCAATCCTCCCACAATGCCAAACACATCCAGTTTAAAACGTAGGCTTTTGCGACTGATATTATCCATAACACAGCCAATGAGTAAGGTTTGTTACGTAAACAAAACGTTGGAGAGTAAACCCAGTACTTGCATTTTAAATGTTGTGGGTTTACTCTCCAACACACCGGTGTGCTGTACTAATAACGAATTGGCACGTTTTGTTTCCGTGACAAACCTTACTAATTGGCTGTGTCGGGTGGTGGCGAGTTTAACGACACATTATATTGACGCGATCTAACCCAAAAAAAACCTCTATTGTGGACATCCTTTGATTTAAAGCTTTCGTGACTGCAGGTTCTTTCGGTAAAGTCACGTAGAATGGAAATAATAAAATAATAAAAATAAAACATTATAAAATAATTCTCACGACGTTTCGGCCACAATGCAAGCAGCCGTCCTCAGGTGAAGAACAGACTCTGTCTTCTCGACAGACCTGTTCTTCACCTGAGGACGGCTGCTTGCGTTGTTCACTTGAGCGATTATGACACCGGGGCTACGGGAGTGCAGGCGGTGCAACCACAACGGACGAAAAGGTGGTTGGGGGGGGGGTGTGGGGGAAATTGAATGGGGGGGTGGGAGGCACGTTTCTATCCCTGCACCGGGTGCCCGTGCCGACCGCGCCGCTTCACCTCGCCGTCTTCTTCCTCTCCCGCTCCTCCTCGGCCTCCTTCTGAGCCGACGTGAGGCTCTCGGCGTCCGCCAGGTTGTCCACGGCGATGGCCAGGAACACGTTGAGCAGGATGTCTGCCGCGGAGTTGCTGCTCAGGACCCCGATCGCCGCGGGTTTCAAAAAGGAACGGGGGGGGGGGGAGGTTTTCCGCCGACCGCCGGCCGACGAACGATAAACGACGAAGACGGAAGGTGCCGCTCGGGTAGCAACCGCCCTGTTCCCGCACCGAGAGTCGGGCGTGGGGACGGGCGATGGTTTGAACCGGGACGAGATCCCGCTACTCGCGAATGCTTTGGGGGAGACACCGACGACAGCCGAATGTCGTGGCCAAAGCGGGCTGGGGATGTTCCCATCAGCCTATCACAGCGGTCGGAAACCTTTCAAAGTAGAGCAGCCTTTTTGTGTTTTTTGTCCAAAATAGTTTGATGAACCGCATCACACGCAGAGCTCCTTGTACATAAACACAGACGCAGATGGAAGAAACTGCGTCTATTTAGTCCCCCCCCCTTAGTTATTCTTTGACAATATAGTTTTAACTGTTGTAAATTTTGTCATCATCAAGACATTCCATAGTGACCCATTTACTGCCATTTCATATTTGATTTTGACGACAAATTACGTTAAACGTAAAACATTTTTTTTTACGGCTGCCCGCAAGGGGGGGGGGGGCAACCAAACAGCCGCATACGGCTCAGGAGCCGCAGGTTGCCGTGTCCTGGCCTAACGGAACCAATCAAGTGACGGAACAATCGAGAGGGTTCATGGGGCCATTGCTGGGACCGACTCGCCCTCGCCCAACCCCAAACGCCGTCTCCACCGCCAGCGGAGGATACAGTTCCCGCAGATGAAGAGGATGATGAAGAACACGCAGACGAGGATGCCGGGGAAGGAGGGGCCCCCGTAGGCGCGGATCCCGTTGTACATCACCGTGTTCCAGTCTTCCCCAGTGAGGATCTGCAGACACAGGAGGGAGTAGAGATGAGACGGTACAGAGGTGACAGACGGTGCGGACGAGACGCGAGCGGCACAGGAGAGACGGAGTACGGACGAGACGAACGGTTACAGTTGGTAAAGATCGGACAGATAGTGTACGGACGATAAAAAGAGGGGACAGACAGTGCGGACGACACAGACCGTACAGACAAGAAAAATAACTACAGGCAAGATGGAATGAGTACCTAAAGCATAGACGAGTCAGTACAGGGAGTACAGACAAGATAGTACAAACGAGACACTGACAGTGCCCATGGGACAGATGGTAAGGTAGGCACAGGTCACCATTAATTTCGCGCATGATCCACGGGCGATGTCGTGGCCCGAATTCTCACCGCTGTGAACGTTTGAAATTCAAAACAAAAACACAAAGCCATTCGTCGAGAATTCAACATCTCTCCCCCCTGCCACCCACGCGCGTGATCGGCAACTCCCATCTTGCCGCTTGCACTCGGGGAACCTTAGCCACACGGTACTTTCGTCCGCCAATCAATCCAGGCGGAGGCTGGCCAACCACCCAGTCTACAGGGACTCCTCTATATACGGACATTCGAGTTACGAACTTTCAGAGATACGAACAAACCTGTCCGTGCGTCCAGTTGCCTGTTCAGATTGAGAGTCGTAAGTTCAACTGCCGTGCAATAGATGGCGGTGGTGGCATCTACATTTGCAGAACGTGAAGAACCAGTGGCATCTACATATGCAGAACGTGAAGAACCAGTGGCATCTACATCTGCAGAACGTGAAGAACGTGAAGAACCAGTGGCATCTACATCTGCAGAATGTGAAGAACCAATCAGACCTACATCTGCAGAACATGAAGAACCAGTGGCATCTACATCTGCAGAACGTGAAGAACCAGTGGCATCTACATCTGCAGAACGTGAAGAACCAGTGGCATCTACATCTGCAGAACGTGAAGAACCAGTGGCATCTACATCTGCAGAATGTGAAGAACCAGTGGCATCTACATCTGCAGAACGTGAAGAACCAGTGGCATATACATGTGCAGAATGTGAAGAACCAGTGGCATCAACATCTGCAGACCGTAAAGAACCAGCAGCATCTACAGGAGATTATACAACTTTTAAAGCCATTCCGCGTGTTTAGTGTACATACCGTACAACAAGTTTGGAATCGACTTACGAACAGACCTCTGGAACCTCACTCGTTTTGTAAGCAGAGGAGTCCCTGTGACGACCGACCAATCAGGGCCCGGGAGGGGGGAAGTGGGCAGGGGGGGGGGCTCGCCCACCTGGAAGACGGTGAGCAGCGCGATGGGGAACGAGTCGAAGGAGCTGCGGTGGAGTTGCGTCGAGTCGAAGTTGAACTTTCCCCCGAACAGCTGCATGCCGAGCAGCGAGAAGATGATGATGAAGAGGAAGAGGAGCAGCAGCAGCGAGGCGATGGAGCGCATCGAGTTGAGCAGCGACACCACGAGGTTGCTGAGGGCGTTCCAGTACCTGTGGCGGAGCAAGCGCCGATGATGACCATGAAGATCTGTCCACTCCTTGATCACCACGGATACATTGGCCGGCGTTATTAGGGGCTAGGGTCTGGTTGTCTAGTGTGGTTAGTGTCTGGTTGATGAGTGTGGTTAAGGCTTGGTTGGCTGGTATGGTTAGTGTCTGTTTGGCTGGTGTGGTTAGTGTCTGGTTGATGAGTGTGGTTAGGGCTTGGTTGGCTGATGTGGTTAGTGTCTGGTTGGCTGGTGTGGTTAGTGTCTGGTTGTTGAGTGTGGTTAGGGCTTGGTTGGCTGATGTGGTTAGTGTCTGGTTGGCTGGTGTGGTTAGTGTCTGGTTGGCTGGTTATGATTAGTGTCTGGTTGATGTGGTTAGGGCTTGGTTGGCTGGAATGGTTAGTGTCTGGTTGGCTGGTGTGGTTAATGTCTGTTTGACTGATGTGGTTCGTGTCTGGTTGGCTGGTATAGTGAGGGCCTGGTTGGCTGGTGTGGTCAAGGCCTGGTTGGCTGGTGTGGTTAGTGTCTGTTTGACTGATGTGGTTCGTGTCTGGTTGGCTGGTATAGTGAGGGCCTGGTTGGCTGGTGTGGTCAGGGCCTGGTTGGCTGGAATGGTTAATGTCAGATTGGCTGGTATGGTTATCGTCCTGTTGGTGAGTGTGGGTTAGGGTTATGGGTAGCAGTTGGATTTTCTTGCACTCCCCTCTGCTGCCCACACTTCAAGCTCTCCCGTAAACGGTGTCGCGAGCCGCGCTCCACATGAACAAACGCACCACAGCACGCACACGGAGCCGGGCGGGCAAGGACGTGACATCAGCGGGTCGGTCAAAGCAATGGGCCGGTAACAATCGCACTGCACCTTGCAACTCCACCCACCCTCACCCCCATCCATCACACTGCCGTACTCCCACTGGGCACCTGGTGACCTTGAAGATGCGCAGCAGACGCACGCAGCGCAGCACGGAGACGCCGAGCGGCGCGACAAAACCCTGGCCGACGAGCACGGCCTCCGCGATGCCGCCGCACACCACGAAGCAGTCGAAGCGGTTGAAGAGCGACGTGAAGTAGACGTGCAGGCCCAGGCCGTACATCTTCACGAGCATCTCCAGCGAGAAGAGCGTGAGCAGCACCTTGTTCGCCAGGTCTGCGCGCGTGCGGAGACGCACGGACGGACGTACAGACGGACGCATGTACGGACGGACGTAGGTACAAACGGACGGACGTTCAGATGGACTGATGTACGTACAGACATACGGGCGAAAAGGCCTCATCGCCATGAGGATGGATGTATTCTAAAAACAGCGTAGCTGCTGCTGTTGCACGTGGCTGCCTGCAGTGATTCAGCGCTGTGGAGGCAGCGGCAGCAGCGGCGAGGGTTGTTGGATCACCGCGCACACGACGACAAAGTGTCGCGAGAACTCCCAAAGTGTGGAGTGGTCGCGTCTGTGCGTTGTGTGCGGTGGGCTCGAGCAGGCGGTCGTCAACCTGCGGCTCCGGAGCCGCATGCGGCGGCTCGTTAATGGCCGCTTCGTGACGTCGTCCACGCTGTATTGCGGCTCTTGGAATATTATGGGGGGGGGGGGGGGTTACCGTTTCGCCGGTAATTACCGGCGAAACGTGACAGTACTCAACTTGTAGATGCTGTGGATTTACTCTCCAACACACACGGTGGGCAGTAACTAATTGGCACGTTTTGCTTACGTGACAAATCCCTTACTGGCTGTTTCGGGTGGTGGAGGGTCACGACACATTTATACTTACGAGATCTAACCCAACAATGTTTATTATGAATCTTCTTGTGATGTTGGTTGCCGGCCCCTGGGATAGAGCGTTGCCCCCTCGCATGGGTGGTGGGTTTTCTCCGTACCCGGCCGGGCATGGGTACGGGTAACCGTTTGCGACCCTGGTGCGGCCGGGTACGGGTACGGGTAGGCCGTGAGTCACTGGTGAGTAACTGTTTGTCACTCATTTCCCAACGTCTTGTCTCTTCTCACAATTCAAGTTCCTAGAATCAACCCACCCGCGCCTGCAACATGGCTTCATCCCAGAGGTCGCAATCAGGTACCCGATACCCGTACCCTACCCGTACCCGGCCGGGTACGGGTAGGGTACCCGTTTGCGACCCTGGTGCGGCCGGGTACGGGTACGACCTCTGCCCGACCTCCGGCCGTGCCGTTACACAAACGCGGCTGACCCCTGCGCCGCTCACCCTGCATGCGGGAGAGCCACGCGGCCTGCTGGTGATGCTCGGAGGCGATGGAGAGCGTGTTGATGAACACGAGGACGATGACGAGCCAGAAGAAGGACGGCGACCTCACCACCGCACGGCACCGGCGGCGGCCCAGCCGGTTCCACCGGCGCCACCAGCGGCTGCGGAAGGGGGTCAGAGGTCGCGCCCGAGAGGGTCAGGGGTCGCGTGCGGGGTCATGGGTCGCCAACCGCTATGAGGTCGACCGGCGCATTGCGTGCGTAGATTAATTTTGATTTTTGAGCTCGCGATACGCGGCGTCGGACCGTGCGTGCACGGATCGATATGTAACTTCTTGATTCGTCAATGCCGCGCGTAATAGGTTCACGCGGTTGCTGCAGCCACTTAGAGGTCTGCTACCTTTCACCGCCGTTATGAAGTAAAAATCGATTGTTGAATCAAATCGCTTCGGGCTAGTGCCGATGCGGACCACGGTGATGCTTCCCCGGTGTTTGTGTGTAAATTCGCGATTATATATATTTATTTTAAACTTTCAAATAAAATGAAATGGTTTTCACACCTCACCTGATTTGCGACTTCAAAATGATGTCCCTGCAAAGCAAACAAATCCGTCAGAGCGGGTTACTTAACACTGGACATGAAATTTAGATAACTCAATCGTCCATGCCATACGTGTGAGCTCTCCCACCGAGAGAAACACTCGACGTTATTCCGGCTCGCCGGAAGCTCGGGAAGCAGCCACCAACCGTTGCGCGAGGCACGTTGGATGTGGTGTGCTGGATGCCCCCCCCCCCATCGTACCCGAGACGGACCCACAGGGGCGCCCTCTCTCCGGAGCTCCCGGCGGTGTCCGAATGGACCGAGGCTTCGCTCGAACACTTGCTTCCTACGCGCGGGGAGGGGGGGGGGGCGAGCAAGAAGCTCGCGGTTAACGGTGCACACACACATGCGCACACTTGGAGCACACACACAAAGACGTGGAGACGCGACACCCTGGTGTGGTTAGGGCCTGGTTGGCTGGTGTGGTTAGCGTCTCGTTGGTGAGTGTGGCTATGGTCTCATTGGCGAGTGTGGGTTAGGGTTATGGGTAGCAGTTGGATTTTCCTGCGCTCCTCTCTGCTGCCCGCACTTCAAGTTCTCCCGTAAACGGTGTCGCGAAGGGATTCACAAACAGCACCCGGGTCTCAAGCCTCGTCTCCTCACCCCCTCTCCACCCCCTCTCCGCCACCCCCCCCGCCCCTCTCCGCCGCTACCGCCCCCTATCCCTCCCCCGCCTCTTCTCCGCTACCCCCTCGCCCCCTCTCCGCCCCCCCTCCCCCTCTCCGACCCCCCCCCTCTCCGCCCCTGCCGCCCCCTCTCCACCCCCCTGCCCCCTCTCCACCACTCCCCCGCCCCCTCTCCACCACTCCCCCGCCCCCCCCCGCCCCCTCTCCGCCCCCTCCGCCCCCTCTCCGCCACCTCTCCGCCACCCCCCCCCCCCACCCCCCGTTGTGCCACTTACCGCTCGAGGCGCCGTCGCGCTCCATCTCGATGTCCTCCGCTTGCCGGATCCAGTCCAGGTAACCGCGCAGGTCGCCATCCAGTTTCTGCTTCTCGCGAAGTTTCTGGAAGTCGCCGCGCGCCTTCGCCTTCTCGCGCTCCTTGGAGAACTCGCTGAGCGCGCGGAAAGGACGCATCACCATCAAAGACAAAGGTCCCCCGTGTAGCATTGACAGTGTTGGGGGCAAGTGCTGTTAGCGAGTAGCACCTATGAAGGCCGGAACGGCACGCGAGGGGGTGGGTGGCCAGCACCACGCCCGGCCGCCTTTGTCTCACTCGTGGCGATGATTTTACACACTGCACCGGGTACTCATTTGAGGCTGAGTCGACCTAAGGGAGGCCCAGGGACCGGTTCAGATAGTCGTCACCGGTGTTGGCATTGAGCGGGAATTGAACTCGGGTCGCCGGGCGCTAACCGCTGCACCACCGCATCACCGCCATCAGCACCCCCACCAATGAGGGTCAAAGGTCAAATCCGTGCTACCACCATCACGTTGCTCGGGTCAATGTCAAGAGGTCACCGTGGCCAATGGCGCCGCCAATTGGTGGCCGCCACGCCTCGCCAACGCGTCCCTCCTCTTTGCCAGATTGCGTGCGTGGTGGTGCAGCTGCGGAAAAGTCGACGTCCATCCTCCAGGCTCCGTTCGCATAAAAAGAAAAAGTCACAAACTCAACCCGATCGCTCGCTACCAGCCCGGTTTAACGCGATTACCCCCCCTCCACCCCCCACCTTCACCCCCCCCCCCCATCTACCCCCCCCCCTATCCAACTGCCCCGCTCCTCCTCCAACCGCGGCCCCCGCCCCTCCACAAGCTCACCCCCTCCATCCGCCCCCCACCTCCATCCCCCCTCCAACCGCCCTCCCTCCACCCCCTCCACCTCCCCTCCACCCGCCCCCCTTCACCCGCTCCCCCTCCACCCACTCCACCTCCACCCGCCCCCCTTCCACCCCCCCTCTACCCTCCACCCGTGCCCCACCACCTCCACCCGCCCCCCTCCACCCGCTCCCCCTCCACCCGCCCCCCTTCCACCCCCCCTCCACCCGCGCCCCACCTTCTCCACCCGCCCCCCACCTCCACCCCCCAGGGCTCTGCGGGATGGATGGCGAAGAGTGGAGGGGGAGGTGAAGGGACGAGGCAGGGAATGGGCAGTGGAGAAGAGGTGAGGCTTTGAGAGGAGATCAAGGAGGTTAAGGAGGGGGAATGCTTTATGGGATATGAAGAAGGGCCATCGCCCGAAACGTCGTCTGTTGGATATATTATTTTATTTTAAGGCCACACACGCAGGGAGTTATTGCCGAGAGTGTAGAACAATATTTACAGCGCTATGGGAACCTCATTTGCCAGTAAAAATATGATAATTTGTTTTTTACCCTTCTATCTGGCAACAAAAAAGGCGTCAGTTTTGTTGCCAGATAGAAGGGTAAAAAACCAATTATAATATTTACAGCGTTTTTTTATTCAATTAAAGCTCGGTTTCAAAATTCCTTGAGCAGCTTTCAAGAGACCCGGCTGAGCGTTGTCTGCCACAGGCAGCGATGAGATCGACTACGTGGGGGGGAGTTCGGGGTGGGGGCGGGGGGGGGGGGATGTGTGGGATGGGTGGAGTCACTCACCCGCTCAATACCCCCAACACCAGGTTCAGCACGAAGAACGACCCCACGATGATGAGGTTCACGAAGTAAATCCACGGCCAATCGTTCCCCACCGCGTCGTTCACCTGCAGGGCACACGCACAATCACCTGCCTGGCACACGCACAGCGGCAGCGGGGGGGGCCATGGGGGGCGGGGGGCGGGGGGTGGGGGCTCACCCAGTAGAGCACGTCGGTCCAGCCCTCGAGCGTGATGCACTGGAACACGGTGAGCATGGCGAAGCCGAAGCTGTCGAAGTTGGTGACCCCGTCGTTGGGGCCCGCCCAGTCCGACCGGCACTCGGTGCCGTTCCTCGCGCACTGCCGTCCGCTGCCGGCGAACGCGCAGGGCGCCACGACCTCCTCGTCGTCGGCCAGCAGCCCTGCCGGCCACGGGCGGACCGGGGGGCGAGACGCGAGCGGGGTTGGGGCGGCGAGGTGGTCGCGAACGCTCCGCGCGATGCTGCGTGCCCTTTCCCCCCCCACCCCGCATGCCCTCCCCCCCGCGTGTCCCTTCCCCCCCACCCCGCGTGTCCCTTCCCCCCCACCCCGCATGCCCCCCCCCCCCGCGTGTCTCTTCCCCCCCACCCCGTCCTACGTTTGTTGAACTTCTTTCGCGCCCGTACGCAGCCGACCGTGCTCATCGGATGGTGCGGATGATGATGAGGACGACGACAGCAGCACGGCGCGTCAGTGTGTGTCGGAGCTAGCGGGCACCTGTGCCTGTGTAGTAGCACGTCTTGTGCATCTTGCCCATGAAGAGCTCCAGGCCGATGATGGCGTAGATGATGATGAAGAAGAGCACGAGGAGGCCGATGTGCAGCAGCGGCACCATGGCCTTGATGATGGAGTTGAGCACCACCTGGAGGCCTGCAGGCAGTAGAGGATTAAGCTCAGTGCAGGGCCTGTAGCATCTGTTATAAAGGGGCCCGAAATAAAAAAAAAACACGTAAATATGAAACACACAAATGTATAACTTGCATAGTAAAGTAATTGTAATTTTTATTTGCTATACAGCCAGATAATGCGACAAATAGTTAACCTTAAACATCCAGTCGTTCGTGAAAGTTGAAGGCGGTATAGTACTATAGTAATAGAGCAAGTGCAGAATTACTGAACCGGAATTGATAGCTTGAAAGCATTTAGCGCGGGCCCCTTGAAAATGCGGGGCCCGTAGCTACTACACGTGCAGCTACTACACGTGCAGCTACTACACGTGCAGCTACTACACGTGCAGCTACTACACGTGCAGCTACTACACGTGCAGCTACTACACGTGCAGCTACTACACGTGCAGCTACTACACGTGCAGCTACTACACGTGCAGCTACTACACGTGCAGCTACTACACGTGCAGCTACTACACGTGCAGCTACTACACGTGCAGCTACTACACGTGTAGTAGCTACATTTGTAGTAGCTACATTTGTAGTAGCTACATATGTAGCTACTACAAATGTAGCTACTTGTGCTACTGGGACAATCCGGCACTGATCAAGGCTGCTATTTGGGAGTATCGCTGAAGATAAAATGATGGTTGGCGATAATGTTAAGAGTTTTGCATTCGTGTTTGAATTAAAGTTTGGTGCTGGTGTTAAGGATTGAAGGTTAGGGTTTCGGAGAAGGCTAGGGTTTTGGATTAGATCAGGGATTCGGGTTTATAAGATAAAACCCAGACTCAGAGCGTCTCCTGGAATCTGCACACAACGCTGCAGCCCGGGATCGGCTCACGTGGCCCAAGATCGGCTCACGTGACACGGGATCGGCTCATTGGGCCCGGGATCGGCTCACGTGACCCGGGATCGGCTCACGTGACCCGGGATCGGCTCACGTGACCCGGGATCGGCTCACGTGACCCGGGATCGGCTCACGTGACCCGGGATCGGCTCATTGGGCCCGGGATCGGCTCACGTGACCCGGGATCGGCTCACGTGGCCCAAGATCGGCTCACGTGACACGGGATCGGCTCATTGGGCCCGGGATCGGCTCACGTGACCCGGGATCGGCTCACGTGACCCGGGATCGGCTCACGTGACCCGGGATCGGCTCACTGGGCACGCCGGACACGAGACGCAGGGGGCGCAGCACGCGGAACGCTCGCAGCGCCTTCACGTCGAAGCCGCCGCTCTTCCCGGCGTGCGAGCCCGGCACCACCCCGGCACGCGACACCTGCTCCAGCACGGCGCTGAACAGCCTGGGGGTGGGGGGCACACGTGGAGGGCACGCGGGGTGGGGGGGGAAGGGACACGCGGGGGGGGAAGGGGCACGCGGGGTGGGGGGGGAAGGGACACGCGGGGGGGGGGGGGGAGGGGGCACGCGGGGGGGAAAGGGGCACGCGGGGTGCGGGGGGAAAGGGCACACGGGGGAGAAGAAGCACGCGGGGTGGGGGGGAAGGGGCACGCGGGGTGGGGGGGGAAGGGGCACGCGGGGGGAAGGAGGGGGCATGCGTTATGTTTTTAGGTGTTGCGTATATGTTCTATAGTGTTTTAAATTTGTTTCATTTATGAAATTGGCATAAACAAACATGACTGATAAAGTTGCTCTATTTACTGCACCGTAGTTACCATTCAAATCTCAAAAAAAAAGTGATGTAAGTGGCACCACTACGCTCTCGTTTCAACAACCATGATGTGTTTGACGATCGCCGGACCGACGCAAGCTCACCCGACAAGCACAATGACAAAGTCCAGGAGGTTCCAGCAGTTTCGCAGATACGCTTTCGGGTGAAACACCAGGCCATCGGCCACCACCTTCAACACGGCCTCCACCGTGAAGATGATCAGGAAGACAAACTCCAACTTCTCCTGCACACGCACAGCACGGAATATGAAGAGACGGATAACACTGGTCAACAAAAAAGAAACATTTTTTTTCTGGCCTGGACTTTTGCAGCTGTTTTAGACTAATTTCAGGGTGCTGATTCCAAATCTGATCTCAGATTTGCTCTATCACATCTCATTTTTATGCTATCGGCATACCCCATTTTCATTAATTTTACCCGAAATTAACTCTGTCACTTATGATTGCAAGTTGTTGCCAGTCAGTGACTGCTTTAGTGTTAAATATGGTGCTGTATTTTTAGGATAGTGTGTTTATAATATCATTTTATGTAGATATCCACATTTATTTAATATTGCAATTTTTATTGAAAATGCAATATTTGATATCTCAAAAACCTGATGTGATAGACAAAAACTGATGCCAGATTTGGAATCAGTACCCCAAAATTACCTTAAACCGTTGGAATACCTTACGCCAGAAAAAGTGTGTTGACTAGTGTAATCGACGGAGCGAGATTATAAGTCGACGGCAGATGGCATCGTCTCCGTTCCATCTGCACGACATCTGCCCCTCCAACTATTGCCTTGTCCCAGCTGCCGACGAGACCTCGATCCGTGCACTCCACCACGGTTCAACTCAGCCATTGAAACTCTCTCTCCCACCAATTATTATATTGTGATCCTGGCAAGAAAGGCCCCATGGTGTAGCTGCTCACCCCGAGCTCCCAATGTCCTGATGGTGGCGTTGTCTTTGTGCTGTTCGTCTTTTGGCGTCCTCTGGTCTAACACTTCGATTTAAAGCTTTCGTGACTGCAGGGATTCATCTTCTTGGTTCTTTCGGTAAAGTCACGTAGAAGGGAAATATTATTTTATTATTTCCCTTCTACGTGGTTCTTTCGGTAAAGTCACGTAGAAGGGAAATATTATTTTATTATTTCCCTTCTACGTGACTTTACCGAAAGAACCAAGAAGATGGTCAAACACTGTTTGAGACTCGGCTCTAAAGAAAGCTGTCTCTGGTGTGGACCAATCGGTTTCAAATACAATGCATCATCATCTACTACCGGAGCATGATTTTTGTTTGCATGTTCACCACAAGAACGTGTGATCAATGCAGACATGAGTCCTTACAAAAGGTTTCTGTTCGGCGTTTTAACATCTTAACACAACTGTTTCAGTGTCAGAAAGGGTAAAACCAATTCTTATATTTTGATACTGTCAAGAAAGGTCCCATGATCTCTCCCCCACTGTTGCACCTCGTTCCTCAACGTCCTCTCCAAATGCCTCACCGCGCGCACAACTGCAGGCGATCCAAAATGCCACCGCTCCACCCATCGCCCGCATCCACAGCGAGATCACTTTTACCCCCAACACGGCAATACCTGGGCTTCATCTTCTTGGTTCTTTCGGTAAAGTCACGTAGAATGGAAACAATAAAATAATAAAAATAAAACATTATAAAATAGTTCTCACGACGTTTCGGCCACAACGCAAGCAGCCGTCTCCCCGACAGACCTGGTTTTCATCTGAGGACGGCTGCTTACGTTGTGGCCGAAACGTCGTGAGAATTATTTTATTATGTTTAATTTTTATTATTTTATTGTTTCCATTCTACGTGACTTTACCGAAAGAACCAAGAAAATGAATCCCTGCAGTCACGAAAGCTTTAAATCGAAATACCTGTGCTGTCTCTCCCTCTCACTCAAATCCGAGGGTCAACCGCGAGCCACAAAACCACGAAGCGAGGCCAAACATATCACGGCCACTGTGAACTTGACACCGTTTTTACCCGATGTGCGCAGACCCGGTCGCAAGATGAACAACAACGGTCGCCAACTAAGTGGCGGCGACGTCACCATCGGGCTGGTGCCAGGCCAGGTGCACTTTGAGGCCACGTGCAGTGTCGAAGGCTCGGCTGGGCCAGGAGGTCACGGGACGATACTCCAGGCGTAATGGGATGACTGACTGAGATGATAACTCAATTGTGTGCATTTGTACCTTCAAATCTTGATTATTAATAACTGCCACTGTGAGGCTTTCTTCCTCTAATCCCAACACACGGTGCAACTAAAATAGCATACGTAGTTAGGGGCCGTCCATAAATGACGTCACTCGATTTTGGACGATTTTTTACCCCCCCCCCCTCGTCACACGGCGTCACAAAAACTCAGACCCCCCTCAAATATGACGTCACAAAGCTCTGCCCCCTCCCCCGCAAAACCATATTTCCATTTTGAAAATAAAATATGCTTCAAATCGCTTTAAACTATTGTCATTGTAGTGCGAATTTTATGTGGCGCTGCACTCTGATGTTGTAGGAGTGTTGTTATAACAATTCGTGTTGTTATAACAATTCTATATTTGTTTAAAGTTGCGCATTTTTATGATGTGACGTCACATTTCTCACCCCCCCCGCCCCTCTTCACACATCGTCACAAATGCCTGACCCCCTCCCCCCTTACGTTTGTGACGTCATTTATGGACGGCCCCTTATAGCCCTGCATACAATTGTATACGGGTTACAAAACGTGCGAAGTTATTTCAGTAAAAGTGAATCGGGAGAAAGCAGAGGTCGCAACCGGGTACCCGATACCAGTACCCTACCCGATACCCGGGTACGGGTACCCGTTTGCGACCCTGGTGCGGCCGGGTACGGGTACGGGTAGGCCGTGAGTCACTGGTGAGTAACCGTTTATCACTCATTTCCCAAAGTCTTGTCTCTTCTCACAATTCAAGTTCCTAGAATCAACCCACCCGCGCCTGCAACATGGCTTCATCCCAGAGGTCGCAATCAGGTACCCGATACCCGTACCCTACCCGTACCCGGCCGGGTACGGGTAGGGTACGGGTACGGCCGGGTACGGGTATGGGTACTCGTTTGCGACCCTGGTGTGGCCGGGTACGGGTAAGGAATCAAAACCCGTTTGCGACCTCTGGGAGAAAGGAGAGGTTGGGTGGGTGGGGGGGCACCGCAGTCCGATCTTGCACAGCCCCCGTCTGAAAGAGAACCACTGCCTCCCCACCCAACCACCACCAACGGAGCCACCGCTCCTCGGACCACAGCCACCACCACCACTGATCGTCCTCGCTGGGCCCGCTGCACAAGCCGAGGCCCTCCGCCGTTTGCCGCCCGGTGTGGCCCCTTGGCGCACGGCTCCTCACCAGGCTCAGGTTTGCCGAGCTCGTGTCATCGTCCGGGAAGGGCACGTACACGGCGAGAGCCACGCAGTTGCTGAAGATGGTGAGCAGGATGAGAACGTCGAACGGCCTGCGAGACGGGAGAGAGGTGGGAGGGAGGGGGGGTGCAGCGGGGTGCGAATGTACAGACAGTGGACACCCTGAAAGCTTCCTTGAAGAGCTTTGGATTCGACCTGAAACGCTGGGAATCCTTAGCACAGGACCGACCTGCCTGGAGAAGAAAAGTACAGGACGGTGCAGTCCTCTGTGAGAGTAGGAGAAGCTCCTGTGCTATCTTGAAGAGGCAGCAGCGCAAATCTACCAAGGAAGGACGTGTGGCTGCTCCTCAGAGCTCTAGATCCTCCCTGACCTGTCCAGTGTGCCACAGAGAATTCCGGGCTCGGAGTGGCCTGTTCAGCCATCTGCGCACTCATCAAAACCCAACAAAATGACAAACGTGCCATGGTCATCATCAACTTTGATGGACGAACAAGAAGAAGAAGAGGGGGTCCAGCAGCCGACCCACCCCCTCCACCACCCCCGCTCTAATCGACCGACACTGAGGGTCACCCGCGCCTCGCCCACACCTCCCGTCACATCATCGCGACTCGGCTGTCCGCAAACATTTGTTGGCAGCCGAACTTCGTCGAGGTCGCCTTTAACGTCACCGATCGCTGCTCGCGGACGCTTGCCCGAGTCGGGCAAGGAGGAAATACGGCGCCGATCAAAGGGGCGGGAGGGCCCCTTTTGGAGGAGAGATTTGCTAAAGAACCAAGGGGCAAGAAAAATGCGTTTGGTTGGGGGCTGCCGAGTGAGTAATAAATTGGAGGCCAACAGATTACCACGAGTGGCCTCGTGGTGCCATGCGGGAGGAGAGAGAAAGTCGAGGCCACCAACGCGAGAGGTGGATTGATGACATCAACTATTTTTTATTTATTTTACCAGATGAGGCCCCACTGAGCTAGTGAGGCCCGACCTATACAGACAGACCTGTTCTTCACCTGAGGACGGCTGCTTGCGTTGTGGCCGAAACGTCGTGAGAATAATTTTATTATGTTTTATTTTTATTATTTTATTATTTCCATTCTACGTGACTTTACCGAAAGAACCAAGAAGATGAATCCCTGCAGTCACGAAAGCTTTACATCGAAATTTGAGCTATACAGCTCTTTTTTTCAGAAGCGACCCGGCCGCATGTGATAGCCCAACGAAGTGGCTTATCATCCACGTGGACATTTATAGCAGCCAAATACTCTAAAGTAACGTGCGTCGATTCTAAATGTGGAAGGAAAAATCAGAGGAACCGGGGAAAAATCCACGCGACCACGGGGAAAGAGACATGCACACTCCAATATACAAGCCAAGGGTCGGGATAAAACCCACCACCTCCTCCATACCAGGCGAGGTAGTTAACATCTCGCCTTAGGAGACAGACGCATGAGTCTACACAGAGGTTATCCAAGGCCACGGGAACTGGTGGCGCACAGCCGACTGCCAGGTGGGCCTCCGTTATTCAGTAGCGACAAAATAAACTGGCCTGGAGTTTGGGGGGCAGCTATGCTGCGTGTGGCTCGGGGCAAATTTCCCCGTTTGCCTTCGAAGCCCTCCGGATGACCCCGTCTACAAGAAGCGATCGCCATGAGCGGAGCAAGAGTGGAATATTTCAGCCAGCCTCTAGTCTAATCAGCCACAGGGTGACGACTGAGGCAAGGCAGATAAGAGACATATTTAGTGATGGTGGCTACGCTGCACGCGGCCTGTAATCCAGCACTGTGGACGCAGTGAGAGTTGGTGGATTACACGAACGTTACTGTGAAACAACTCTCTTCCCGTGGGTGGGGCGGGGATAGAGCGTTGCTCCCTCACGCGCGCGTGGGTTTTCTCAGGGTACTCCGGTTTCCTCCCCCGAATGCATAAGCAACTCATAATTTGGCTGAAAACATAAAAAACAACCAGATGTAGCAGGGCTGTGGGGTACAACGGAGTAATTGCATTCCACACGATAAGCCACTTCGTTGAGCTATCATTTGTGGTCACGTCGCTTCTGAAAAATAAGCTAAAAGCTCAGTCGGGCTTTACTCGGTAAAGTACAAAATAGACATAAACATATACTTGCGATTTAATTTTTCGATTTAAAGCTTTCGTGACTGCAGGGATTCATCTTCTTGGTTCTTTCGGCAAAGTCACGTAGAAGGGAAGTAATAAAATAATAAAAATAAAATATAATAAAATAATTCTCTCTCAGAATTATTTAATTATGTTTTATTTTTATTATTTTATTACTTCCCTTCTACGTGACTTTACCGAAAGAACCAAGAAGATACTTGCGATTTGTTTACCTTTTCTATACTTTGCAACTCCTATCGTGTTATCGAATTCTATCTGCTGCTGTAACTTTCTGACCCCGCGGCCTACTACTGGACGTCTGATTTGAGAGAAATAAAAAGCTTCACAGCTCATCGGATTCCTTCAGCGGAAGCAAAGGTTCTGATCGTCATTCCAGCGCAGCATTATGGTTCCGTGACACCGGCGGACAGACGCGACGGCGCGAGAGGAACCCTATTCCGTATTAGGGGCCGTCCATAAATGACGTCACGCTATTTTGGACGATTTTTGACACCCCCCCCCCCATCGTCACACGGCGTCACAAAAAATCAGACCCCCCCCCTCAAATATGACGTCACAAAGCTCTACCCCCCCCCCACCCAAAAATAGATAACATGCTTCAAATCGCTTTAAACTATTGCCATTGTAGTGCGTATTTGACGTGGCGCTGCACCCTGATGTTGTAGGAGAAAACATTTATAAAAAAGTCGATTTAATTAAGTAGAACGTGTTGTCTACATTTATTTAAAGTTGCGTATTTTGATGTGACGCCACACTTCTCAAACCCCCCCCCTCGTCACACATCGTCACAAAGGTCTGACCCCCCCCTCCCCCTAGATGCATGACGTCATTTATGAACGGCCCCTTACCGCCACTCCACGATGCTGATGCACGCCCTGCGCATCGGATTTTGCAGGGAGAGGCAGAAGAGCGATCGAGCAGCCCGCGTGCTCCCGGCCGCGCCGCCGTCGCCGGTGGGACCGGCGGCCTTGCGCGCCCGCCCCATGCGCTCCTCCTCCTCGCGGGCGATGCGGATGGCAGCTTGCCACGTGAGCGGCGTGGCCTTCGATGTGCCACCCTGCGACGCTGCGTGCCAGTCGGACGAGGGGTTCGTGCAAGTGACTCAGGGGCACGAGTTCGGTTCCAGAGGTTACTGTTCGTAAGTCAATTTGTTCATAAGTCCAACTTTACTCCTAGCCGATTCCAAACACGTTGTACGGCGTGTACACTAAAAACAAGGGGAATTGCTTTACCAGTTGTATACTCTCCTGTAGATGTAGATGGCTACTGGTTCTTCGAGTTCTGCAGATGAAGATGCCACCACCGCCATCTATTGTGCGGTGGTTGAACTTACGACTCTCGGTGCGAACAGGCAACGGGCCAATACGGGACGAGGTTTAATTTTCGATTTAAAGCTTTCGTGACTGCAGAGATGCATCTTCTTGGTTCTTTCGGTAAAGCCACGTAGAAGGGAAATAATATAATAATAAAAATGAAACATAATAAAATAATTCTCACGACGTTTCGACCACAACGCAAGCAGCCGTCCTTATGTTTTATTATTTTATTATTTCCCTTCTACGTGACTTTTCCGAAAGAACCAAGAAGAGGGACGAGGTTTGTTCGTATCTCTGAAAGTTCGTAAGTCGAACGTTCGTAAGTAGAGGAGTGATTTTATTTCAAACAGGGCTATGCAGGATACAACTGCGGTCCCACCTCCTTTCTCCCGACTCACTTTGACTGAAATAGCTGCGCATATTTTGTAACCTGGATACAACGATATGTAGGGCTATGTCTAGAACTCTAGATGTATATTGTTTTATATTCTTAGTTTTTTTCGGTAAAGTCACGTAGGTAAAAAATTAAAATAAAAATTAATAAAAGTAAAATAAAAATAAAAATCACGACGTTTCGGAGGCAACACAAGCTTCCGTCTTCAGGTGTTGCCTCTCGAAACGTCGTGATTTTATTGTTTTATTTTTATTAATTTTTATTTAATTTTTTACCTACGTGACTTTACCGAAAAATCCTAAGAATATGAATCCTTGCAGTCACGAAAGCTTCAAATCTAGAATATATTGTTTTAGTTGCACCGTGTATTGTGATTAGAGGAAGACAGTCTCACAGTGACAGTTATTAATAATACAGATTTGAAAGTGCAATACTCACAAACACCAGCAGTAGCGGACACGATACTTTACGCCAGGTATTTTTTAGGAAATATTATTTTCCTCATTTGTAACAATGGTTTATTTTTTTGGCATTTGTGGTGAATTGTTGGAATTCTTTAAAAAAAAAATTCTTAACATTTTTGTTACTTATTCTTGGTTCTTTCGGTAAAGTCACGTAGAAGGGAATTAAACAATTTAAAGCTTTCGTGACTGCAGGGATTCATATTCTTGGTTCTTTCGGTAAAAGTCACGAAGAAGGGAAATAATAAAATATTTTTTACTTTATTATTTCATTATTATTTTATTATTTCCCTTCTACGTGACTTTACCGAAAGAACCAAGAATATGAATTCCTGCAGTCACAAAAGCTTTAAATCGAAATTTTTGTTATTTCTTTATCTTTTCATTCGGTGCCCCCTTGTGGCCGACTGGGCCCCTATGCGTCACATGCGGCTGCTACGTGACATTACCGAAAAAACTAAGAGTATGAATCCTTGCAGTCACGAAAGCTTCAAATCTAGAATGCTACGTACCCACCAGCCATCGTTGCGCCCCTGGCAGGGCTGAATACCGGCATCTATGCCACCCATCCCCTCCGCCTCGACCCCCCACAAGACTGATGTAGCTAACTCGACTGGTCCAACCAACAAATCTGACCGAGCAAAAACTTTACGGCACGTGAAATTGTGTTTTTTTTATGTAATGTTGATATGTTTATTTGTGCAGGTATTTTTTAAACATACTTCTTTAACGTGGTTGACCTGCTCCGATTTAGTTTTATTTGTTTTACTTTTTGTTATTTTGGTGGCCCAGGTCACACTCTTGACGATGTACTTTGTTGAACTTCTTTCGCACCGTATGTAGCCAACCGTGCCTGATCGGAGGTGCGGGGGAAAGGACAACAAAACTACACACAATGAGACCAACCTGGTCTCCTTGAGTTCTCATATTGGTGACACCAAATAAAAACAAAACAAACGGTGATGGCTTTTGAAATGAATCTGATATACCAGAGATAATTGGTCACAGTGGTGAGCCATGCCACTGGACATGGCCACAGTTGTGAGCCATGCCGGTGTAGTGACAATATACAATAGTGGGCAGTAGTAGTAGGTTTTTACCCTTTCAACTGGTACAAAACTGACACCTTTATACAAGGCATCATGTTTGCAATAACCACAACACAAGCAGTCAAAATGCAAACAAAAAGAAACAACTCTGATGATGACAATGATATGCACTGTCCTTGAAGTTGATTGGTCCACACCCGAGACAGCTTTTCTTAGAGCCTAGTCTCCATTGGTGTTGGACCAGACGACGCCAAAGGCTCAAAACTCAAAAACAGCGCACTATCAGAGTACTGAGAGCTCGGGGCAAGCACCTACACTATGAGACCTCCTTTACCAGTGGCAAAATATAGTAGTAGGCTTTTACCCTTTAAACTGGTACAAAACTGACACCTTTATACAAGGCATCATGTTTGCAATAACCACAACACAAGCAGTCTGAAGGGCGACAATTAGCATATAGGGGGCGGAGCTTCGATGCACGTGGGCGTGTCCTGACTGCGGGGAGCCGCTGGGTTTGTGGAGAGGGGCGGGGTTCAGGGACAGGGGGTGTGGTTTGGTATTCTTAGGTTTTTTCCGTAAAGTCACGTAGGTAAAAAATTAAAATTAATAAAAGTAAAGTAAAATTACTTGATACAGCAAGCGTGCTGTAACGGTTCCACCTGAAGACGGAAGCTTGTGTTGCCTCCGAAACGTCGTGATTTTTATTTTTATTTTATTTTACTTTTATTAATTTAAATTTAAATTATTTACCTACGTGACTTTACCGAAAAAACCTAAGACTATGAAGAGGGAGTGGTTTGGGGGAAGGGGGAGTGGTTTGGGGGAAGGGGGAGTGGTTTGGGGGAAGGGGGAGTGGTTTGTCTGTGGGGTGGGGGTTAAGAGGCGGGGCTCCGGGGTGCCGGGGGGCGTGGCTCGAGTCCACGTGGACTCGACAGTTCGCTTCGTGGCGGCCACACGAACAGCAGAGACACCTCCAGCTGCCCCGGTGAGACTCGCCTCGAACCCCGCGTCTCTCTCTGCCTCGTCTCTCGCGTCTCGCCATTACCTGTCTACCCCCTGCCTTGTCCTTCAGTTCTTCCTGCTATGTGTCCGTGTCTCCCCGTATCCTTCTGCCTGGCCTTTTAAGTTCTCCCCGCAGTGTCTCCCCGTTTATCCCCCTGCCTCGTCTTACAGCTATGCCTGCCGTGTCTTCACGTGCCCACCCACCTGTCCTGTCTTGTGTAACGCCTCTAAAACCCCCGTCTTCCTGTGCCTCGTCTCCTTGTGTCACTCTCTCTCTACCTTGCAGTGTGTCTCCCTCTGTCTTCCCTTCCGTGTCTCTTCCGGTGTCTCGCTCTCTCGCTCTCGCAGTGCACCGTGCGTGTCCCGTGTCCCCTCGTCTGCCCGACCTCCCGTTTCTTCCTCCGCCTTGTCTCCCGTGCAAGGCTTCATTACAGCCGGGCCTGTAGTTACTTAATCTGATTGTTTAATTTCCACCAGATAAGCACCCCTCCCCCCCTCTAAGCTGCGCAGATCTTCATTTAGTTTTTTTCAGACATGACCTGGCTATCACAAACGACGAGGTGGCCCTTAATGATCATCGCGTGGGCAATTCTGGCAATCGAATTGCACCCCGGCAACACCGCAGCTCACAGCTCCGTCTGTGACAATTATTCAGGAGCCGCCTGCTTGCTTTTACTGCCTTGTCTCCAGTGCCGGATTATCCCAGTAGCATAAGTAGCTACGTATGTAGCTACGGGCCCCGACACTTTCAAGGGCCCCGCGCTAAATGCTTTCAAGCTGTCAATTCCGGTTCCGTGGCCTGTAGAATATGTTACAAAGGGGCCCTAAAATAAAAACACTTAAATATTAAAACACACATTTTTCACTTGCATAGTAAAGTAATTGTAATTTTTCATTTGCTTTCCAGCTAGATGATACGACAAATCGCTAACCTTATACACCCGGTCGTTCATAAAAGTTGAAGGCGGTATAGTACTATAGTAATAGAGCAAGTGCAGAATCACTGAACCGGAATTGATAGCTTGAGAGCATTTAGCGCGGGGCCCTTGAAAGTGCGGGGCCCGTAGCTACTGCACATGTAGTAGCTATTTGTGCTACTGGGATAATCCGGCACTGATCTGACCCAATAGACTTCCAACTCTCTTCAAGGAAAGAGCGACCGCCCCCTTGTTCTCAATGGGGTGTGAATGACAACAACGGTGTGTGTCGTCTTCCCCTTGGTAAGCATCCCCCACTTCTGCCGGATGAAGTCCTCCTCTCAAATCGGAAGAGTTTCAACGTATTAGTTCTAGATTTTAAGCTTTCGTGACTGCAATAATTCATACTCTTAGGTTTTTCCGGTAAAGTCACGTAGGTAAAAAATAAAATTAAAAGTTAATAACAGTAATAATGGAAATAAAATAAAATAATAAATCACGACGTTTCGGAGGCAACACAAGTCTCCGTCATCAGGTGATGCAATACTTTTAGCTGTGACGGTCCCACCTGATGACGGAGACTTGTGTTGCCTCTGAAACGTCGTGATTTATTAACGACACAAATTTACACGATCTAACCCCATGTAGGGTGTATGTTGGTCGCGTGAGCCTACGTGTTTAAACTCCCTATTTGATGTAACCTTGTAATTACTGTACGGCATAGTTGAGATGCAATGGTATGAATGATCCTCTATAAAATGTAATCATAATGATTATACTCATCATCATCATATATCTGTTCCTACACATACAATATAAAGTCCCCCACCCCCCACTTCCCGTCAACAATAAGGTCCTTTTGTGAGTGCATCATTTCATCAGCAATGGTTCAATGGAAGCAAAATACGAAACCGGCCTCGACACACGGCGGCTCACCAGCAGTGTCGGTGAGCTGTCAGGGTTCTAGATTTGAAGCTTTTGTGACTGCAAGGATTCATACTTTTTGGTTTTTTAGGTAAAGTCACGTAGGTTAAAAAAGAAAACAAATAAATTAAATCACGATGTTTCGGAGGCAACACAAGCTTCCGTCTTCAGGTGAAATCGTCACGGCAAAATTGTTGTATTTAATTTATTTGTTTTCTTTTTTAACCTACGTGACTTCACCCAAAAAACCAAAGAGTAGCTGTCAGGGTGTTATTAGTAAGGACCTTCTCCCTAAGACGTGAGCTGCTTGCGCAACGCAATCCAATTTATAATACGCAGCACGGCCAATATCATCCATAATACAGGTTTTTTTTTTTGGGTTAGATCGCGTAAGTGTATAAATGTGTCGTTAAACCCGCCACCACCCGACACAGCCAATCGGTAAGGGTTGTCACGTAAACAGAACGTGCCAAGCCACAACATTTACAATCATTATCGTTCGCGTCGTTATGGAGAATCTAGGTAACAACATTCACAAGCGAATACTATAGCCGTGTGTACTGCGTGTATGTATGTATGGTATGTTGAACTTCTTTTGCACCAGATGTAGCCAACCGTGCTAATCGGAGGTACTTTGTGTGTATATACTGTGTGTATGCACGCACTATGTGTACTTGTCTATATGTGCTATGTACCACGTAGTGTAGCGGTTAGCGCGCTGCGCTACGAACCCGAGTTCGATTCCCGCTCACGGCCAACACCGGTGACGATTATTTGAACCGGTCCTGGGCCTCCCCTAGGTCGACTCAGCCTCAAATGAGTACCTGGTGTGATGTGTAAACATCGCCACTAGGGAGACAAAGGTGGTCGGGCGTGGTGTTGGCCACCCACCCCCTCGTATGCCGTGCCGACCTTCATAGGTGCTCGCTAACAGCACTTGCCCCAACAGTCTGTTAAGGCTATATTTGGATCTTTGTCTTTGTGTATCTGTACTGCGTGTACTGTGTTAACTGTACTGTGTGTGTGTGCTGTGTATCTGTACTTTGTATTGTGGATGTGATTGTGTACGCTTTTGCGGCACAATGTTCTGATTATCACATTTTATTATTTTCGAGTCGGAGCGCGTAGGTAAAATGTGTGTGCCGTAAATCCCTCCTCCACTCGACACAGCCACTTAATTAAGTTGTCACGTGATTGAACAAGCGCGGCCAATGTAATTACCGATTCGGCAGCACGTGTGATATTCACGTGACAACTTCGTTAATTCGTTGTGTCGGGTGGAGGAGGGATTACGACACAAAATTATTATTTTATAATTCGTGCCTGGTGTCGCCCGAGGCCGTTGCAATGTCTTATTCGTATGTGGTGGTGTCTCGCAAATTGCATAATTTGTAACGCGCGCAGATTTTCGCACACGGAGGCGCCGGAAACCACTAGCGAGCGGGAAGGCAGCTGGAACCGGCACCAACAGTTGCCCAAGCTCTGTGGTCCTACGTTGGGACGTTTTTGATGCCCCGTGCCCGTAATCCAGCACTGTGGAAGGGGCAGCGAGGCTTGGTGTGTATTGCACAAATATTTAGCGGTGCTCCCTTCCTGCGAGTGGTTGAGTTGACATACCCTTGCTCGCCAGGAGATGACGGTACATCAAGTGGATTAATCTCCGCCCATTTCCATCTGCGCGGAGATTGAGCGTTGCCCCCCCCCACCCCTCTCACCCGTGGGTTTTTTTCCGGCTACTCCCATGAACACTCAGTAACCGATTCTAGATTTGAAGTTTTCGTGACTGCAAGGATTCATACTCTTAGGTTTTTGGGTAAAGTCACGTAGGAAAAAATAATAATATAAATAATAATAGAAATAAAATTAAAAATCACGACGTTTCGGAGGCAACACAAGTCTCCGTCATCAGGTGGGACCGTCACAGCTAAAATTACTGTATCAAGTGAGGCAAAATTCCAAGAGTCAGGCTCTTAAACTTGTATTTAAACTTGTATTTAAGAGCTTGACGTTTCGGAGGCAACACTTGTATTTAAGAGCTTGACTCTTGGAATTTTGCCTCACTTGAGACGGTAAATCTAGCTGTGACGGTCCCACCTGATGACGGAGACTTGTGTTGCCTCCGAAACGTCGTGATTTATTATTTTATTTCTATTATTATTTCTATTATTTATTATTAATTATTTTTTACCTACTTGACTTTACCGAAAAACTTAAGAGTACTCAGTAACCGAGTTTGTCAAACTTCCCCAAACAGGGCCCGATGCTGGAGCCAGTTTCTGCTACCTTTTTAAATCCTTTATATTAAGTTCGCTTGCGTGCTTGCGTGCTTGCGTGCTTGCTTGCTTGCTTACGACCGTGCAAATCTTTCGGTCGTTTTTTAACACACTTCCTGTGATCCAATCGAGCTGACATTTTCCACACACTCGTTGTGCGTGACAATTAATTTTCGTGAAAATTTTTTTCAAAAATTTTACACTGTTTATGGAAAAAAATTAAAATATTTAATTACCAATTGCTTAATGCTGGCAGACAATCATCTGACCCATAGGTGGCAGCCATCTCAAGCCAGAGGACGAGAGGACTCTAGCCGCCACGCATATAAAGGATTTATAGTGAAAAACTTTGTTTTTACGGGTTAATTTTTTTTAGTCTTAGTTTTATCGACCGGTTTCCCGCACCTCCCGAATCCTCCCCAAAATCTGGGAACGGCGCACACGTAACTTGAACTCTCGTTAACCAGCCGTCTCTGCACTGCGTGTGCTGCGCATGGGTAACTCCCGAATCCTCCCAGAATCTGGGCACGGCGCACACGTAACTCGAACTCTCGTTAACCGGCCGTCTCTGCACTGCGTGTGCTGCGCATGGGTAACTCACGTGGGGAGCTCTGCAGGTACTTGCCTTTTAGGAGCCCAATGCTGACCACCTTCCCGTGGAAGGCGGCGTCCGAGTCATCCTCCTTCGCCGCCGACGCCACCTTCTTCCCCCTCATTCGCTGCACGAAGCCCAGGAGCTTGTTGGCCATGGCCAGCTAGGGGAACGCACTCCCCGCGGTGCAACGCGAAGCCGCGCTCGTGCGTGCGGTGTCTGCCTTGCGTGTGCTCTTGGTCGGTGCTGTGTGTTGTCGTCGCTGTTGCTGTCGTCAGCCTTCAACTGTCAATTCTTTCCTTTCCTCGGTCGTTGCTCTTGTCCAGTTAAGAGGTAAACGCGCAGCCCTGCAATTGCTCACTCGCGCCACTGCCCGGCGGGAAGGGTCTCCACACTCTCGAGAGTGTTGCTTTGGCCTACTCTTCCACTCTCTTCTTGTCCAGAAGCGTCATCCGAATGCGCCGACGGACATGGAGACCACTTCGCCGCTCCACCTCTCGAACCGCACGTGCGCTTCGATCGAGCCGCTTTACCGACAGGAGACCGGAGCGCGGGCTGCCGTCGTGTCGAGGGAGGCTCGCCGATTGGCGCCGTAGCTGCTGCTTGAGGGCGGTGGGCCGGTGGTGGGGGGGTGGTGGGGGGGTGTGGGGGGGTGTGGGGGGGGTGTGGGGGGGGGCAAGGAGGGCCCGTCACTCACGCCCGCGGGACGGACACGGCGGTGGCCGGAGACGTGTTCCAGACCAGGGCGGCAAACGACCGACAGGAAATGTGGCGTTGGCGCGCGCTTGATGGGCACGTGGCGCCCGTCTGCTCGAGATAGCGTGGAAGTATTGGGCCCGTTTTTAGTTGAGGATTCGCACGGGGTGCAGGGCGGCGTTCAGAGGTGCGTGAAGTCTCGCTGTGGGCGACGGCGGAGCGGGAGCGTGGCTTCGGGTTGGCATTTATTGGGTGCTCGCAAACGGTTGGCATGAGCTCTGGTGCAACTAATGAAATGGGGGGGGCCCTCCCCGGGGGGGGGCCCTCCCCCTCTTCATAGCCTGGCACTTGGGGCCCCTCTGCCCCATGGGCCCCAGTACACACTCAATGGATACACCCCCCCCCCACCCTCGGTGTAAGTTGATGAATCTCAGTGAGAGTCTACGGATCTCTGTGTAGGTTTACGGGCATTGGTTGGTGCTTGTACATTACTGTACTACCAACACGGGCCCCTTGGTTAGCCACGGTTTGGCTACGTACAATTTCGAAATAAGTTCAACGAACGTGCATGGCCGAGGTCGTGTTGGGGTGATGCGCACGTGCTCGGGGTCACACGGGTCTCCCCGCGTACCCACAAGCCTCTGCTCTCGCTTGAAATCGTCTGACGGTGGCGTCTCCCGTCCGTTTGGACGCCCAGGCCGGCACCGGCGGAGGAGGAGGCGCGACGCGCTCCGTGCATGAGCTTCTCCGTGCGCTTCCCGCGGGCCCCGCCGTGGGTCCTCGCCGATGCCACCGTGTCGCTGAGGGCCCCTTCGGAGTACGGGGCCACGGGCACCGTACAGATCGTCGCCACCGCCGCTCGGCCCGAGTATGGCCAGGTGAGCGAGGGTAGCCGTGCTCGTTGGGGGCACCAGTCACTGCTGTTGTCTTCACGGTTGTCATTTTCATCATCATCATTTTCGAAGCTGGCATTTGCCGTGAGCGGCAATCAAACTCGTCTGTCACGCAGTGTGCTGAAACCGCTGCAGGCCACAACATTTGTCTGCCAACGACGTCGCAAGATCTTAAAACGCCCGCTGGGAAGCAAGACGGCACCATTGCGTGTTGGTCAACGCAACCGCAGTATTAACCAGGGCGCCCACCGGGTTCGAAGCGCAAACGAAGTGACGAATGCGCTATCGTTTGGCTGTGGCTAGCGATTGCCATCATTGCTGTCTGGTGTTTCACACTGCAAAGGCACAGAGGTCGCCCCATGTGGCCTTAACAGACTTCTGGGGTAAGCGCTGTTAGCGAGCGCCTAATGAAGGCTGGCACGGTACACGAGGGGGTGGGTGGTCAGCACCACCCCCGACCACCTTTTGTCTCCTCCGTGCTGATGTTTACACTACCAGGTACCCCATTTGAGGCTGAGCCGAGCAGTTAAAATATTCGGCACTGTTGTTGGTCGCTGGGTTCGTAGCGCAGCGCACTAACCACAAAGCAAACCGCTCCCCATAAATAAATACCACTTTTACCACATCACAATTGTAATCTTATCCATAAAATTATCACCACCATCATCGCAATCAAAACTCGCTGCACTTGAGAAACCCGGCTTCATCACAACTCTTGTCATTATGATGCGAGTCTACGAGTCTCTATGTGAGCCTGTGGTTCTTCATGTAAATCTGTGGGTGTCTATGCAAGTCATTCACTTGGCTCAGACCATGAACTCTCTTCACTCGTGAACCCGGTTTAATTGAGGGCAGCGGACACCTGGATTCGAACTCAGCACTCTGACCTCTGACCTCTGAGCCACTCGCTCTTCTCATTGACAAGCTGGCTTTGGTGTCATCGAGCGTACCTCCCTTGAAAGTTCCCCGCGACGGGAGTTTATAATTCACTTTCCCCCTCTACCTCTCCTTGTCGGGAGGGAGAGTGGCTTGCTGAAGGAGTGAAGGCGGCTGTGATTGTCGAGGCAAGAACAGCTTCGCGCGGGAGCTCTTATCGAGTTGGTGGGATTCCAATTCCATACTCGGTCACGGATATTCCCACCGTGCCCCAATTAGATTGCTGTGCTCCTGCCGACTGCCAGGCGCCCGTCAGTTCCCCGCCCTGTTTAAGGCAATCGGTCGCCTCCGGTCGGGTCGCACAAAGGTGCCCGGTCTCCCTATCTTGTGTAGATTTAAATAGTAGCGCCCTTAATACGAGGCGCTTTTTCAACACAATTATACAATTTTGTGCATAAGGTGATGGTGGATGAAATAGAGCGGCGGTGTAGTTACGGTGACCGTTGCGAGAAGAGGTGGAGGTGGTGTAGGTAGGGGTAGTGGGAGGGGTTGTGATAGGGGTAGTGATAGGGTGTTGGGGGTAGGCCTTGTCGTAGCTAGTGGACGGGGGCAGGGAGTAGCAGGGACAGTGATGGGGGTTGGGGTAGTTGTAGGGCTAGGGATAGTGATGGGGTTGGGATGATGAATAGGTGTTGAGGTAGGCCTGGTCGTAGCTGGCGGGTTGGGGGTAGGGAGTAGCACAGAGGTCGCAAACGGGTTTTGATTCCTTACCCGTACCCGTACCCGGCCGCACCAGAGTCGCAAACGGGTACCCGTACCCAGCCGGGTACGGGTTCCCGTTCCCTACCCGTACCCGTACTCTACCCGAAATGAGTGACAAACGGTTACTCACCAGTGACTCACGACCTACCCGTACCCGGCCGCACCAGGGTCGCAAACGGGTACCCGTACCCAGCCGGGTACGGGTAGCCGGGTATCGGGTAGGGTACGGGTATCGGGTACCCGGTTGCGACCTCTGGAGTAGCAGTAGCAGGGTGGGCTAAGGAGAAGAGGAGAACTTTAAGGGGGGGGGTGAAAGCGGGAACCCATTGGGGTCACGGCACTTAATATCGCAAACTTCCGTCTCTGAGAATTAGAAATATGATCGGTTTGACTGTGATGTGACGAACGGCACTTTCCGTAACAGTGTGGGCGGGCAAGTGCTTGACACCCCCCCCACCCACCGTGTGGGCCAGGGGTCATTCGCAGACATCTCAAGAGGCAGCTCCGAGTGACCTCTGCTTCCACGAGCCATTCTCTGCCCAACACGAAGGATTGCGCTGCACCTTCGTCCCGTGAGACAACCGGCGGATAGCTAACGATCGAGGTGACATCGTGGAAGAATGCAAATTAAAACAACAAATAAGTAATATTTAAAAATACTTTTTTTTAAACACGCTTTAATGAAATGTACCATACTCGTAATGGCAGAACTCCACGACTCCAGGAAGTGGCCGCAAAGCTTGCCATAACGTAAGGGGCCGTAGTGATTTACAGCCAACGTGAGTTGAGCGTGGACAATTCGACCCAAGCCGAAACATTACATATAAAAAAGAATGTTTAAAAATATATATTTTTTGATAGAAAGTTTGCAGTCGATACCACATTGGAAAGTGGGTTAAAATTGAGTTACAAGATTTGAGGATACGACAACAACAACAATAGACAGAGTGATTTATATAAAAGCGTGTAAAAACATCTTGAACGTGGTAACACTGGCGGTTGTCCCTCTGTCTCCCGCGTGTCCCCATACCCGGGGGGGAGCGGTAGTGTAATAGCGGTGAGCGCTACGCTGCACTACGAACCTGGCAACGCGAGTCCGATTCCCGCTGACGGACGACACCAGTGACGATTATCTGAACCGGTCCTGGGTCTCCCCTAGGTCTACTCGGCCTCCAAATGAGTACCCGGTACGGTGCGGAAACATCGCCACTGGGGAGACAAAGGCGGCCGGGCGTGGTGTTGGCCACCCACCCCGTCGTACGCCGTGCCGGCCTTCACAGGTGCTCGCTAACAGCACTTGCCCCAACAGTCTGTTGAGGCTATACGGGGGATCTTTGTGTTACTGGTTCGGAATCCCCTGTCTACCCCCCCCCACCGACCGTTTCCCAGGGGTTCCACGTCTCCGAGCCCAAGCCGATGGTGAGCTCTTTGGCCACGCACAACAAGCCGGACTTGGCGAGGCCCGTGGCCATCAAGCTGTCATGGCCCTCCCACCCCGATTGCGACGACCGGCCCGGCGGCGAGCACCTCGCGTCCGGCGCCAGGCCGATCGCCTCTCCGCGGCAGTCGACGCGCTCCAAAGCTCAAGGTCAAAGTTGTCTCCCTGCTCGTCAAATGATGGCGCCGCTTTTTGGTGTTGAGCTTTCGTTTCGTGGCCCAGGCCGCTTTTGAAAAAATTGGTTAATGTCTGAGGTGGGCTTTGTCTGGTAAGGATGGGGATGGTTTAGTTTGTGTTGTGTATTGTTTGGGTCATCTGTCTGATTCTCTTGTACTTTGCACTGCTGTCGTGTTTTTGTACTGTTTGTTGTAACGTTCTTACCCGCCCCGACTGGACATTTGTAAAAAAAAAAAAAGAGCTTCATAAGAATAGGGTTTACCCTTTCTGCCATTAAAACAGGTGTAAAGATTTTGATTAAAGCCTTCGTGACTGCAGGGATTCATCTTCTTGGTTCTTTCGATAAAGTCACGTAGAAGGGAAATAATAAAATAATAAAAATAAAACCATTAAATTCTCACGACGTTTCGATTTCGCAACAAGCAATCATCATCATGTGTGAAAACCACAGCAAGAACATTTAAAAAAAGTTTGCCGTACAAATGAGCGCGCCACACGTCCGGCGCGGCGGTGGCGCCGCCGAGTGGCTGAGCCTGGCGGCGCTGATTGGCCCGCAGCCGGAGCCCGCGCCCGCTGGCCGGCCCGTCCCCGCGTGGATTGCCGGTGCCGGGCCGCACGCTGGCGCCGGTCCGCAGCAGGATCCCGGCGCTCGCCGGACTCCCTCTCCTCTTCTTGCTCCTCCTCCGGCCTCGGCGATTGGGGGTCAGGATGAGAGCTCCTAGGGGGGGGCAGGCGGGGGGGCAGGCGGGGGGGCAGGCGGGGGGGCAGGCGGGGGGGCAGGCGGGGGGGCAGGCGGGGGGGCAGGCGGGGGCGCAGGCGGGGGCGCAGGCGGGGGCGCAGGCGGCGGATTCGAACCCAGAGCCTGGGTTCGAATCCGGTTTCTCAAGTGTGGCGAAGTTGATGGTGTCAGTCCAGTCCTCGGTGACTTACATAGCAACGCGTAGATTCGACATACGCCGAGTTGTGATTTAAACCGGCTTCTCAAGTGTCGCGAGTTGATGATCTCGGCCCTGTAATGTGTATGTTTATACTGTTTGTACTGTGTATATCGTGTGTCTGCACTGTGACTGCACCGTATCCGTACAACCTTGGGGTTTCCGCTGTGATTGTTCGTCCACTTTTCCAATTTTATGTTTGATTAAAAAAATATATTTCTTCCCCGTGGCCGCCGCGCCGTCCCCCGGCAGAACCAAACGAGGCGGGGCTGTCCAGAGCCGCCACCTCGGCGTCATGCCGCGGTGAGGCCCAGCTCGGGCTCCAGCCTCCTGCGGCGCCGACAACCGTTTTCCAGGCAGCCGACCCACGGAGGGCGAGCGGCGCATCGGCGTTGGACTCGAGCCGTGACCGCGAGACGCCGCCGCTGCTGCTGATGCCGCATCAGCTGACGGTGGAGCTGCCGACGCCGCCCTTCGTCGAGTTCTCTACTTCTTCCTGCTCCTCGTGGTCGACCATTGGGGGTTTTTGTCGTCTGCCGCGACGGCCGTCGGCGCTGGGTGGCGGCACGGGGGACATGAGCCGGGACATGAGCCGGGAGGAGGTAAACCGATGGGCAGCGAGCGACTCTCTCCTCGTTGACTGACGGCCATCCCCGGCCCAATGAGCGGCCTACTGCGACTCGACGGGCCGCCTCCATTCAGATTTTTTGGCGATGTCGACAAAGATCCCGGTGCGGCTGCCACGGCTGCCGTCAATAACGTTCACGGCTCCGTTGTGGCCGATTTTGACGCTCTTGTCAATGCCAATGATGCGTTAACGCTAACGATAACCTTTGCTGGCGCTGCTGACGACCGTAATGCTTTTGCTGTGGACGGCAACGATGGTGCAGATGATGATGACGACGCTCCTGATGGTACTGGCACCTATGATAACGATGGCGACATCAACGATGGTGGTGGTAATGATGACGTTGCTCTCGCTGCCGACGCTGTACTTTGCCGCAGCTGCGCTCCGCCGTGCCTTGCGAGCCGAGGCCGGTGACCCCGCCGACCCTCCTCACGCCGTGGGATTTTGAGCTGGGCCCTCGCGCGCCCACTCGACCTGTCATCCCGCCCACCCCGCCGCCGCTGCCGTCTGTGCTGACTCAATCCCAGCTGCAGGACACGCTGCTCTACCTGCTGCAGGTGCGCGGTGCCCCTCCGATTCTACTCCGCTCCCCTCTCCCCCCTCCCCTCTCCTCTCCGCTCCCCTCTCCTCCCCTCCCCTCTCCTCCCCACCACTCCACTCTCTCGCCATTACACGCACAATCTGGCAGCCGAACTTCCCGTACATGCGGTCATAGATTTCGATTTAAAGCTTTCGTGACTGCAGGGATTCATTTTCTTGGTTCTTTCGGTAAAGTCACGTAGAAGGGAAGTAATCAAATAATAAAAATGAAACATAATAAAATAATTATCACGACGCAAGCAGCCGTCAGCCGTCCTGAGGACGGCTGACGGCTGCTTGCGTTGTGGCCGAAACGTCGTGAGAATTATTTTATTATGTTTTATTTTTATTATTTTATTACTTCCCTTCTACGTGACTTTACCGAAAGAACCAAGTAGATGCGGTCATAGCTTCGATCGTTTCACAGCCGTGCATTTTTTAACACCGTATACAGAACGCCGACCACAAATACATCACAAAAGTGCAACTCCCAAACCAGCGACACCTTACGCCTTGCCTTGGAGCACTCCGTTCCGTCTCCACAGACAAAATAAACACTGCGTTTTTAGGTCGACTGGGCACAGCGCCTCCCCAGGCCAATCACGTAAGTGCTATCCGTGCGAGCGTTTGCCTAAGCGAGCAAACTCCGGATCTCATCGGCAAACTCCTTATTTTATTTTTGGTTATATAAGAAACCTTAAGCAAATTGGTAACACTCGTGGCTCCGGAGCAAGAAGGGCCTGGATTAGATTCACGACTCGGGCACCTCTCTGTGTGGCGTTTGTATCTCCTCCCCCTGTTGTGCGTGGGGTTTTCCTTTGGCTTCTCTGCTTTCCTACCGTAGCTAAAAACAATGCAGACAAATTGGCACGCTTCACCAAATGCCAGGGTATTGGCGAAACGTGCCTCAATGCTGCAACAACAACAAAAAAACGCGAATCGCTCGGCTGGGATTTCCACGTGGCGGCGACAACATCGCTCCCCTCGCTCAGAAACCTTGGCAGGACCCTCCCTGAAGAAAGAATCTTGATACTCGGCGAGGCTTCCCTGGGTAAAATCTGCGAAATAGAATGAACGGGGGCGGGGAGGGGGGGCATGACCCTGGGGTCCTCGCACAATCTTTCTTTTTTTATAGATGTTGCCACCAGATGGCAGCAGACACCGTAGGCGTGCGTGTGCATTGGCCTTCGATCAGAGGTCGCAAACGGGTTTTGATTCCTTACCCGTACCCGGCCACACCAGGGTCGCAAGCGGGTACCCGTACCCTACCCGATACCCGGCTACCCGTACCCGGCCGGGTATCGGGTAGGGTACGGGTATCGGGTACCCGATTGCGACCTCTGGGATGAAGCCATGTTGCAGGCGCGGGTGGGTTGATTCTAGGAACTTGAATTGATGAGAAGAGACAAGACGTTGGGAAATGAGTGACAAACGGTGACTCACCAGTGACTCACGGCCTACCCGTACCCGGCCGCACCAGGGTCGCAAACGGATACCCGTACCCGTACCTGGCCGGGTACCCAATTGCGACCTCTGCCTTCGATGGGGAGCGACAGTGCAGCGGCGGTTAGCGCTGCGCTACGAACCGGGCCACCTGGCCTCGATTCCTGCTCATGGTCAACACCAGTGACTATAATCTGAACCGGTCCTGGGCCTCCCCTAGGTCGACTCGGCCTCAAATGAGCACCTGGTGCAGTGTGTAAACATAGCTACTAGGGAGACAAAGGCGGCCGGGCGTGGTGTTGGCCACCCACCAACCGTTGTGCCGTGCCGGCCTTCATAGGTGTTCTGTTACAGCACTTGCCCCAACAGTCAGTGAAAATTATACGGGGGGGGGGGATCTTTGCCTATGCCTTTGTGTGTGTCTCGCAAATGAACTCTACATTTGCTCACGTGAAACATCGGGACGGCCAGAGAAGGAGGGGATCCACCGGGTCATAAGAAATGGACGGGACCGGCCGTGAGAGGTTTGGAGCCGGTAGAGCGGTCTTCTTCACTAATTTTCAGAGGGGGGGTGGGGGGGGGGGTGGGGGGGGGTGGGGGGGCCCACTTTTGCCGATGAGACCTCGCCAGTGTGAGGGCCGCCACACATTTTAAACCATTGTGGTTTGACAGAAGCACGATGATGGGTGGGGGTGTTTTCACCATTTATGTTTTTCTTTTTTTTTTCTTTACCTACGTGACTTTACCGAAAGAACCAAGAGTATGGATCCTCACAGTCATAACTTCAAATCTAGAACATTTGTGTTTTGTCGGGGGCCGCACTAAAGGCCTCCAGGGGCCGCCAGTGGCCCGCAGGGGGTCCTGCAATGAAGACCGCTGCGGTAGAGATGACGCGTGCTCGCGCTGTGTTGCAGAACGACGACGAATTTGTGGACAGAATCCACCGCGCTTACCTGCACCGCTCCTCTGGCGCCGAGTCGCAAGCCGCCCACCCCCAGTGCCGTCCACGTTGAGCAGCACCCTAGAGGCTCCACACCCACGGCGGCGACGACGCAAAACCAACCCGGAGGCGGTGGTCGTGACGGCTCCAGCATTACGCAACCGTGCAGGCCTTACCTCCACCAGCAGCAGCGGGGACGGCGATTTTCAATTTGAATAGCATCTCAACGCAGCTGCGTGCCGCAGGACTACGTTGCGGTAGAAGCGGCAGCGAGGTCAGGCCAGGGGAACACGGGGCACACAGCCCAGGACGATACAAACACGGCCCCAAGCACCAACGACAACGAGCCAAAGTGACCGTCAGGGCAGCCGGGGTAGCCAGGGCAGCACCTACGTGCCCCAGGCTACGCTGGCACCCACCCACTCTCGCCAAAGAGTCCCCAGGTGGGATGCAAAGTGCCTTGAACGCAGGGGGGGGCACGGGGGAGGGGGGGCACCCACCCTTCACCTGTGCCGGCTAACCTGGGTCCAGCTGCGTTGTTGATTGGGTGTCCAGGGATGGTTTATGTTATTTGTTGTGTGCCAAAGTTTGAGCGAAATAACCATCACAGCCACGTTCGGGTGCTGGCGGCGTCGGGGGGAAACACCGAGCCGGCACCGCTGACAATCCTGGGTTTGAATCCGGGTTTCAGCCGGAATTCTCAAGTGCAGTGGGTGAGTTGACTGTCTTCAGCCCGGTCACCAAAGACTACGTGAAAAATCCTTCTCGCGTTAAATTGCGTCCATCCATTTTTTTTACGTGGGGCTCAGCCCAGCCGCTCGAAAGACTTGAAAACGTAAGGTTTTTTTGGGACATTTTTCTTTTGGCAAGGTCTGTGTAAGTAAAAAAAAATGTGGCCCCATCATGGGCGGATAAAGAGAGACCAAAAGAAGCCGCCCCTTCGGAAGAAGTTCCCGCGACATCCTCTTCCGGCGCCCCGTCCAGTGGCGCCGGGCGGCGGCGTCGTCCACCGCTCGCTGTGACGGGGCGGGGTCGGTGGGAACCTTGTGGAACGCGCGCTCGATCTGAACGTCTCGGTTGGGTCACCGTCGTGACGTTTGCCGAAGGGAGTTGCCGGGTCGGCTCCAGGTTACGTGGACGCTTCCTCCACCTGCCCCCACACCTCTGCCCCCGCACCTGGCCGATTTGGATTTATTTAGACCCCTCTTCCCACTTTGTCTAGCGGCGATTACGCTCGTCTATCCGGAGTGGGGGGGGGGAGAGCCTCATCGAGTCTCCAGACTTATTTTGTGTTTCGTTTTTTAGGGAGGGGGTTCCGGCGCAAGCTTTCACTGTCACGGGGTTGGGGGTTTGGTGGGTGGGAGGGAGGGCGATGATGCTGCTTACTGTGCTTCATCAAAATTTAGTTTAAAAAAATATATATATAAACAGGTAATTATTTTCAGCGTTGGTAATGTTTGGCCAGATATCTGTTTATACGCTTGCAAAGGTAGAGGCCGGTCGGCCGTTGTGTGTGTGTGCGCCGTTGTGTGTGTGTGTGTGTGCCGTTGTGTGTGTGTGTGTTTGTGCACGGCAGTTGCTTGGCAGTTTCTTTCCGTGTCGATCGGCACCCCCTAATTCATCGTCGGAGTGCCCTTGCCTGGGACGTCTCGCGTTTGTTTAACAAGCCCCGAGTCTGCCGATGAGATGCGCAAGGTTGAAATCAGCCCGGATTTTGCTCGCTTAGGCAAACGCTCGCACGGAAAGCACTTACGGGATTGGCTTGGGGCGGCGCCGGGCCCAGTCGACCTAAAAACGCAGTGTTTATTTTGTTTGTGGAGACGGAACGGAGTGCTCCGTGGCAAAGTGTAAGGTGTCGCTGGTTTGGGAGTTGCACTTTGGTGATGTATTTGTAGTTGACGTTCGTTTGCCTGCGCTGGACGTAAACGAATAAAGGATTTCGGAAAAATCCACACTTTCGGCTCCTGCTTGCTCGCTCGCTCGCTCACCAGCGTTCGGTCGCCTCCTTGTCACGCTTCTGTAGCTACTCACATGGTTGCTGTGAATTTCTCTTCATTGCTTCCTCCACCCGTGTTGAGGACTTGAGTCGACCGGATGCTGTCTCCTCTCACACTGTTCAACCACCACAAACAACACTACAGGACACACAACAACAAAATCACCCACTCAGCCACTCGCCTTTCAACCCACTCACCACACTGCAGGTCACAACACCACACTTACCCACTCAGCCACTTTCGCGCCTATCTACCCACCAACTCACCCACCCATTCACCGCACTGCAGGTCACAGCAACACATTTACCCACTCACTCATGTTTGCATACTCGAAATGAAGGACGTGGGCAGGTGCTCAAAATCGAGGGCAAACACATTTATTGTGGTAAATCTGTAAAATGGAACAGCACGTGTCACACAGCAATCCAGAAACGAGCCGCCATTAACCACGTGACTGGTGTACAAGTCCGGTTAATATTCTTGGTTCTTTCGGTAAAGTCACGTAGAAGGGAAATAATAAAATAATAATAAAACATAATAAGATAAAATTCTCACGACGTTTCAGCCACAATGCAAGCAGCCGTCCTCAGGTGAAGAACAGGGCTGTACGAAGGACAGCGTCCTAATGAACACTGCTAAGCTTGGCAGCGTATTTTTAAGCTGGATCGGAGGAGGAGAGAGCCTTGACAAAGGAGTTTACATATCAACAGAATAATTTAGCATATTGATGGCAAATGCAGATATGGGATTAGTCACTACTTGTGGAATGTGTCGGTGGTGGGGGATCTCAAAGTCATATTATGCTAGTGTATTACGTAGGATTAGCAGTGATAAAGGGAGGGAAATTTTTATAGTAAAGAGCTGCAGCAGCCAAACCACAGTGTATCAAGCTCGTGTATTGTGTGGGCAACAAAGAAGGAGTTTCTAAAGAACTGCAAATACCCTACTACCATACAATACACCGATGTGAAAAAACAAAATATAAACTACATCAATATAATCAATGTACTCAATATACTCTCCAATAAGCTGAGCTATTAACATTAAGTAACTGGGTATACACTACACTATATAATGACTACCATATAGTAAACTGATAAACTAAAATATAAACTACATCAATATAATCAATAAACTCAATATACTCTCCAATAAGCTGAGCTACGAACAATAAGTCATTATACATTACACTTCTGTCGAAAAAAGTGGCGTTTTTTTCTTAACGTTAGCACCACAGAAAGCGGCGAGCGTTGTTCAGACAGACGAGTCCATCTGTGCTCGAGTGTAATGTATAATGACGGTTATAGTATTAGGTTATAGTATTATGGTTAGAGAAATACAAGCATTAACTACAGTACGTCATCTTTTACAGGTCACAGTGCTAAAATCCCTCCTATTGAATACATCACAAACTAACAATTGGAAGCCAAGCTTGAAGTCTAGAACAAGTCTAGAACATTTCTATAACGATCAAAAACAACCTTTGGGTCCTTTACCTGTAGAATGCAATCCTCAACTGAGCCGCCATTAACCACGTGACTGGTGTACTAGTCTGGTTAATAAATAACCCTGCCAGCCACCCACAGGCCCAACTCCGTTACTGCATGCTGGTGTACACACGTGCATTCATGTACAGCACAGCACATAAGGACTTTCACAAAACCACACTTTACTCCCTTGCTGCACGAGGAAATAATTAAAATAGTGGTCCATTACTAATGTGCCACACTCACCCACCCATTCACCACACTGCGGCTCACAGCACCACCCCTACCCACTCACTCGCCAACCCATTCATCACACTGCGGATCACAACACCACACTTACCCACTCAGCCATCCTTCCACCCACACACTTATAACGCACTCGCTCGCCCACTCGCCACACTGCAGGTCACCTCGCTTCTCTTCCTGGTTCTTCTCTTGCACTGCTCTGGAATTCCCTACTCCCATTATCACCACCACCATCACCGTCTCTTCCTCTCCAAGCTCTTACAACAACAACGACGACGGTAACCCCACTCTGTTCAAGGAACGCGCCACACTCTTTTCCACTACGACACTGACGGGCCGCTGTTTGGTTGCCAGTGGTGGTAGTTGGACACACTGTGCTCGGCAACTGTTTTACAAAACAAAGAACGTGTAGATTCGCAGAGAGAGCAGCAGTATTTGTGGAGCGTGCCCGGCTCTTGCTGATGAGTCCTAGGAGGGGCGACGCCGTTGCAGATGTTGCGTGTGGAAAGCGAATGCTGCTGGGTTAACGTAAAAGCCTGTCAAGGCCATCGCTTTTTTTTTCCGTCCTCGAGGTTACAAAAAAATTGCCAGATGGTTGGGTTTCGTGTGCAATCTTGTGCTGCCATGAGGCCCCATATGAACGCCGCCACCTTGCCTTTCGTCCAGATCTCTCGGCAATTCCTCCCCCCCCCCCCCCCCCGTATCCAATTCTCTCCGATTTGCCCTTCTTCCATCCTCTTCTCGTGTCGCGACCAGCTTGTAACCCCCGGGGTTTCGATTTGCCGAGCCAAATGCGACGATTCCGTACGGAGACCTGCGTCGGGAACATCGCACGGTGGATGTTGGGGGCCAAGTTGCTCCGGAGCACCGACGGATGCTTAAGGGCGGCGCCGCAGCCGAGAACATCGAGCCGCGACTTTCGCACAAATAAACCCACAAACAACAGTCTCGAACGCAATCCCTCTGCACATTCGCAGCATCATCTCAATCGTCTACTTCAAGAGACACTTAAAAACTCACCTCTACAACCACGTGCTTTCGAGCAACTCTGAGCTTGGCTCCGCGCCTCTGAGTTGCGGCCGTTACGTCCGCAACTTTGCGCGCGTTATAAATTGCATTATTATTATCACCATCGCCGCTTAAACGTCCATGGGTCTGCGAATCTCCCACGTGACTCTGTGGCGGCGTCTATGCGAGTC
The DNA here is from genome assembly GCF_964198595.1 of Lampetra fluviatilis. Classification (NCBI taxonomy): domain Eukaryota; kingdom Metazoa; phylum Chordata; class Hyperoartia; order Petromyzontiformes; family Petromyzontidae; genus Lampetra; species Lampetra fluviatilis. The sequence continues at coordinate 4,794,361 of NC_136312.1, read as the reverse complement.
CGTGGGTCTCTCGTGCGAGTCTAATGAAGTTTCCCCTCCGCGAGTCGACGCCTCGCACCGTGTCGAAACCTCCCAGCGCCAATTACTTCATTCGCCGGCCTGAATTGCGTAATAGGAGCATAAACCGTCGCGCAAACTCCGGCCATCTTCGTAGCGGCTTTCGGCTAGCCGTCAAACAAAGACGGACACTTGCGTCGCGCGCTTTCTGCGGCCGTCTGGAACGCTCTTCCGATATTAGGAAGCCACTGGAGCTTGGCACTTTTAAATCTAGATTGAAAACTCATTTCTTATGAACTGATTTTTTGTGTTTCTTGTCCCCCCCCCCCGCACCTCTGAATAGCACGGTTGGCTACGAACGGTGCGAAGGAAGTCCAACGTACATATTCACCACGAGGCTACTCCTGAAGACATCCACCGGCCAGCTCGCCAGAGCGCGCAAATGTTGCACATCAACCCTCCGTACCACGCGGAGGGTTGATGTGCCGAGTGGCACCAACGATCTCCCGCGTAAAATAACCCGGGCACCCGGCTAAAACGGGTCCGTGTAACGAATGAAATAAACTCGAAGCACCCCGATGGATCGCCGCTCAATCGGTCGACGTGGCGGCCTGTGGCAAGAGACCCCCGCGGGTCCCCTCGCCGTGCAGGCTGCCCATCGCCGCAACCCGCCTCCGTGCGTCGCCCACCTCCCCGTGTTTACCGAGTGGCGCCGCGTGTTTACTGCACAGTCGCCGCAGCCCGCGCCTGCTATCGCGCCTCCACATCTCCCCTCTTCCCCCCCCCCCCCTGCTTTTTGGACATCAGCCCCAACGGCCGACCCGGGGTCAAACACATGGCACCGGACGGCGGAGTGGTCGGGGGGGGGGAATAAGCGGGCGGGGTGGCGGTCACCTCCGCGCGGCACCACATCCCGCTCGCCGCATCGTTTCCACTCCTCTCTCCCGTCGTCTCTCTACGCTCGGCGTTCGCCACCATGCTGCCGCCGCCGCCCCATCATCCCCGGCCGTCGTCGCCGTCACCGCTGCTGCTGCTCTGCTGCTGCTGCTGCTTGTTCTTCTTCGGCCGCGGCGGGATGGGGGCACCGACGGCACCGCAGGCGCAGGAGGAGCTGGGGAGCCGCTTGCCCGTGACGGACGCGCAGGTGCGGCTGGCCGCCGAGACGGCAGTGGGGAGCTTCAACGGCGCGTCCGGAGGGCACCTCTACCGGCTGGCGCGAGTCAAGATGGCCTGGCGCAAGGTGCGGCGAGGCTTTTTTGCCGAGCGGGGAGTGTGCGTCCGGGCGACGCGAGTGCCGCCGACGGCGCGGTCGCACCTCAGATTAGCGCGGTCGGCTACGTACGGTACTAAAGAAGTTCAACGCACACGTACAATGTAACTAACCGGCGGTACCAATTTGGTTATTTGTCTTTTTATTAAGGTGCAATTTACCCATTAATCTTATTTTAAGTAGCTATGCACGATGGACAACAGTAGACAAATTAAAAGTGTATTGTTTGGGCAAAATGGAAGGAACAGGAAAGAGAGGAGGAAGACCTCAAAGAGAACGGCTTGACGACGACATCATAAGAGATCGGTGCCAGAAAGATGTGGCCACTACTTGAGCATGTTGGCACAAGACCAGAGGAAAGTGGAAACAACAAATGACGAAATGTGCAGTGGACATATAGGGGCTACCTGCCCATGGATCTTGATGGTTATGACGATGGTGATATTGGAATTTGTATCAACTTATTGCTCAACATAGCCTAGAATCCTCCGTAATTGATACGTTTTTTTGGGCCAGATGGCCGCGTAAGTAATATGTTGCGTCGTGCAGCCTCCTCCACCCGACACGGCCGATTTAATAAAGTTGTCACGTGACGAACAAACGTGATGATTTCGTTACGGCGTTGGCGGCAGCAGCAGCAGCGATGGTAGCGGCAGTGACGCTGGAGAAAGAGGGAGCAGGATGGGAGGAAACTTGACGGCGGGTTTCCCCAATCTTCCCAAGCGCGTCTTCTCGTATCACTCTACGCAAACGCAGTGTCTTACGCGTGTGCTTGTGCGTCTGTGCGCGTGTCTGCACGTGCTTGTGCATCCGCCCACGTGTGTCCGTGCCTGTCTCACTGTGTGTGTCACTGTGTGTGTGGGGAGCGGTCGCGTGGTCGCGGTTAGCGCGCTGCGCTCGGAACCCCCCGACGGCCCGAGTTTGATTCCCGCTCGCGGCCAACACCGGTGACGATTATCCGAACCGGTCGTGGGCTTCTCCTATGTCGACTCGGTGTGTAGTAAACATCGCCACTGGGGAGACAAAGGCGGCCGGGCGTGGTGCCGGCCACCCCACCCTCTCATAGCTGCTACTCGCTAACAGCGCTTGCCCCAAACAGTCTGTTAGAGGCTACACGGGGGGGGGGGGTATCGTTGTCGTTGCCCTACGTGTCTACGTTTGTGTGCGTGTGCGTGTCTACGTTTGTGTGTCTACGTTTGTGTGCGTGTGTGTCTGCGTGTGCCGGCGTGCGCGTCCGCGTCTCCCTACCAGGACCTCCCTGGGGAGCTGAAGCGCTACCACCTGGTGTTCGACATCAAGGAGACGGAGTGCGAGCAGAAGAGCGGCTCCAGGCTGTCCGAGTGTCTCTTCAAGTCCGACAACACTGCAGTGAGCGCTGGCACCGGCATTGCCACAACAACAACACAACAACACATTTTTTTTTAAAAATCACTTTTGTTGAGCACGGTGCCTAAAGGCTTCAAAATGTCAAGCAGCCAGCCACAAGCAGCACTGTTAAAGCTGGAATATATAGTGAGAGTGTAACACGTTCCTCGCATTGGGGCAACGTTGTTGTTGTTGTAAAAGCTTTCGGAGAAAAGCGATGACGACGACGACGACGACGATGATGATGATGGGAGGAGGAGAAGGGGAGAAGCAGAGAGAGCAGTGAGGTGACCTGCGGTGCAGTGAGTGGGTGGGTGGGGTAAGCGAGTCAGTGGGTGAGTAAGTGGGTGAGTGCATGATTGACCGATCGAGTTAGTGTGTTGTTGTGACCTGCAGTATCCAGAATAAACACCGCCTCTTTCGAGACCCAATCATCGCACACCTCCTGGCTGTGACATTTCTCCCGCTCGAAGGCCCTGGTGGTGGAACCATCGACGACCGCGTCAGAACACCAACAGCAGGCCGATGCGCAACTTCCCCTTCGTGAATGGAAAATTAAAGACGCGAGCCACAGTGGTGGCAGCGTGACTGTGGCCGTGCAACCCAAACTATATGGCCCAATGAAAGAAAAAAGCAAAACGACACGAACTCTCTCTCTCTCTGCTGAAGCCCTCTCGTCGTGACCAGCAGCAGACCTCGACGGTGGCATCTAGCTCTCGGACTGCCACCGTGCGCGAGAACAGAAACGGAACCTGCAGTGCGGCGGTGGCGCTGGTTGTGGGAAAGCGGTCGCACATGGGGTTTAGCGTGCGCTGCGCTACGAACCCGGCGGTCCGAGTTCCATTCCCGCTCACGGGCCAACACGGGTGACGATTTTCTGCGCCGGGCCTGGGCCTATCCTAGGCCGACTCGGCCTCGAATGAGTACCTGGTGCGGTGTGTAAACAACGCCACTAAGGGAGGCAAAGGCGGCCGGGCGTGGTGCTGGCCACCCGCCATCTCGTGTGCCGTGGCGGCCTTCAGTGGTGCTACTCGCTCACAGCACTTGCCCCTACAGTTTTTTTCAGGCTATGGGGGGGGGGTGAATGAAACAAAACGGTCGGTTTGGTGAGACCGAGTCCTCGACACGGGTAAGAGGAATCGGCATGAGGGTAGCTGCACTCTGGCGATACTCCAATAGGTCGCGTGATGCGAGGTGCGCTGTCATCAAGAGGTGGAAGAGAGGCTCGGGAGGTCGCAGCACGGGAGCCGGCGCCGCTGAGATCTTGGATTAAGCCACGAGTTCATGCTCCGAGCCCGGTCGCTGACGGGACCCCATAGAAAACCCACAGACTAGCGTACAACTCAATTGGGAACCGCCACATACATATTTGGTTGTGCACTTAATTTGGCTAAATTCCATCTCTGAGAGTTCAACTATTGAGGTGGTGCTGATTGCTACTGGGTGGACCAGAGATCTACCGCTGTACCCACGCCTCTAGACCCCGCTGTACCCATGTCCCCACGTCCCTCTAGCCCCACATTCCATGTGTCGCCATGTCTCTATATCCTTAAGTCACCTCATCTCTAATGTTCCCTTGTTCCCATGTGTCGTGTCCCCCCCGTGTCCCCGCGCGTCCCCCCCCGTGTCCCCCCCCTCCCGTGTCCCCCCCGTCCCCCCCCCCGTGCCGCCCCCACGTGCCCCCCCCCGTGCCCCCCCCGTGCCCCCCCCCCCGTGTCCCCACGTGTCCCCCCCGTGTCCCCACGTGTCCCCACGTGTCCCCCACGTGTCCCCACGTGTCCCCACGTGTCCCCCACGTGTCCCAACGTGTCCCCCACGTGTCCCCACGTGTCCCCACGTGTCCCCCCATGTCCCCACGTGTCCCCCACGTGTCCCCACGTGTCCCCACGTGTCCCCCACGTGTCCCCCACGTGTCCCCTCCGTGTCCCCACCGTGTCACCCCGTGTCACCCCGTGTCCCCACGTGTCCCCCCCCCCCCCCGTGTCCCCCCCCCCCCCGTGTCCCCCCCCCCCCGTGTTCCCCCCCGTGTCCCCCCGTGTCCCCACGTGTCCCCCCCCGTGTCCCCCCCCCGTGTTCCCCCCCCCCCCCCGTGTCCCTCCCATGTCCCCACGTGTCCCCCCCCCGTGTCCCCACATGCAGATGCTGGGTGTCTGTTACGGGGACGTTGACTTCCTTCCGGGCAAGGAGGCCATGGCTGTGGGACACCCCACATGCCAGATGAAGAAGCCAATCCTCGAAGGTAACTCGCTCGCTCCCTTACTCGCACGCCGCCGTCATCGCCGTCGTCATCGTCGACATCGTCGAAATCCATCGCGCGCATTCGAGTTGTCGTCATCGCAGTGGCCGGGAAAGCGCGCGCCGCAGCATCGTAACCCGGCTGCGAAACTCCCGCAGGCTGCGTCTGCGCAACGCGTCGTGTGCCTTCCTGTTGGATGTCGTGCTTCCAAGAATGGCACGGACACCACGCCATCCCGCACGGCCACGACGGCGATTTGATTATTCCATCGCCACCGTGTCAGTGACTCCTCATTGGACTCGGGCTGGCCAGCGCACCTGCACCTGCACCAACTCAAACCCAGTTGCCAGACGAGGCCTGGGTAATGATTTGCCGTGCGATGGCAGAAGGGGGGGAGGGGCGGCCGCCGTAACATCAAAGAGCCGAGCGCTCGCCGTCCGATAAGCGCATGTGGACATGACAACAAGAGAGAGGACCCCGCGGCCTCTGCACCGTGGCACAGCGGCTGTTTGCAAAAGCCGGGGGCCACGGCGTGCCGCCCACCCCCGGGGGTGAAGGCCATGTCGCGTTACACCGAGTTCCAAGCGCGCTGGATGTATGCATGTATGTTAAACTTCTTTCGCACCATACGTAGCCAACCGTGCCACTCGCTCGCCCATCTGCCCACCTTAAATCACCCAATTTATGTTCTGTCGCTGCTACCGTGGTAAGCGTTTGCGTGAACGCCCACTCTCTCACTCGCCCAATCACTCACCCATCCATCCAGTCACTCACTAACCCACTCTCTCACTCGCCCAATCACTCACCCATCCATCCAGTCACTCACTAACCCACTCACTCACCCACCCAATCACTCACCCATCCATCCAGTCACTCACTAACCCACTCACTCACTCACCCACCCAATCACTCACCCATCCATCCAGTCACTCACTAACCCACTCACTCACCCACTCACTCACCCACCCAATCACTCACCCATCCATCCAGTCACACACTAACCCACTCACTCACCCACCCAATCACTCACCCATCCATCCAGTCACTCACCCACCCAATCACTTACCCATCCATCCAATCACTCACTAACCCACTCACTCACTCGCCCAATCACTCACCCATCCATCCAGTCACACACTAACCCACACTCACTCACCCACCCAATCAGTCACTCTCTAACCCACTCACCCACCCAATCACTTACCCATCCATCCAGTCACACACTAACCCACTCACTCACCCACCCAATCAGTCACTCTCTAACCCACTCACCCACCCAATCACTCACCCATCCATCCAGTCACTCACTAACCCACTCACTCACCCACCCAATCACTCACCCATCCACCCAGTCATTTACCCACTCACTCACTAATAACCTACCCACCCATCCACTCATCACATATGGGGATATATGTATGTGGTCAGATATGTATGCATGTAGAACTTCTTTCGTACCGTACGTAGCGGTGTGTACACTTCGCCACTGGAGAGACAAAGGCGGGCAGGGCACAGTGCTGGCCACGCACCCCTCGCGTACCGTGTCGGCCTTCACAGGTGCTCGCTAACAGCACTTGCCCCAACAGTCTGTTGAGGCTATACGGGGGAGCTTCGTCTCAACATTCCTGTATCATACTCTTAGTTCTTTCGGTAAAGTCACGTAGGTAAAAAATGAAATCAAAATTAATAAAAATAAAAAGCAAAAACAATAAAATCATGACGTTTCGGAGGCAACACAAGCTTCCGTCTTCAGGTGAAACTCACAGCAAAATATCTGTATCAAATTTCGATTTAAAGCTTTTGTGACTGCAGGGATTCATCTTCTTGGTTCTTTCGGTAAAGTCACGTAGAAGGGAAGTAATAAAATAATAAAAATAAAATAATTCTCACGACATTTCGGCTACAACACAAGCAGCCGTCTTCAGGTGAAGAATGAGACACTGCAAAGCTAGGAGCTTATATATAAGCTGGGTTGGAGGTGGAAGAAGAGCGCCTTAACAAAAATAATGTGCATATCAAGAGGAATTTAGCATATTCATGGGAAATGCGTAGGAGGTGGGCGGGGGGGTTTCAAAGTCATATTATGCCCATGCATTATGCAGGATCACTTCCCTTCTACGTGACTTTACCGAAAGAACCAAGAAGATGTATCTGTATCAAGTGAAGAGAAGTCCCAAGAGGTACGACCTTGGTACGACCTTGGGACTTCTCTTCACTTGATACAGATATTTTGCTGTGACAGTTTCACCTGAAGACGGAAGCTTGTGTTGCCTCCGAAACGTCGTGATTTTATTGTTTTTGTTTTTTATTTTTTTACATTTTTATTTCATTTTTTACCTACGTGACTTTACCGAAAGAACTAAGAGTATGAATCCTTGCAGTCACGAAAGCTTCAAATCTAGAATTCCTGCATCACTTTGCCCGTCTCAACTTAGCAGCCTCACCGTGCCAGTCTCACCGTGCTCTCGACTCCACCACGCAGAGACGCTGGTCACCTGGGGATCCGGCTGCTCCGGATGTGCCGTGCCGGTTTCCAGGGAGGAGGCCCAAACCGCGGTCGACGCGGCGCTCAGAGTCTTCAACTCGGCAAACGCGCAGCACAAGCGGTTCGCGCTGAAGAGCGTCGACAGGGCGACCAAGGAGGTAACGTGCAGCGCGGTGTCGAGACAAAAAACTGTCTGAACTATTTTCTTTTTTAAATCCTTTATATTAAGTTCGCGTGCTTGCTTGCTTGCGTGCTTACAACCGTGCAAATCTTTCGGTCGTTTTTTAACCCACTTCCCATGATCCAATCGAGCTGACATTTTGCACACAGACTCGTTGTGCGTGACAATTTATTTTCGTGAAATTTTTTTCCAAAATTTTCAACATTTTAGGAAATTTTTTTTTATATTTAATTACCAATAGCTTAATGGTGGCAGGCAATCATCTGACCCATAGGTGGCAGCCATCTCAAGCCAGAGGACAAGATGACTCTAGCCGCCCGTTTCAAAGACCAATGTGGGCTGGGTTGTGGCCCATTGAACATAGTGAAAAACTTTGTTTTTACGGGTTAATTTTTTTACACTTCTTCTTCCTAGCGTTGTTCCCGCTGTGGCACAGGGTCCGCTTTTCGGCATTGTCTTCTCCGTTTGGCTCGGTCCAGGGCATCTTCGGGGGATGCGTTGACCGTCTTCATGTAATTATTTTTTGACACGCTTTTATTTAACTCACTTCGTCTGTTGTAGCCTCAAAAAAGAAATATTGTAACTCAATTTTTACACACTTTCCCAATGTGCTATCGACTGCAAACTTGGTGTAGGTATGTCATACTGATGACAACACGATATTCTATCATTAAAAAAATCGAAAAGATGTATTTTAAAACTTTTTACACGCTTTTATTGAACTTACTGTACGTGTTGTCGTATCCAAAAATCTTGTAACTCAATTTCAACTGTATTCCCAATGTCGTATCGACTGCAATCGTGGTATAGGTATGTCACACTGATGACAATACTATATTCTATCATTGAAAATTAAACAAATATTTTTAAACAATATTTTTACGGCTCTAATTGTCCACGCTCAACTAACGTTGCCTGTAAATCACCACGTGGTCCCTGACGTCATGGCAAGCCACGCCCAGGGGCGGGGGATGTGGAAGGAGGGGAGGGGCGATGGGGGAAGGGGGCAGGGGGAGGGGCAGCTCGGACAGTACATTTCATTAAAGCGTGTTTCTAAACAAAGTATTTTTTAATATTTTATTACATCATCAGTTATGTTTCGCAGAGGCGGCCTGGCTATCACAATGAGAGCTCAACGAAGCGGCTTATCATTAGCCGGAAATTTATAGCGGCCAAATACTCTTTTAAGTAACGCGCGTCGATTCTAAATGTTGAGGGTAAAAACCGGAGGACCGGAGAAAAATCCACGCGACCACGGGGAAAAAGAGACACGCAAACTCCAAATATACAGCAGGCGTCAGGGTCGGGATAGAATCCACGACCTCCTGCATACCAGGCGAGGTAGTTAACATCTCCTAGCCACCGTGGCCCAAAGACCTGGAACACGGCTACCAAGCTGACGTTCGTGATCCATCCCCGAGTCCCGCAATGGACTGAAAAGCATTGCTGTTGTTGTTTCAGAGAGCCTACTTCAGCGTGTGATCGGTGCGCTTTGGTGGTGGACCGGACGCATGAGAGTGCGCAAGACCAAATGTTTTTACCTGCCGATGGATGTTGTGGCCGCGTGGTGCCCAAAGCGTGCTGTGTCACAGGTTGCGATGCCGACGCCACCGCTGCTGTCGTTCTGCCACTCGCCTGCTGTCCCCCCCCTCCCCCAGGTGGTGGTGGGGCTGAGGTTCCACGTGGAGTTCTCGGTGCAGGAGACGTCGTGCTCCAGCAACGGCAGCTCCGGCCAGCGGGGGCGCTGTTCCCTAGAGGCCCTGGGCGTGGCCGTGAGTCTCCCCCGCCCCGCTCACCTGCATATTCACACACATGGCCTGCACTCCTCACACTATGGCCACACTCCCCACACTCTTGACCACACCCACAACACTCTGACCACACCCACAACACTCTGACCACACCCACAACACTCTGACCACACCCACAACACTTTGACTACACCCACAACACTCTGACCACACCCACAACACTCTGACCACACCCACAACACTCTGACCACTCCCACAACACTCTGACCACACCCACAACACTCTGGCCACACCCACAACACTCTGACCACACCCACAACACTCTGACCACTCCCACAACACTCTGACCACACCCCCCACACTCTGGCCACACCCACAACACTCTGACCACACCCACAACACTCTGACCACACCCACAACACTCTGACCACACCCACAACACTCTGACCACACCCCCCACATTCTGACCACACCCACAACACTCTGTCCACACCCACAACACTCTGGCCACACCCACAACACTCTGACCACTCCCACAACACTCTGACCACACCCCCCAGACTCTGGCCACACCCACAACACTCTGACCACACCCACAACACTCTGACCACACCCACAACACTCTGACCACACCCACAACACTCTGACCACTCCCACAACACTCTGACCACACCCACAACACTCTGACCACACCCACAACACTCTGACCACACCCCCCACACTCTGACCACACCCACAACACTCTGTCCACACCCACAACACTCTGGCCACACCCACAACACTCTGACCACTCCCACAACACTCTGACCACACCCCCCAGACTCTGGCCACACCCACAACACTCTGACCACACCCACAACACTCTGACCACACCCACAACACTCTGACCACACCCACAACACTCTGACCACACCCACAACACTCTGACCACTCCCACAACACTCTGACCACACCCCCCACACTCTGACCACACCCCCCACACTCTGACCACACCCACAACTTTCTGACCACACCCACAACACTCTGACCACACCCCCCACACTCTGGCCACACCCACAACACTCCGGCCACAATTCCCCGCACTGAGCGGTCACGATGCTCTCCCCCGTCCTCTCCCGTCTGCACCGTCACGAGCACAGACCCTGGGGAAGTGCCGAGCGGAGGTCGCGTTTGGGATCGGGGAGTCGGAGGGGCGAGTGAGGGGCTTCCCCGCGTGCCAGCTCACCTCGCCCGTCCAGGAGAGCGGTAACTCCTCCACACGGCGACGCGGGGGGGGGGGGGGTGGATTAGCGGTTACGCCAATGAAATGAAGAAGAGCTTTTGACCCTTTCCGGCAAAAAAAACAAGGAGGCGTTCGCATGTTCAAACACCAAATGGATAACCTTTTGCAAGGCATCAGGCCTGCATTAACCACACGTGCTTTGCGCAAAACACGCAAACTAAACGTGCTTCTGATAACGTACGCATCGTCTTTGAGGCCCATTGGCCTGCGCCAGAGACGACAGCCTACGTTGCGACGGGCAAAGTGAGACAGGCATTGCCAGCCTCTCGGGGGTCCACAGACCCCTACGCCAACCCTCGCCACATTCCTGGCGGTCTCTGGTTTACGGCGGTCCGATCTACACCGGTCCACGTTCACGACGTCTCTCTGATGCCGCCACGGGTCGATGATGATGCGGCGCAGAAAACCTGACTCGCGGCGCATCTTCCGGCACGACTCCGAACGCGCTCCAACAGAGCCCGTCTGGTTTGCGCGATGTGGCCATTTGCCCCCTTGTGTCGTGGACGATGTCGACCTATTATAAACCCTGTTCAATGGGGCTGATGAAAGGTAGATAATAATAAAAAATATGTAAAAATACTTTTTTTTTAAACACGCTTTAATGAAATGTACTGTCCGAGCTGCCCCTCCCCCTGCCCCCTTCCCCCATCGCCCCTCCCCTCCTTCCACATCCCCCGCCCCTGGGCGTGGCTCCCTGAGGCTTGCCGTGACGTAAGGGACCACGTGGTGATTTAGGGGCAACGTCAGTTGAGTGTGGACAATTAGAGCCGTAAAAAAGATTGTTTAAAAATATATATTTTGAATTTTCAATGATAGAATATAGTATTGTCATCAGTATGACATACCTATACCAAGTTTGCAGTCGATACGACATTGGGAATACGGTTGAAATAGAGTTACAAGATTTTTGGATACGACACATACAGCAAGTTAAAGACAAGCGTGTAAAAAGTTTTAAAATACATGTTTTGGATTGTTTATGATAGAATATCGTGTTGTCATCAGTATGACCAACCTATACGAAGTTTGCAGTCGATAGCACATTGGGAAGTGTGTAAAAATTGAGTTACAAGATTTCTTCTTTGAGGATACAACAGACGAAGTGAGTTAAATAAAAGCGTGTAAAAAAAGACACGCACACAAACACATCGGCGAGCGATGCTTCCACCGTCGAGGGTGAGGACGCCGGGATCCCGCGTACGACTGGGTTTCTCGGAACGCTTCGGCGAGACGTAAAAGCGGGGAGCGCCTAGATTCTCGGACCGCAACGAAGTGGAAGATATGGGGGGGGTGGGGATTATGAAAGGAATCTGCAACGGCACAACGTCCCACGGCCGTGCGTAGACCAGCGGTGGTTGGCGGAGGTAGGGAACCGGTGGATGAGGGGGCGAAGGTGGAGGGATGGAGTGAGGGTTAGGTGAGGTTGGGGCTTGGTGAGGGTTCCAGGTGGGGTTGAGCGAGTTTCAGTTTGTGCAGTGGAATGGAGACCACCCCCACCCACCCACCCAATCATGACCACTGGTCCCCGCAGGTGACGAGTGGATGGGTGGGTAAGTGACTGGGTGGGTGAGTGAGTAGGTGAGTGGGTTAGTGAGTGACTGGATGGACGGGTGGGTAAGTGAGTAGGTGAGTGGGTTAGTGACTGGATGGACGGGTGGGTGGGTGAGTGAGTAGGTGAGTGGGTTAGTGAGTGACTGGATGGACGGGTGGGTGAGTGAGTAGGTGGGTGAGTGAGTAGGTGAGTGGGTTAGTGATTGACTGGATGGATGGGTGAGTGGGCGAGTGAGTAGGTGAGTGGGTTAGTGAGTGACTGGATGGACGGGCGAGTGGGCGAGTGAGTAGGTGAGTGGGTTAGTGAGTGACTGGATGGACGGGTGGGTGGGTGAGTGAGTAGGTGAGTGGGTTAGTGAGTACTGGATGGACGGGTGGGTGGGCGAGTGAGTAGGTGAGTGGGTTAGTGAGTGACTGGATGGACGGGTGGGTGGGCGAGTGAGTAGGTGAGTGGGTTAGTGAGTGACTGGATGGATGGGTGGGTGAGTGAGTAGGTGAGTGGGTTAGTGAGTGACTGGATGGACGGGTGGGTTGGTGAGTAGATGAGTGGGTTAGGGAGTGACTGGATGGACGGGTGGGTGGGTGAGTGAGTAGGTGAGTGGGTTAGTGAGTGACTGGATGGACGGGTGAGTGGGTGAGCGATCGGGCGAGAGAGTGGGCGTGCGTGCAAGTGGAGTTCACACGAACGGTTAATACGGGAGCAGCGACCAGAATATAAGTTGGGCGATTCGGTAGGGCAAATGTACGAGTGGGTGGCACATGGTTTGCCTACGTACGGCGTGAAAGAAATTCACCTTTGCGTACACAGTTGGACGATGGGCAAGCGAGTGACGTTCCATCACAGCGGCCGTAGCGGATTGACACGGAGGCGACCGGCTGACGAGTGCGTCTCACCGCACCCCTCCCGCCCGCGTGTTCCGCTCTTGCGCAGTGCCCGCAGCGAGCGCCCCGTGCACGGGCTGCCCCGTGCCGATCCACCACGACGACCCGGCCGCGTGGCTCGTCATCCGCACCGCGCTGCCCGTCCTCAACGCCACCGCCGCCAACGCCAGCCTCCCTCCGCTGGCGCCCGCGGTCGTCCTGTCAGCCGAGCGGCATGTACGGCACGCGGCCGCCCGCGAACAAAGGGCGCAAGTGCGGGGCGGGATGGGGGGCGTGGACCAGGCGGAGTACGGCGCTACGATTCGGGGATGAGATCCGGATAGAAAATGTTTGGGATGCCGGGATCTTCAAAGACGATTTGACATCGTTTTTCTGAATTTTTTTTACCGTTTGCACAAGGCGACTGACGAGATTTTTTGGCGTTAGATGTCGTTATGACCCAACTAAAAATTGTGTGCTATGAAGAAGGCCCATCGCCCGAAACGTCAACCCCACTCCCACGCACAGTGTAGTTATTTGTGCTTGCGCGCCACTGGCAAGGCAGCGGTGACGTCAAACAATTTGCAAAAATTTACGTCGTGAAACCCACCACTAACGTCATTAGTGCGACAAATTATACCGTCGCTTGTACGAGCGTTTATGACGTGCCAATTGTCATCGTTTCACTTATTGTTAGTTGTTTGTACAAGTGGCACATCAGACACCTGTACACGTGACGATTCAAAGGTGATTGCCTGAGTCAATGGGTCTCTGTGCGAATCTATGGGTCTCTGTGCGAGTCTATGGGTCTCTATATGAGTCACAACTCAGTATAAAATCAATGGCTCTCTATTTTAAATATACGCTGCCAAGCCTGGTGGTGCCCATTCAGACGCTTTCTTCCCGACAGACCTGTTCTTCACCTGAGGACGGCTGCTTGCGTTCTGGCCGAAAAGTCGTGAGAATTATTTTATTGTTTTATTTTATTATTTCCCTTCTACGTGACTTTACCGTAAGAACCAAGAAGATGCGATGGCGGCCTTCGTAGGCGGTGCTGCGCGCTAACGGAACTTGCCCCCAGCAGCCTGCGAAGGCCACATGGTCGGAGGAGGATCTTTGTTGCTTGTTGCGTGCGCGCGTCTAGACGGCCGTCGGAGACGTGACGCACGTGAGGTTCACGGTGCTGCAGGGGAGGTGCGAGACGCCGCAGGACAGCGTGAAGCCCGCGTGCGAGTTCAGCACGGGAGACCACCTGGTGAGGGGAGGCCTCTCTGGCTGGGACTTTTTAATAAAAAAAAAACATTTGTTGGGATGTTTTTTTTTTGTTGGGATGGTTTTTTTTGTTGGGATGTTTTTTTTGTTGGGATGGTTTTTTTTGTTGGGATGTTTTTTTTTTGTTGGGATGTTTTTTTTAAAATCCTTTATATTAAGTTCGCTTGCTTGCTTGCGTGCTTGCTTGCGTGCTTGCTTGCGTGCTTGCTTGCGTGCTTGCTTGCGTGCTTGCTTGCGTGCTTGCTTGCTTACGACCGTGCAAATCTTTCGGTCGTTTTTTAACCCACTTCCCGTGATCCAATCGAGCTGACATTTTCCACACAGACTCGTTGTGCGAGACAATTAATGTTCGTGAAAAAAATTGTCAAAAATTTTACACTTTTCAGGCAAAAACAAATTATTTTACATATATTCAAATAGAACTCATTCATGGCTTTGGTTGAACGTCACAGTATAAGAGCCCAGAGCGTAACCCCTCCGCAGGCCGTGGCAGAGTAGCGCAGTTGGTAGCGCCCTCGCTTCCCATGCCAAAGGTCGCGGGATCGATCCCCGCGTCCTCCACAGGCGAATCTATTTTTAAATCCTTTATATTAAGTTCGCTTGCTTGCTTGCGTGCTTGCTTGCTTGCTTACGACCGTGCAAATCTTTCGGTCATTTTTTAACACACTTCCCGTGATCCAATCGAGCTGACATTTTCCACACAGACTCGTTGTGCGTGACAATTAATTTTCGTGAAATTTTTTTTCAAAAATGTTACACTGTTTAGGGAATTTTTAAAAAAAATATTTAATTACCAATTGCTTAATGCTGGCAGACAATCATCTGACCCATAGGTAGCAGCCATCTCAAGCCAGAGGACGAGAGGACTCTAGCCGCCACGCATATAAAGGATTTAGAGTGAAAAACTTTGTTTTTACGGGTTAATTTCTACGGGTTATACTTATTAAATCCTTTATATTAAGTTCACTTGCTTGCTTGCTTGCGCGCTTACGACTGTGCAAATCTTTCGGTCGTTTTTTAACCCACTTCCCGTGATCCAATCGAGCTGACATTTTGCACACAGACTCGTTGTGCATGACAATTTATTTTCGTGAACATTTTTTTCCAAAATGTTCCACTCTTTAGGAAAAAAACAATTATATTTAATTTAAAATACCAATGTGATAAAAATGAAACTCTTACTCAAGAAAAACAGAAATGAATAATAAAATAAAACCGATGCCACGCATATAAAGGATTTATAGTGAAACACTTTTTTGTTGGGATGTTTTTTTTTGTTGGGATGTTTTTTTTTGTTGGGATGTTTTTTTTTGTTGGGATGTTTTTTTTGTTGGGATGGTTTTTTTTGCAGCGTTCCCTTGTGCCAGAGATACTCGTGAAGAGCAAATTTCGCGGATAATAATCGTCCAACGAAAAAAACCTCTCTAATTAAATGAATTACCTAAACTAAATACGGAAATAAGATATTAAATACGTGAACATTATCATAACTGGCGCATGTTTTTTTATTGCTAAATAAAAAATATTACAGAATAGAAATAAATATGAAAATATCTCATCCCTTTATCTCATCACCTTCTCGCATCGCATTCCCCCTCGCCGCTTTATCTCATCGCTTTCCTTCTCTCTTGACGCAGCAGTCGCGTAGAGTTCCAGATGCGATCTCGCAGCATAGCCCAAATGTCGGACTGCGAGTACCGCGAGCAACAAGGTAACAGCTCCGCCACGAATTTGACCGCGGCGTTTTGCCACGGCCGGCGGCGTCGGCGTTGACGAGACGAAGGATCCGCTCGGAACCCTCGCGCAGCGGGGATCGCCGCCGCGACGCTGCGGTGTCGTGGAACCGGATATCACAGAGCCGCTTCCGAACTCTCGATGTGGGTGTCAGTATAGAGGTGTACTGGCCGGGTCGACGTGGGTGTCAGTGTAGAGGTGTGCTGGCCGGGTCATTGTGCTTCCTTTCCCTCCCCCCCCGAGTGGCCAACCTGGGGGTTGTGGATCCAGTAAAACAGGGCACATTGTGTTCCAGACTTCCGGAATCTGCACGGTGCAACAGAAGCGCAACGCTCAGCGTCGGCTGTCTCAGATCGCCATCGCCTGCAACGTGTCAAGAGACAACGAGACGCAGCTCATCAGCAGATCGGTACGAGCGCAGCCAGTGTTCACACGGTTGTTCAGCGCAGCCGTTGGGGGCTTTAGGACAATAACCCTAATTCAATACACATCGGCGCCATTCTTATAGCGCACTCGGGAACAAAGTTTTACCGCGACACAGTGCGCGTGCGAGTCTCTCGGTTTCCATGCAGTTCTCTGGGTCTCGTCGTAAGTCTATGGGTCTCTGTGTGAGTCTTTGGATCCGCCTGAGTCGATGGGTCTCTGTGCGAATCTATGGGTCTCTGTGTGAGTCTATGGGTCTCTATATGTCACAACTCAGTATAAAATCAATGGCTCTCTATTTTGGATGCTCGTGGTGGGATGTTAACTACCTCGCCTGATATACAGGAGGTCGTGGGCTCGATCCAGACCTGGACGCCTGCTGTATATTTGGAGTTTGCATGTTCTCCCCGTGGTGGTCGTGTGGATTTTTCTCCAGGTCTTGCAGTTTTTCCCCTCCGTTTAGAATCGACATGCCTTTAGAGTATTTGGCTGCAATAAATGTACACGTGATAATAAGCCACTTCATTGAGCTATAATTTGCGATAGCCAGGTTGCTTCTGAAAAAGAGTTACATAGCTCAGTGGGCCCTTGCCTGGTAAAATAAAAATAGTTTAGTTTAAGTCATTGGTGACCTGGTTAAGCCCATCATCAACTCGCTGCGCTTGACAACCCTGGCTCAGTCATGGGCGGCGGGCAAAACCCGTATTTGATCCCAGGCTCTCGGCAGTGCGGGCTCAGCACCGTGACCTCCGAGCCACCCTGCATTCTCGTGATGACCCGCCCCCCCCTTTAACCTGACCTTTCACCTGCGATCCTTGAGGCAGGGGGAGGGTTGGGGGGGATGGCGGCTGTCGCAGGGCGTGACCGTGAGACGCCGCCACCGCCGCCGTACGTACGTAGAACTTCTTTCGCACCGCGCGTAGCCCACCGCGCTAACCGGTGGCGCTGTCGGCAGGAGGCGGTCTCCACCGCCAGCACCGAGGGCGCCTCCACGGGCGGCTCCGTCTCAAGCCCCGGCGGTGGGGACGCCGCGGCGGCCGCCGACCGGAACGGCAAAATCACCGAGCACCTGGGGCTGGACGTGACGGACATTTCGCACGTGCTGTCTCCCGCGCCCTCTGACCCCACGCTCACGGACTTCGACCTCCTGGACGCTCTGGGATAAGAGCGGTGGGGGCGGCCGAGGAGTTACGAGAAAAACGAGCGGCGGTCACCCCCCTAACGCACCCCCCCACGCACCTCCTCCCCCCACGCACCTCCTCCCCCCACGCACCTCCTCCCCCCCCCCCACGTACCTCCCCCCCCACGCACCTCCTCCCCCACCCCACGCACCTCCTCCCCCACCCCACGCACCTCCTCCCCCCCCACGTACCTCCCCCCCCCCACGCACCTCCCCCCCCCACGCACCTCCCCCCATGCCCCTCTCCCCAACTGCAATACCCGCCGACCATACCGACTCCAGGGGTAAGCCGCCCACGGTTGAAATCGTTTTCCCGGCAGCTGACCGCTTGAAGTGGGTGCGGTGGCCAGAGGATGCAGCTGTCATCACGCCCCGGCCGATGATGGTAATAAAAAAACCGATATCAAAATAACATTTAAAAAATGTGGCAATTCTGAACGTACATCACCGTCTGAAATAAAAGCGGCTCGTGTAGAAAAATTCTGCAAAATGGTCGTTTATTACGAAATGCGATACCAACGCGCAGGCGATTGTTAAAAAAAACGGCGCAGTAAAACCAAACAAAAAAAGAGACCCTCAGCTCGTATCTTGTAGCTACACTCGGGCTGCGTCCCATGGCTGCCAGGCGCAAGTCGGAAGCTTCCGACGCGAGACAAAGCGCGTGACGTTGCGGTCAGGTGCGTCGCGAGAGCTCTCCGCCAAAGTGACTTCAAACTTAATTCTAGATTTGAAGCTTTTGTGACTGCAAATATTCATACTCTTAGTTCTTTCGGTAAAGTCACGTAGGTAAAAAATTTAATTAATAAAAAAAAAAATTACGACGTTTCGGAGGCAACACAAGTCTCCGTCATCAGGTGGGACCGTCACAGCCAGATTTGCTGCATCAAGCGGCAGCAAATCTGGCTGTGACGGTCCCACCTGATGACGGAGACTTGTGTTGCCTCCGAAACGTCGTGATTTTTTATTTTATTTTCATAAATTTTCATTTCATTTTTTACCTACGTGACTTTACCGAAAGACGAGCCTGGAGCACAGGGCCCAGGTGTACACGGCAACAAGATGAGAGCCTCCTATTGTTTGGTCTGCATCCTCCTCGTCCTCCAGCTCCCGCTCCTTTACACCCGACCCGCACGACGGCCGTGCGAGGCAAGCCAGCACTGCGGCGTCGACGCGGCGCGACCAGAGGTTCTCGTGCGGAGATGCCCCCCCCCCCCAAACGGTTTATAGAGCGGATGCATTCGCACGCACGCACGCACGCACACGTTGCGACCGCGCGCTGCAACGCAGTCAGGACGGACGGACATTGTGGTCGGTCTGTCGGCGGACTCCCCGGAGCGAGCGAGATCGGTCGAGCTGACCTCTCCGCCCCCCCCCCCCCACCGTGCTGTGTCCGACGGCGGCTCCCCTTCGCCCCGCCCGCCGTCGTCCTCACACGAAGTCGAAGAGGTACCGCACCACGTCGAAGTTCACCGTCCTGGAAAGGGGGAACAATTTGACAAACGTGCGCGCCATCAAGACATCTCCCTCAAACTCATTATTAATACCGTTATGATTCCACTTGCTTATCCCCGGAAAGCCGCAGCGAGTCACGAGACTTTTGTTTCAGGGAGGTCCTGCCAAGCTTTCACAGTAGGGGGGCGACGCTGCTGCTGCTGCAGTCTGAAATCCCAATCGAATAATTTGCAGGTACATGGTTTAGCATTGCGATGTTTTGGCCCAATACCAGTTACAACGATGTGCGCCTTTCTTTTTTAGCTACGGGTGGAATCCGGGACAACCCGGAGGAAACCCACACAAAACAGGGGGAGAAGACAAACACTCCACGCAGAGAGGCGCCCCAGCCCGGGATCAAACCCAGGCTTCCTTCCTGCTGGGGGCGACAAGTGATGCCGCTGTGGGCGACAAGTGATGCCGCCGCGCCATCCTGCCGTCCAAATAACGACGATCAATGGCTCGTTGATGAATGCTAAGCGCGCGTAAAAACCGAACGTGCCCGACGAAGCGCGGGGGAACGGCTGCGCACGTGCGTGGGCGCGAGCGAGCTGCGTCCGTCGCGGTCGCCGGCGGGCGCTGTACCTGGCAATGGCGCGGATGAAGTCGAGCGACGCGGTGCACTTGTACTTGGGGCTGTCGATCTGGTCACTGTGACTCACGAGCGTCAGCAGCTGCAGGCTCACCAGCGACGAGATCTGGGGGAGGAGGGAGGGGCGCGCACGGACGGAAAAAAACTCTCTCGCGGAGAACGAGCCGAGCCGCCCGCGGAACAGGACGTCGCAAAACTACTCCCGAGAACCCCTCACTCGGCGCTCTCACTCGCACGAGCCCTCCCGCGGAGGCGACGGTCCAAAAGTGGCATTTCTTACGCGAGAAGTTGTTTGTACGCCGATTTGTGGTATCGGTGTCGCGCCACGGGGTGAGGGATCCATTCGGAGCGTAGAGCAACTGCCCCTTTGTCCTGCCCACCTCGGCCACTTCACGACAACGGATGAGGACAGAGCGTCAGCCAAAGGAGACGAGACGCCCGTGGGGCGACGTCCGCCACAGAGATGGAGCGATTAACTCGGCCCGTACGCGGGAGTTAGACGGGATCACTGCATCTCGAGACCCCGAGAAATGCATGTACAGGGTGCTAGCAAAACAATGCGAACACTTCTGAGAATTTGCAACAACGAAATGTGCCTCCGGGCTCTGGAGACCACCTGGAGAAGATTCCAGGCCATGCGTTGACAATGATGGCGAACAAGTGGAGAGACTTTTTGAAGCTATTAACATACATTTGTTATCATGTTACAGTGTATTATCCGTTCTTCTATTAAAAACGATAGTCCCATCAGCACTCTGTATATGTGTGTATGTGGGGAGGGGTGCAGCAGCGATTAGCGCGCTGCGCTACAAACCCGGCAACCCAAGTTCGATTATAACGGCCGACACCAGTGACGATTATCTGAACCGGTCCTGGGCCTTCTCCCCTAGGTCGACTGAGCCTCAAATGACTACCTGGTGCGGTGTGTAAACATCGCCACTGGGGAGACAAAGGCGGTCGGGCGTGGTGCTGTCCAACCAACCCCTCGTGTACCGTGTCGGCCTTCATAGGTGCTCGCTAACAGCAATTGCCCCAACAGTGTGTTCAAGGTATATGGGGGATTCATATTCTTTGGGTCTTTCGGTAAAGTAACGTAGAACAAAAAAATTAACAACTACGACGTTTTGATTGCAACACAAGCAATCGTCATCAGAAACGTCGTAGTTTATTTTATTGGATTTTTATTAATTTGTTAATTATTTTTGTTCTACGTGACTTTACCGAAAGACCCAAAGAATATGAATTCCTGCAGTCACGAAAGCTTTAAGTCAAGATTTATATGGGGGATCTTTGTCTTTGGAACTTCTTTCACACAAAACGTAGCAAACTGTGCTAATCAGAGATATGGGGGGGAGGCGACCGCTTTGGGATACCTTAATCCGGCAGGTGATGATGATGAAAACGACGATGATTTCTGAGGAATCCCCCCCCCATCCTCCACCGACTAAATGGAGGCTCCCTGAGTGGACTGGCCTGCCAGCTGTGCCGTACGCACCCCCCGGTACGGAACCGCAGGGACGCCGTACCTGGGAGAAGATGCTGGCGGTGGGCGCCACGCGTCCGTCCACGATGCTGTAGAAGATGGCCATCATGCGGTCCAGCGGGAAGGCCTTGGGCCCAATGAGGTGGTTGCTGGTCTGGGAGGTAGGAAGGAGGACATGGTTGGTGGTGGTGGGGCGGTTAGCGGTTGGGGCGGCGATAGTCCACGTCGCGTTTGTTTTGCGAGTTTCAAAACTAGTTTTCAGGAGGCGTGGGAGGGGGTGGTATGGGTGGGAGGGGTGACGTTGCCATGACGTGCAGCATTGGGATGTGTTGGCTAATGCCAGTTAACGTTGCACATTCTATTTGGGCTTCGCGAGCACTTCCCCGTGCGGGGTACAAGTCCTGGGTGGGGGGGTGGGGGGAGGCGTGACGTAGGCATGATGTAGGTGTGATGTAGGCGTGACGTCGTCGGAGCGACCTGGCACTACGTGCAAGCGACATGCCACCGTGCGATGGGAGAGATTTTCGGGAGATGCGTGCGGTGCCAGTCCGACGATTCGGCACTTGAGCCAAAATAAGCGCGCGACCAAACTGAACGTGCTCGCGGGTTCTTTTTTATTTTGCGCAGCAGTCACTTGGGCGAGCGACCCGTGGAGATCATGGACTCGCCGCTATAAACCCTGAAAACCCGGTTCAATGACGGGCGGCTGAAACCCGGTATTTTGAACCCAGGTGCCGGCTCATCGTCTACCCGACCCTCGAACCTCCCGGGCTGCAACGTGTAATGTGCGGAGGAGGCGAGGAGGGGACGGGACGACACGAAGAGCCCTCACCTTCTCACGCCTCACGAACGTCTTCTTCTTCTTCTCGGAGAACTGAAACACAGCAGCAGCAGCAGCAACATCGTCAACGTAGTCAACATCAATTCTAGATTTGAAGCTTTCGTGACTGCAAGGATTCATACTCTTAGTTCTTTCGGTAAAGTCACGTAGGTAAAAAATTAAATAAAAATTAATAAAAATAAAACAATAAAATCACGACGTTTCGGAGGCAACACAAGTCACCGTCATCAGGTGGGACTGTCACAGCCAGATTTGCTGCATCAAGTGAGGCAAGGATTCAAGATGCAAGCCCTTAAATACAAGTTGGGGGGGTGGGAGGAGAGGGGGGGGGAGCTTATCAGAATGTGGTAGCCAATGAATGGAACGTATCGGGAGGGAGGGGGGAGGGGCTAAAAGAAGGCATCGTCAACATCGTCAACATCGTCAACGTGATCAAGTGGTTGAAGCGCCGCACTAAGCACCCGAACCCGGCGATCCGAGTTTGATATCAAAACTGGGAATGTCCACTCCTCCCCCTCCACCGCTTCACCAACATTCACGGCAAATTTACGGTAAATTCTCGTGTCCAGGCAATCGTACAGCACCGGCTTGATGAAGGGACATAGCGGCTCGGCAGCTGTGAGGTGCACTCGTGGATATCAGGTCTCCTGTGACGCATCCACACCCCGCGGTGGCTAGGAGATGTTAACTACCTCGCCCCGTGTGCGAAAAGTCGTGGGTTCGATCACCACCCTGACGCCTGCTGTATATTTGGAGTTTGCGTGTCTCTCTACCTGTACTCGCGAGGATTTTCCTCCAGGTCTTCTGGCTTTTCCCTCCACATTTAGGATCGACATGCGTTTAGAGCATTTGGCTGCTAGAAATTTCCACAATGATAAGCCACTTAATTGAACTATAATTTGCGATAGCCAGGTCACTTTTGAAAAAGGGCTACATAGCCCAGTGAGCCCTACCTGCTATTTACTATTTCTACTCTTTAACCAGGAAAGGCCTACTGAACTACAATGCTCTTTATCAGAAGTGACCTGGCCACAAATGATAGCTCAACGAAGTGGCTTATCACGTGATAATATATAGCAAGCAATACTCTAAACACGCGATGTTGAATATAAATGTGGAGGGGAAAAACCAGAAGACCCAGAGAAACATCCACGCGACCACGGGGAGAGAGACACGCAAACTCCAAATATACAGGGGTCAGGGTTGGGATCGAACCCACGACCTCCTGCATACCGGGCGAGGTAGCTGACATCTCCTAGCTACCGTGGCACCCTCGCAGCTCACCGGATTTCTCCAGGATAAATAAAGACTCTGATTGTGAGCCGCACCTTCACGAAGAACCGTCGGTCCGTCCGGGCCGGGTTGTAGGAGGCCAGGTACGCGGCGATCAGCAGGAACTTGGAGTAGAACGGCAGCTCCACGTGGGCGTGCGCCGACGGGCCTGAGCGCGGAGAGCAACCACCGCCGCCGCCGTTAAACCCACCACCTCCTCCTCCCCCCCGACACGGCCAATTGGCAAAGGTTTGTCACGCGAGCAGAACGTGCCAAACGTGTTGCCGCTTCAGCACACCGGAGGCGTTTAAGAGAGCCAAGCCGCGCCGTTGCACGATTTGAGTTTGACGTTTCGCTGGCGATTGCAAACGAGCGGTGTCGCCAGGAGATGCGCGTGTGCATGCGTGTACGTTGAACTTCTTTCGCACCGTACGTAGCCAACCGCGTGCTAGCCGGGCAGTGCGAGCGCAAGACGTACCCTTGATCTGCGTCACATCCTCCTGCTGCTGCTGTATCTTCTCCCACTGCGCGCTGATCACAACAGGGTACACACGGCGGCGTGCAAGCGACAGCGTTAGCGAGCAAGCACACGAGAAATTGAGCATGCAGCGTCTCATGCTAGGTTCACCAGCCCTCTGACAATTCAGAGGTTGGGTCCACGAATGTGTGTGTTGTGTTTATATATATATATGTGTGTGTGGACAAATATAAAGGCCTCTTAGGTGAGTGTAGTCAGGCCATGGGCTCACGGAAAGAGGTCTATCCAGGGAACCCTGTGTGGGTTTGTAGACAAGTCAAGGGGTCCCTAGAGTGGGCTCACCCATAGTAAGGGCCACAATCGGTAGGTTCGCAAGAGTAAGGTTTACAATAGGCTCACAATAGGAAGCTTCATAATATTTGGGTTAAGGCCAAGAAATGATGCGGCTAACTCTCGCAAGAGCCTCCACCACCCAACACAGCCAAACTAAATTACATAGCCATGTGTGTGCGAGTGTTTGACGCGGCAATTATCATTGGTTCGGTAAAACTCAACACGCTAAGCTCATGGGAAGGTCGGGAGTTCAAATCGTGGCTGGAGGTTGACTCCACCAAACCCATCGTGCCTCCGGGGTGAATAAAACAGAGCGCACCACTTTGTGGGGAAAGTCAACAGCAGTTGTCCTGTGGAGAGACGAGACTCAACCGCAGGAATGTGGAATTTCCACCGCTGCCTCTGCAGGGCTGTACAACAGGAGAGGAGCTCCGGATGTCTCGATGCTCATTTCGAGCTGCAAAGCAATCACCTTCTGATCTTATTTTAATTCGTACATAGCACGGGCCGTGCTTCTCAACAACTCATCTCATCACAGCTATTCCGCCGTACAAATAACAACAAAAAACGTGTTCAGCGCCTTCACCAAGGTCGTGCACAACGAATATGACGATGGGTCAAATAAACGACGGCGAAAGCGGCGGTGGGTGGTTAACGATGACGAAGAGCGTTGGACGGGCACGGGAAGTTGGGAATAGTGAAGGCAATCTCTCAGCTCGTAACTCCACGCCCGCCGTGGCAGTGGGGGCGAGCCGGCGCTGCCAACAACTGCCCAAGCTCTGCGGTGCCCCACATATCAAGATGTTTTCAGCCAGTCAACGAGCGTTTCACATCCACAGGTAGGCAGTCGGTTGCTGCCCGCCTGCGTGCGTGCGGCCGTGGGTTCGGACAGCCCACAGCCGGGACCCCCCCCCCCCCCCCTGCGTTGGCTGCCGCACCTGGAGACCTCCCGCAGGTGCACGGTCTGCATGGCTTTCTTGAGGTGTGGCTCGATGTTCCGCCACAGCTTGTGCACGTCCGTCGCCGTGGCTGCAACGACGCGGGGGGGGGGGCGGGGGGGGGCGGGGGAGGCGGGGGGGGCGGGCGAGGGTGGGCGAGGGGGGGTGGACGCAATTCGGTGACGACAATGGCCGGCACGTGCGACGCTGACGAGCGATAATCGCCACGAGGAGGAGGGCTTTCCCCCCTCTTATCCGCCGCGCCACATTATCCGCGACTCCTATTGGCGGCAGCTGTAGGGCTCCGGGAAAACCCATTATTATTATTGGTGACTTCAGATAAGTCTTTTGCGGAACGGCATCCCTGTTATCCGCGAGAGAGGCGTGCGGCAAATCCATCCACTTATCCCCAGGGGGGGATTGGGGGGACTGGTTAGGTACGTACATATGTCAAACTTCTTTCGCACAGTACGTAGCCAACCGCGCTAATCGGAGGTGCACGGGAAGGATAACAACAAACTAAACACAAAAATCAGTTCTAAAGAAATCGCTTTTCAATCTAGATGATTTAAAAGTGCATAGCTCCCAGTGGCTTCCTAATATCGGAAGGGCGTTCCAGGCGGCCGCAGATATCGCCTCACCCTTGCCTTCCTTCCAACTCCTCCAGCATTTCACAAACGGCGAGCGTTACGTAAAAAGTTCCGTCACGTGAGCAGCTTGCCCGCTCGCCCACTCGCCAGCCCACTCGCCCGCCAATGGGAGCATGCGTCAGCGGCCGTGGCGTCCGGTTAACCGCAGAACGGAGGAGCAGACTGGCATTTGTACCGTACCCCGGTGCAGGGAGAGTGGGTGGGGGGTGGGGTGGGGGGTGAGGGCTCATGCATCTGGCTCTCGTCCACTCGGGGCTCTCTCACCTTCACCCTTCTGCAGGGGCTCGCAGAACTTCTGGAAGTTCAAGGCGGCCTGCGGCAAGGATAGAGAGAAAAGCACAAGTAGTTGTTACGCTCGTGACTATTACTACGATGATGATGACGACGATGATGACGATGATGACGATGACGACGATGGCGACAATGACGACGATGACGACGACGACGACGAGTGGCGGTGTTTGCCGTTGTTTGGCGGTGTTTGCCGTTGTTTGGCGGTGTTTGCCGTTGTTTGGTGGTGTTTGCCATTGTTTGGTGGTGTTTGCCGTTGTTTGGTGGTGTTTGCCATTGTTTGGTGGTGTTTGCCGTTGTTTGGTGGTGTTTGCCGCTGTTTGGCGGTGTTTGCCGCTGTTTGGTGGTGTTTGCCATTGTTTGGTGGTGTTTGCCGCTGGTGATTGGCGTTTGGCTGTGTGCGGGAGATGCATCGCTCACGAGGTGCTTCAGCTCGCGCAGGTCGCGGCACACTGTGTGGAACACGCCCAGCAGGATGTTCACGTAGGTGGTGTAGAGGTCAGAGGTCACCTCCGGGGGCTGGTCTCTGCACAGGATCTGCTGCAGCTCCCCTGAAGGCAAGAATACGAGCGTGGGGCGATACACGACGATCATGAGGTGAGACAAGACGATCGCGTGGTGAGATACAAGTGTGGGGTGAGACACGGCGAGACGCTACAAACGGGACGGTACAAATCAGACGGTGCGACCGAGGCACTGCACAAACGAGACAAACGTACTGCGGCACGGCAATCGTGAAGACGTCTATTGGTGGGGCGACACCTTTGGTGTAGACGGGGAAGTGCAGGGTGATGGGCTCGTAGAAACCAGTATCCCCGCGGAAATTCTCCCACACGAGCTCGCTGAGCAGCACCACCGTCACGTTGCACTCGGTCTGCGCGGCACGGATCAGCGGGACGGTGGGGGGGGTGACGTGGTTACGCCGCCCTGGTCATGGCACGTCGGCACAGGGCTAGAAGCTAGAAGCCCCGTGACCTCTGACCGCACAGAGGTCTCGTGACCTCTCACCGCACAGAAGCCGTGATCTGTGACCGCACATAAGCCCTGTGACCTCTCACCGCACAGAAGCCGTGACCTCTCACCGCACAGAAGCCCTGTGACCTCTCACCGCACAGAAGCCGTGACCTCTGACCGCACAGCCTGGTGACCTATGACCACACAGCAGCGCTGTGACCTCTGACCGCACAGCCTGGTGACCTCTGACCGCACAGCAGCCCTGTGACTGCGCAGGGCTAGAGGCCCGCACTTCCTATTGCCATGGTTGGCTAGAAGCCCTGTGCAGTCACTGGGGGGGTTGTGGTGGCAAGATGTTAACTACCTCACCTGGTATACAGGAGGTCTTGGGTTCAATCTCCCGACCCTGATGCTTGCTGTTTGGGTGTCTCTCTCTCTCCCCGTGGTTGCATGGACTTTTCTCCGGGTCCCTCCACATTTAGAATCAAAATCACGCACTTCAGAGGATTTGGCTGCTATAAATCTCCACGTGATAAGCCACTTCTTTGAGTTATTTGTGGCCAGGTCGCTTCGGAAAAAGAGCCACATAGCTCAGTGGGGTCTTACCTGGCAAAATAAAATTGTTTTTAAAATAGTTTATAGTTTAGTTTAGAAGCCTGAAAGCGCTCCATCAGCATCGCCTTTGCCAACGCTACCGATGTAAGCGCTAGGCTTTTCATGTATGCCCCATGACTGTATGTTAAACTTCTTTCTCACCGCACGTAGCCAACCGTGCCAATCAGGTGCGATTTTTTTAAAAAGCACCCTTTCTGGCATCGTAGAGGATGGCAGTCTACAGTAACCACACACACACTTGTGGAAAACAAATGCCAACATGCTTGGAAGATGTGTGCACTGCCCTCGAGACCGAAATTTGGAGGGGAAAACCGGAGGTCTCGGAGAAAACTCCATGCGACCACGGGGAGAGAGACACACAAACTTCAAATATACAGCAGACGAACAGAGTTGGGATCGAACCCACGGTATACCAGGCGAGGTAGTTAACATCTCCTAGCCACCGTCACGAGATGTAAAAGGGTTTAGATACTTGGCCATAACAAAGCGCAGGGGTTGGCAACAAAAATAAACGAGGAGAGCCATTTTTTTTCCAATTCATAAAGAAACTCAATATATCAAAGAGCCGCAATGCACCGTGCGGTGAATACGAGAGACGGTGGGGTCCTCGTTAAATGACGTCACGAAGCCAGCAGTCCTTAAAGAGCTGCGTGCGGTTCCGTAGCCGCAGGTTTCCGACCCCGTGCCCTCGCGCACAATTCGGAAGGGTTGGCGACGTGCGGAGCGTACCAACGCGGTGGCGACGACGGCGGCGGTGACGAGTGCGACGGACTCACCAGCTCCTGCAGCCTGAGGAACGCACCAAGCAGACCGGAGTCCATGTCCCGTACGTACTCAGCCTTGTCCAGCACCTGCACAGGAAGGAATCGCGCCGCCGAGTCAACGTGCGTTGTCCCTTTTTCATAGCGGCAGCAGGAGCTGCTGCAGCTGACATTGGCGATGATGATGATGATGACCATTACAGACATTGGTGATGATGACCATGATAGACATTGATGACGACGATGATGGTGATCATGATATACATTGGTAGTGATGATGACGACAATGATAGACAATGATGATGACCATGATAGACATTGCTGGCAAGTGCGGGTAAGAAGCGAACTTTGGCCACATACGACAAAGACCTACTGCCCCTGTGTTCGGTACTGCTGCCGACAGTGAGGCTGCTGCTGCTGACGATGCTTATGACGACGAACATGACACCGAACACACACGCCATCGTGAGATGCGAGCTTCGGCCACGCACCACGTAGACCGTGCGCCCGCGCAGGCGGTGCTGGGCGGCCGCGGCGGCGGTGCGGAAGGCCCTGGTGAAGATGCTGAGGTTGTCGCAGCGCTGGTGGGCGGAGTTGGCTCTGTCGGGGCACAGCCCCACCAGCTGGTCCAGCACGTGCTCGAAAAGCAGGCGCGGCGACACGCACTCCACGCAGCTCACCCACGCGTGCGGCAGCTGGCGGCACAGAGAGAGAGACAGAGCGGTGGCGGCGGCGTTCGGTTAAACACAGAACGCAGACCGGAATTTGTACCGTACCTGTGGTTGTGGAGGAGTGGAATCATACATATTGCTTTTGATGTGGTAATGTGGAATTCGTCTGCATTTTAGTCAGGAAATATGAAGTCATGCGGCCATGGTTCAGCCAGATTACCAACAGGGAAAAACGCACCATGATGGTATACCAGATGTTGTGGGTTTGATCCCGACCCTTACACTTGCTGTATATTTGGAGTTTGCATGTCTCTCTCTCCCCGAGGACGCGTGGATTTTTCTCTGGGTCCTTCGGATGTTCCCTCCACATTTAGAATCAAAATGCATTTAGAGTATTTGGCTGCTATAAATGTCCACATGATAAGCCACTTCGTTGAGCTATCATTTGTGGCCAGGTCGCCTTTGAAAAAGAGCTACATAGCTCAGTGGGCCTTACCTGGTGAAATTTAAAATAGTTTATAGTTTATAGATTTGGTAGAATCACCAAGGAACACCAAGGCAGCAGGAAAGACGTTTATGTGCAGAATCATAAAGTCGAAACCCTGACCGGGGATTCGAACTCGCGGTCCTTCAGATCGCGAGTCGATAAACCGAGCCGGCTTCTGCCGCGATCAGTCGGAGCCGTACCTGAAGTTCTCTCAAAAGCGTCTGCATGACGTGGGTCTTCCCGGTCGACGTGTTGCCATAAATAAATATGGAGGGGTATGAGTAGTGTTCAGGCTGCAATTATAGAAAAAATTATGAGCATCAAACAGCAATAATAATAATAGAAGCATTTATTTAATACAACATAATTTCATACAATTTGCATCTTAAGCCCCCGTTTTGATTTAATCGTTGCCAAACGTGGAAGTCAGTCAGAACTGACACCGTCTATTGCCCAAGCTGTGTGGGTCCTACACCGAGATATCTTGGCCAACTCCACGAACGAGTGTTCATACACATGGGAAGACACCAGAGTGCACGGTGAAAATCCACGCGTGCAACACTCGCTCCCCGTACAGGTGGATATTAACCCACTTGCCGTCTTGGCCACGCAAGCCCAGGGATGGGAGAGTTTCGCGATTTGCGAGATCCACCAACCCTCGCTGCCTCCAGTGCAGGATTACAGGCGCGGCACAGACGCCAGTTCCCCGTAGTGATCTGCTCAGCGGAGCGCGAGCGGGGTGAGCGACGGGAGGCAGGGACACCTGTCCGAAGAGCTGCAGCAGGGTGCACAGCACCGCCTCCCGGCCCGGCACCAGCGCTCCGAGCCGCACCAGCGTTTCCTTCTCCTCCTCCTCCTCCATCCTCGCGCGTGGCAGCACCAGCCACTCGAGGGCAGTGTCCGCCCGCCAAAACCGCAAGCGCAGACTGGGCGCCGGCTCCTGAGCCTCAAGACAGTGAGCGGCGTTAATAGAGCCGGCGTGCTTTAGGGTCGGCGGAAGTGTTTGTGGGGCTGATGACAACCTGCGCAAATTTTACCCACTCACTCGCCCGCCCCCCTCTTCTCACGAATCCATCCACTCACTCGCCCACCAACTTAATCACTCACTTAGCGTGGCACCCAAACTATGGGACGCTTTGCCACTTGAAATCAGAAAATCAAGAGTCTGTAGAAATTTGAAAACCCATCTCTTTAAAGTGGCCTACCCTCTTTAGTTTGGTCGGTTGCCCCTGGTTCTGTTTCCTGCTTTCATGAATTGCACATTGGGATCCTAGGGTGGAATGAGCATTATACATTTTCATTATTATTATTCTTCACCCATCCACTAACCTATTCTCTCCCTCACTAAAACACCTATTCACTTGCACAACCACTCACCCACCCAATCACTCACACACCCACCCACTTAGTCACTCACCATCTCACTCACTCTCTCCTTCACTAAAATGTCAACTTGCCCACTGAATAACTCGCTCGCACATTCACTCACACACTCATCCAATCACTCACTCACCGGCTCACCCATTCAGTTTGAATTTGGTCAGCGTTTTATATTTTAGTCACAGTCTTAGTCGATGGCAACCTGTGGAGTTTTAGTCGAAGTCTGTGGAATTCATCATTATTATGTGAGTTCCGGTGACTAAAGCAGTCAAACTTTCAGTGCACTTATACACTAAAGTTTCTTCAGCCGATATTACTTTTCAGAATTGCTTTGGTAGCCCAAACCAAAATTATATTCAGAATCAGAATCTTTACTTAGACTGGAGCAATCCGATGAGTTATGCAGCTCTTGTTCACAATGTCCAATTGAGTCATTTACATATCTGTCAACCCCTTATCAGTGCCTACCTTATTACAGACCAATTCAGACCTTATTTATCACCTCGTGACCCTTATAAAGCGATAACGTTCATCCTGCAAATTCCCATCACAAGGGAGAAACACAAACAAATCGAAATTGTTTGAAAAATATTTTGCCCGTATTGAAACGGCTATACACCGTATGGAACTGAAAACTCAATTTCCCTGTACAAGTATATGGTAAACCGTATGAGTTGACCATGCACAACATCAGACCCCTACCTCTGATGTCGAACCCATTACCCCAAAATCCCAATCCCTGACAACTTAAACCCTTAACCCCCCAAACCATACTTCCAATCCCACACCGTAACCCAAAGACCCAATCACAACATCTGACCCCTAATTCTAATTCCCTATCCCTGACACCTCACACCCCTTAACGCCAAACGCGTACCCCCAAACCTAACACCGTAACCCCCGAAACCAGGGATGCATACATCTTTTCATTTCGCTGTATGGCCTAACATGTTCCATGAAGGGCCGTTGCCTGAAACGTCTCCTATTGTTTCCTTGAAGGCCACGATATTATGTATTCATCTGTTGAAGTTATTCCGTTACAGAGGGCCAAATAGGGCATTGAAATAGGGCTTGGTGGGCCAGGCACATTGAGTTCCGTACTCACATTGGGTTCCATAGACTCACATTGGGACTCACAGACTCGCATAGAGACCCATATTCTCACATTGGGTTCCATAGACTCACAAAGGGACCCATATACTCACATAGGGACCCATAGACTCACATAGGGACCCATAGACTAACATAGGGACACATAGACTCGCATAGGGACTAATAGACTCACAGAGGGACCCATAGACTCACAGAGGGACCCATAGACTCACAGAGGGACCCATAGACTCACACAGGAACCCATAGACTCACAGAGGGATCCTAGACTCACAGAGGAACCCAGACTCACAGAGGGACCCATAGACTCACAGAGGAACCCAGACTCACAGAAGGACCCATAGA
Source organism: Lampetra fluviatilis (assembly GCF_964198595.1). Lineage (NCBI taxonomy): Eukaryota > Metazoa > Chordata > Hyperoartia > Petromyzontiformes > Petromyzontidae > Lampetra > Lampetra fluviatilis. Next base: position 4,762,081 of record NC_136312.1, on the reverse strand, counting down.
CTCACATAGGGACCCAGACTCACAGAAGGACCCATAGACTCACACAGGGACCCATAGACTCACATAGGGACCCAGACTCACAGAGGGACCCATAAGACTCACAAAGGGACCCATAGACTCACAGAAGGACCCTTTTACTCACAGAAGGACCCATAGACCCACATAGGGACTCATAGATTCACAAAGGGACACATAGACTCACAGAGGGACCCATAGACTCAGAGGGACCCATAGACTCACAGAGGGACCCATAGACTCACAGAGCGACTCATAGACTCAGAGGACCCATAGACTCACAGAGGGACCCATAGACTCACAGAAGGACCCATAGACTCACAGAAGGACCCATAGACCCACATAGGGACTCATAGACTCACAAAGGGACACATAGACTCACAGAGGGACCCATAGACTCAGAGGGACCCATAGACTCACAGAGGGACCCATAGACTCACAGAGGGACTCATAGACTCAGAGGACCCATAGACTCACAGAGGGACCCATAGACTCACAGAGGACCCCTAGACTCACATAGAGTCCCATACTCACAGAGGGACCCATAGACTCACAGGACCCATAGACTCACAGAGGGACCCATAGACTCACAGAGGACCCCTAGACTCACATAGGGACCCATAGACTCACAGAGGGACCCATAGACTCACAGAGGGACCCATAGACTCGCACAGAACCCTACAGACTCGTATCGACACCAAGGGACTCACACGGGGATCAAAGTCTCGCATACGGACCAGGCCTCAGGTGACCGAGGGTCTATATCAATGAAACCGCTGCGCCCCGGGTGATGCTCGCGAGGACCTCTTCGCGTTTCCTACCCCAGTGCCCGACAACCAACACCCGCAGGAGTGTGCATTCCACGTTCCTATGGCGGGAGCGAAACCTCGTAACACCCCCCACGTGTGCGCGGCTGCAGAAGTCGCCCAAAACTTTGTTTGAACAAAACTTACCACGGCGATCGCCTCTCCCCGCAGCCTTTCTAGCCGTGGGGGGGGGGGGGTGGTGGTCAGAGTTGCTATTATCGCGATAACGTTAATATCACTTACGTTTATTGTTCTTACTGATAGTAAATTAGCTGTGACGCTTCGGCACGGTTACATTTCTGCAACGATACCGCCGACAAACTGGTGGGGGTGACGTCATCGCGTAAACCGGACGTCGTGACGTCATCGCGTAAAACCGGACGTCGTGACGTCATCGCGTAAAACCGGACGTCGTGACGTCACCGTGCGCGGGAAAAGAGAGACGTTCCCAGGCGTGACGTCATCGCGCCGGTGGGATTCTTAGGCTTCGGCGTCAAATACAACTTAGAAAGTGACGACTTGCAATGAATATGTGTCAGCTGCTCATGACGCGCAACACAGTGACGCGCCGACTCTCGAAGAGACGCAGACGACTCAGGGGCACGAGGAGGAACCACGGAAGGAGCGCGAAGAACGGCAACAGCCACAACGCGGCGAGGAGCAACTGTCCAAGCTCTGCGGTCCTCTGTGTGTCGAGCAGTGACGTGCGGTGAGGTCAAATGGCTGGGGAGGCACTGGCTGGTGTCAGAGCCAGATTCACACACTGAGGGGGGCGTGGCCTCGCCTAGGGGGCGTGGCCTCGCCTAGGGGGGCGTGTTAGACACGTCCCCCTCAGTGAGGCAGATGTGATAGCTGCCTACCCTGGTGCTTTTTCATTGCAGTTTCATGACGAAGACCAGCGAGCCTAAATATATTTATACACGTACGTGAAATAAGTTACCTAGACTATGGAAGGCGAGGACATGAAATGAAGGGGTCGACAAGCATTACATTGGTGACATACTGAGATAGTAACAGGCACGCGCTTATTGCCCGCGCTCCATCCAGTTACTGAGGGGTTGCGCAATCAGAGGGGAGGCTGAGCTCGTCGCTGCCTCACCTCTCGTCTCTTCCTGTATTTGCAGTGGAGCTTCGCAAATTTGGAGATTTTGACGATACAATTATTGGAATCGTACAGAAATTAGATTTATAACACAGATCAGGGGGAAAATCTAAATATTTATTTAATTGATTTTTTAAATCCTTTATATTAAGTTCACTTGCTTGCTTGCTTGCGCGCTTACGACCGTGCAAATCTTTCGGTCGATTTTTAACCCACTTCCCGTGATCCAATCGAGCTGACATTTTGCACACAGACTCGTTGTGCGTGACAATTTATTTTCGTGAAAAAATGTTTCCATAACTTTACACTTTTTAGGAATTTTTTTTTTTATATTTAATTACCAATTGCTTAATGGTGGCAGGCAATCATCTGACCCATATGTGGCAGCCATCTCAAGCCAGAGGACGAGAGGACTCTAGCCGCCACGCATATAAAGGATTTATAGTGAAAAACTTTGTTTTTACGGGTTAATTTGTTTTACTTTTCGTAACAGCTATTTTCATTAGAGTATGATAGGTGAGTACTCTTAGGCTTTTTCGGTAAAGTCACGTAGGTAAAAAAATAAAATTAATAGAAGTAATAATAGAAATGAAATAATTAATATTATTACTTCTATTAATTATTTTTTTTTACCTACGTGACTTTGCCGAAAAAGCCTAAGAGTATGAATCCTTGCAGTCACGAACGCTTCAAATCTAGAATATGATAGGTGAGGCTCTGCCTCCCCTGCCTCCCCTGACCGCACGTCCCTGGTGTCGAGGTGTTATCGGCCAACGAATCATTGCTTCGAGGTGTGTGGATGTGGGAGGTGGGAGGGGGGGGGTGGTTAACCGGAGCACCCGGAGAAAACCCACGCGTGAGAGGGGGCAACATTCAATCCCCGTAAAGATGGCAACAGATGGAGATGATCTTCTTGGTTCTTTCGGTAAAGTCACGTAGAATGGAAATAATAAAATAATAAAAATAAAACATAATAAAATAATTCTCACGACGTTTCGGCCACAACGCAAGCAGCCGTCCTCAGGTGAAGACCAGGTCTGTCGGGGAGACAGCGTCTGAATGAAACAGCACCATGCTTGGAGCGTATATTTAAGCCGGGTGGGAAGGGGGGGGAGGGTTCCTTGACAAAATAATTTGCATATCAAGAGGAATTTAGCATATTTATGGGAAATGCAGGTATGTGATTAGTACTACTTATGCCCGTGCATTATGCAGGATTAGCAGCATCAAAGGGAGGGGATATGGGAAATGCAGGTATGTGATTAGTACTACTTATGCCCGTGCATTATGCAGGATTAGCAGCATCAAAGAGAGGGGATAGGGGTAGCATTAATAAAGGGAAGGAGTGTTAATAGTAGATGGAGATGAGTTCACTCGACCACCCCCCTGACGAGCCAATGTTACAGGATGGCACCCTCCTCAAAGCCATGGGAGATGCAACAGATTGAGATTTGCCTGCACTCTCGGCTTGCTACACTGCCTTTTACTGGCGATCCGGGGTGTACGGCGACTCCGTGGTGCCCACCCCGCGGGAAGGAAGTCTCACAGCGACATCTGAGTGTTTTGTGTTTCTCGTCCTTCGCCCGCACCTCCGATTAGCTATATATAAATGTTGTGTCGTTAAACCCGCCACCACCCGACACAGCCAACTACTAGTAAGGGTTGTCACGTAAACAGAACGTGCCAATTCGTCGATAGTACAGCACACTGGGGTGTTGGAGAGCCAAGCCACAACATTTACAATCCGAGTACGATTTAGTGATAATATTGTTGTTTTTTTTTGTGGCTAGGCGGTTGATGGGATCTCTGTTGATTTTGGTATAGCTGCCATCATAAAGAAGGTCCTGAATTTTGTTGTTGTAAGTGGTTTTACCCATGATGACAGCGGCATTGCCCTTGTCGGCTGAGAGGATGACAATGCCATCTCTGTTTTTTAATTTAGAGAGTTCAAAACGCTGGTCCTTGCTAAAGTTGCTAATGGGTTTCTTAGCGTTTTTGAGGATAGCAGCGATTTCAGATCTAGCAACGTCTTCCGGGATGTGTACCAAACCTTTGAGGGCTACGTCGACCTGGGCAATTATATCATCCACTGGGATGTGTTTATGGGTGACTGTGAAATTCAACCCTTTAGCTAGTACCGATTTTAGGCTGTCGGAAATTGGGATATTACTATGATTGATGACAATCTTGTTAACATCTAATTTTTACAGGTAGGAACAACAGTTCCACACTGCCCACCAGGGATGATTTGTCTGTCGTGCATAGCCACGCCCTCGATTTGTTATTCATAGAGCGCTTCGGGCGGGCTCAGCACCACGTGACGCGCCGCCCCACGCAGCTTGCGCCGAGTGACACGGATCGCACGAATGCGCTGTCCAACCAAGTTCCTACCTGCCCACCCTGAAGGAACGTGTTTAACTTGTGGCTCTGGCTTTAACGTGTGGCTCTGGCTTTATACCTACGTGACTTTACCGAAATAACCAAAGAGTATGGATTCTTGCAGTCACGAAAGCTTCAAATTAAAATTGAACCGCCTCTACGGGGAGAGTTTACACACATCTGTTGGAGTTTTTAACAGACCGCGAGACAAGAAGGCTCACCTGATCGAGTCGCTAACCTTTCTCAAGAGATGCCGCGATAACAAGGTAATACCGATCACATTTACACTCACATCTGCTTCAATTCTCCTAATGCTAAATGGATCTTGTTCAAAACTAGCCTATCGCTTATCTCAGAGAGAATAAGATTTCTCCGATTTGAACTTGATAATTTAGACAAGACTCTCTTACAATCACACTTGAAATTAACAGATTAAATGTCCACTTCTGATTGGGACGATGTAGATGACATGATCGTTTCTTCTGCTACTTCAATGTCAACGAAATGTAAAGTTAACTTGTTCGCTAAATTCAAGCTCCTGTCAAAAAAAAAGCCAGAGCCACACATTAAAAAATTTGATGTTAACAAGATTGTCATCAATCATAGTAATATCCCAATTTCCGACAGCCTAAAATCGGTACTAGCTTAAAAGGTTGAATTTCACAGTCACCCATAAACACATCCCAGTGGATGATATAATTGCCCAGGTCGACGTAGCCCTCAAAGGCACATCCTGGCAGACGTTGCTAGATCTGAAATCGCTGCTATCCTCAAAAACGCTAAGAAACCCATTAGCAACATCAGCAAGGACGAGCGTTTTGAACTTGCTAAATTAAAAAACATAGATGACATTGTCATCCTATCAGCCGAAGAGGGCAATGCCACTGTCATCTTGGATAAAACCACTTACAACAAAAAAATGCAGGACCTTCTTAATGATGGCAGCTATACCAAAATCAACAGAGATCCCACCAACTGCCAAGCCACAAAAACCAACAATATCATCACTAAATCGACTTCTCTAATTGATCAGACCAAGCAGAGCTCCCTAAAGCCTTCGGCTGCTAGACCACCCAGATTTTATGGCCTTCCAAAAATCCACAAAGAAGGTACCCCGCTCTGTCCTATCGTCTCCACCATTAACTCACCCACCTACAAACTGGCCCGATTTCTGTCAGAGGCCCTGCTTCTTTTCACGGGCAAGTCCACCTCAGCTGTACTTAACTCAGCTCACTTGGTTTCTCTAATCAAGGACATCTCACTGTCTCCAGATGATTTGCTTGTCAGTTTCGATGTATTCTCTCTGTTCACCAATGTATCTGTACCGGACACCATTGCAATCATTGAAGACTTGGTCCAACAAGGACTGAATCCAGATGTACCAACTTTGGTAAGGCACTGCCTTACCAACACATACTTCACCTGGAATGGTACATTCTACAAACAAAATAAGGGTACCCAAATGGCTTCTCTCTAATCGCCAGTGGTAGCGAATGTTTTCATGGAGAAATTTGAGACAGATGCCATCCGGACATCCTTCCTTGTGGAAGAGATACGTAGATGACACGGTCGCCATCTGGCCACATGGCCTGCCAGCACTGAGCCAATTTCTCAATCACATCAATTCCAGACACCCGTCTATCAAATTCACCATGGAAGTGGAAAAGGATGGCAAGCTACCATTCCTGGATGTTTTGATCGAGAAGAGACCTGATGGCTCGTTGGGACATTCCGTGATGTCTTGCTTAAACGAGCATTGAGGCATTGGTGTTCACCTCCTGCTTTACAGTCCTGCAAAGCCAGTGGTGGAAATTCCACATTCCAAGGACAGGGGCGAGTCTCTTCATAGGAACAGCTTCCCCGTTTAAAGTGGCGCTGACCTTGAAGCCAGGATTCTGACTGTGAAGAGACGGAATTAAGTGTTAAATCTTCACAAAGAGGTGCCCACCCCTCAAGACTACAACAGCACTGAGCCCTCGGCCAAACTGAATCCAGCCCTTCTTGTCAACAGCGTGGGTTGTGGCATGGCAGGCAGCCAGTGTTGGCCTTGACTGGTATCTCATCTCAAATATTGACCCAGTTCCTCCACCTCCTGCTCCCATCACCCCCAGTGGTCCACGTTCCCATCTAAAACTGCGTGCGCGGGGCTTTTTTTTAAATTCCTGACAAAACAGCAAGCACATATCCCCTTTATGGGAAACGTGTGCAATCCCCACGCCGATGTAAAATCAACATTCACCCCCCACCTCCCAACCCCGTGACCACACACACACAAACAAAAACCCACACAACAGATCACTCTTTGTACTCGCGGTTCGGTAATCCATAAAACGAAGCGAGCACGCGCGTGTGTGTGTGTGTGCGCGCGCTCGAGAGAGAGGGAGCGAACGAACGAGCGAGCGATCGTGAGTAGGAACCGAGAGAGACGCTGCAAGAGGTGGGGAAAGCAACACGTGAGTCCAGGAGCCATGGCGAGACTTCGTCTGCTGGGCTTGTGTCTCGCGCTCGCTCTGCCGACGTGGACTGGAGCGGGTCCCGTCGACGGGAATGAGGTGCGTGTTGTGCTTTACGCAGTTCGTTGAACCCCTACTTAAAACTATTACGCAATGTTTTTTTTCTTTTACCAGGTAAGATCCCCAGGTTTTTTTTGCAGAAGCGACCCTAGCCATCGCAAATGACAGCTCGACGAGGTGGCAGCTCATCGTCATCACGTGGACATTTATAGCAGCATCCAAATACTCTAAACGCGTGACCTTGATTCTAAATGTGGAGGGGAAAACCGGAATAATAACTTCACTCCAGTAGGTGACATTGGTGGTGCAATGGTTAGCGCACGGCACACTCTGTACCCACCAACCTGGGTTTTATTCTTGGCCATGGCTAGCGTCATTGGCGAGTGATATCCAAACCAGTCCTCTTGGGTCGATCCCCTCCCCTGTACTTGAACTGATCGGTGTGGTGAAATATGGTCAAAGAGCCCCCCACGACGAACACGAAGTGGGGAGAACCGGCGTTGGGATATGTGTATGTTCATAAGCTGTTATTGGCCACACTCAAGTTGCCTTTGAGCCCGGAACCTTCAGATTTAACTGGAGCCCAACGTTGCAACCTTTTTTTTTTAACTACTTCGATCTTTTCCTGGAGCTCATTGCCAACTCGTCGTTACTATTGCTGTGTCATCGACAAATGGGGCGCCACGGTGGCTAGGAGATGTTAACTACCTCGCCTGGTATACAGGAGGTCGTGGGTTCTATTCCGACCCTGACGCCTGCTGTATATTTAGAGTTTGCGCGTCTCTCTCCTCGTGGTCGCGTGGATTTTTCTTTGAGTCCTCCGGATTTTCTCTCCACATTTAGAATCAACGTCACGCGTTCAGAGTATTCGGCTGTTATAAATTCCACGTGATAAGCCACTTCGTTGAGCTATCATTTGTGGCCAGGTCGCTTCTGAAAAAATAGCCACGTGTTCCTTACCTGGTAAAGAAAAACAGGTAATCGTTTTTTTATAGTTTAAATCTGACATGGCTCATACTTTGGCCATTTTATCTTTGTGTCGGTTTTGTTTCTCAACACAATTTGCAACGAACATTTTCGCACGTCGCTGTCAGGAGCTTTCTCGAAACCGTGGCACCGCTTCCCGAGTCCCCTTCACGTGTGTATCTTGCAATTCCATGCCCTTTCTCAGTGGAGCCACTCCATTTTCGTAAACGGTTTTCAAGTGTTTTTTTTAGTTTTTTAAACATGAATCATTACATTTTATAACACCGCGCTGCACGGTTGTTCGCTCCTCGCTCCCGAGGAGAGAGAGAGAACGACTTAGGAGGCGCAAGAAACCGCAGACACGTGGGAAAGGCAGCTCGGCGCTAAAACGGTGCCAAATTGGCCCCCGCCCCAAGGTCTGCGGTTCTCTGCGTATTAAGGTGTTGTTCCAATTAATTCGTTTTTATACGTGCGGGATGAAACAGGAGCACCTGGAGAAAACCCATGCCTTGCGCGAGGAGGCAGCACTCCATCCCCGTACAGATGGAAACAGGTGGCGATTAGTCCATATGCTGTACGCCGTCGTTTTGAAAGACATTGTATTCACTGCAGAGAACTGTCGCGACACGACCACCGCACTCGATGATAGCGGGCGCCAAACTGTGCCACACACCCTCCCGCATGGCCTTGTGGGAGCCTCGGTACGCCTTCTAACCTGAAGACGTGCCGATAAAGATATGTCATTTTAGGTCTTCTTCTGATTCCGTTCCGATGAGACGTACACGTACGAAACAACTGATGATGTACACGTACGTCATCGAAAGGGTTAAGTCTGAAGAAACGTTTCCATTCCAACTGCCGCACAGAGGAGCCGAGTCTGTGTGCATTCAGCACAGAGCGGGCAATCGGCCTTCGCCCGACATTGGTGCCCTCTGAGACTTGGGACTTTATTTCAGCCGGTAAGACCCACTGAGCGAAACAGCTCTCTTTACGCGGACCGATCCTCGCTCACTGCGGCGGTGCGTACGTCCCCGCTCGCAGGACGCCACGCCGAAGATAACGGAGATGAGCGTCGTGTCGCGGATCACGTCGCGATACGCCCACACCACCATCAACAGCTGGCTGCTCAACACGGCCTCGCGCGGCAAGGAGGTCACCTTCCACGTACAGCTCCCGGAGGCCGCCTTCATCTCCGCCTTCTCCATGTGAACTTTCATTATTTCCGTCGTCGGTGGTCTGCGGAGCGGCGGCAGCGTCGCCAAAACAACGCGTAGACTGTCGACGTTTTGCCGCTGCCGTTACGCTTGCATCGACGCGGAGGGGAAGCCTCGTCGAGTCTTCAGTTTCCTTTTTTTCGGGAGGGTCCCGTTTGCGCAGGAGGGGGTGGGCGGGCGGGGGGCGACGATGTGTGAAAAAAATAAGAATCGGTTTTGCGCTTAGTGACAATAAAACAGGTGTGAAGCTGTTCAAACTCCAAATGGATACCTTTTGCAAGGAATCAGGTCCGCGTTAATGACATGCACTTTGTGGCAATAACATGCATGCAAACAAACATGCTCACCGGTGTCACACCAGGGAACGCCATGAGGTGAACAGTACAAATCAGTTTCAAAGACAATGCATACATTTCCACAAGTATGTGTGGTTAATACAGACTTGATCCCTTGAAAAAGGAATAATCTATTTGGTGTTTGACCATCTTAACATCTGTTTCATTGTCACAAAGGGGAAAACCTCTTCTTATTTTTTCATACTTTGACACTGGCAAAAGTTTTTTATACGTATAAAAATGCTTTAATACATTGATGATGTCTACAGTGTCATCATCCTTAAGGTTTTTCCCGATACCCTGATGAAGCCCTCATATATGGCTGATAGGTACGCATCTCCATTGGAACCATGTTATAGCGACCTCCTACAGCGCCGTTTCACACAGCGCGACGTTTACCAAGAATGCATCCTGAGCGCCGCGAGAGGCGTGGCCGTATTTGAATTGAGCAAAGTGATAAGAACCCGGGGAGGGGGGGAAGGCGATGGGTAGAATTCAATAGTGGAGGTGCGCGAGGGAAGAATCAGGAGGAGAAGGCTGTGTGTGGCCTGCTGTGTGGTGGTTGAACACCGTTGTGTGAGCGAGACTCGCCAATGCCGATGGGACATGTTAAGATGATGAAGTAAGAGAACACGGACATAATTCTAGTAGTTACCATCACGCATCTTGCGTGTTATCGCGGACTACGCTTTAGCCCTACATTGTACATTATTTATTACAACGCGATTTTTCCCATCATGCTGTGCTCTTCCGGAGCGCAACGACCGCCGCCGCTATAGGAGAACGCAGCCTTGAAGGCCCGCTCGTGTCGGACGATGACATGACCCCGTTTTGTGTTCCACCGTTGCTCAGGACGGTACGGAACAAGACATACCCCGGCGTTGTGAAGGAGAAGGAGCAGGCTAAGCAGGTGTACTCAGCGGCCGTGGATCGGGGCTGGTCGGCCGGGCTCGTTGCTACCAGGTGAAAGCCTCACAGATGTCACCCCCCCCCGACCCACCCACCAACTCACCCATCCACCCACCCACCTACTCACTCATCCACCCCCCCACCCATCCACCTACTCAGTCATCCACCCCCCCACCCATCCACCCACCCACCTACTCATCCACCTAACCATCCACCCATTCACCCTCCCCACCCACCCCCCACCCACCTACTCACCCACTCACCCACTCACCCATCCACCCACTCACCCACTCACCCATCCATCCACCCACCCACCCACTCACCCATCCACCCACCCACCGACTCACCCATCCATTCACCTACCCACCTACTCAATCATCCACCCACCCACCTACTCACTCATCCACCCATCCACCCCCCACACCCACCCACCTACTCATCCACCCATTCACCCCCCCCACCCACCCCCCCACCCACCTACTCACCCATCCACCCACCGACCCACCCACCAATGCCTCAACCTGACCCAGGCAATGCACGGTTTCTCATTTCTCTTGATGTACGTCCATACGTATGTTGAACTTCTTTCGTGGCGAGCATAGTATTGATGGTTCAATGAGCCACTCTGTCTACAGGAAAGCCACCCATACGGATGCTTACCTAAAACCGGATTCCCACCACCATCCATCCCAGAAGAATTCCCTCATCAAGACTCTATATCATAGAGCCCAATGCATCTCCGACCAGGAACACATTTCCAGTGAACTCAAACACGTACGCCAAGCTCTTAAGGCTAATGGTTACTCCGACTACACAATCCGCAAAGCCATCACTCCAACCATCAAGAAGGATCCTGTTGAGGAGCCTTTCAAGACCATCACCTTACCCTACATTGCTGGGGTCACAAAAAAGATCTCCAAAATCCTGATTAAACACAAGATCCAGGTCCGATTCAACACAGTACATAAAATCCGTGATCTGGTACCGTCTGTAAAAGATGTGGTTCCAGACATACAGTACCCTGGCGTCTACAAACTAAGTTGCTTCTGTGGTAGCAGTTACATTGGGGAAACCAAACGACATGTCTCGGACCGCATCCGTGAACATAAAGCAGACCTGAAACACGGTAGGACAAACACCTCAGCCGTGGCAGATCACTGTTACAACTCAGTGGGCTCACATGACATTGACTTCTCCAAAACAGAGGTTCTCTGCAAGCCATCTGGCTATCATGAGAGATTCGTTCATGAGGCGATCCACATATACAAACACAGAGACAATTTTAACCGAGAAGATGGATTCTGGCTTAGCAATCATTGGAAGGACGTAATAAACCATTTCGGATCTTAACTGATTGTGTTCACGTTTACGGTGACTTTCAGACCGCGTTTCCACTCACTGGCATTGTATTCTCCGCAGGGAATGGATTCTTTGCTCCGCTGCAAGTTTTCCCCCCACACTCACCCATTGACACGACAGTCAATGGTACAGTGTATAATAACAAATAGTATAACATTTATATGCTTAATACAATGTACAAAGTAATATATAGTATAGTAATATATAGTATCGTAATTGTATAGTAAACATATAGCAGTGTGATATACATTAAGGTGGGTAGAATAATACATAGTGTTATATTAAAATGTATAAGGGTGGTTTATAGCAATACAGTATACAGTATATAATTTAATGTTGGGTTTATCTACGGCAGTATATAGTACGTTGTATGCTCGTGTGATGTAAGAGAATAAAGTTTAGATGGAAGCATATTATATAATTTTTACGACGTAGAATTGTAATGTATTACTTGCTGTGAGTAACTCAGCTTATTGTAGAGTATAGTAAGTATACTGATGGTGCTATGCAGTTTATACTTTAGTTTTTTTTTTATGTAGTTTATACTTTAGTTTTCTACGTGGTTGTTTAGTAACTGCAGCTACATACTATTAACATTCCTTTCCTTTGTTAATGCTACTCCCTGCACCCTCCCTTGGTGCTGCTGATCCTGCATAATGCATGGGCATAATATGACTTTGAAACCCCCCCCCGCCCACCTCCTACGCATTTCCCATGAATATGCTAAATTCCTCTTCATATGCACATTCTTTTTTGTTAAGGCGCTCTTCTTGCACCTCCAACCCAGCGTATATATAAGCTCCTAGCTTGGTAGTGTCTCATTCTTCACCTGAAGACGGCTGCTTGCGTTGTAGCCGAAACGTCATGAGAATTATTTTATTATGTTTTATTTTTATTATTTTATTACTTCTGTAGTACCGTTGAGGACGCGTGGACACCCGAGTAGAGGCACACGTATTTATTTCACAACAGTCACTGGGGACATACAGTACTGGAGGGGGTATCGGCCCCCTCACCCGGATAGCTGGGAACACACGGCTAGCTACCCCTAGCCTGCCTCCTAATCCTCCAATTACTGGGCTAGGGGAGGCTGTCTGGCCCGACACTGGTCAGTCGGGCTACGGTACCCGGAGTCCCAGAGTCCTGGCTCTGGTTCACGGGACCACGCCGCTGGCTCGGTCCTGCGCGGCCCTGACAAGGGCGGCGTCCCAGGGGAGTCCAGGGCTCTAGCTAGGCAGTCTTCGGTCTTCAAGAGTTTACTTAAACATTCTGCCCCGAGCCCTCTGACACATCCCCCTTTATACTCCACCCCCGCTGAGGGGTGGGGCCCCGGGCTGCCTGGTGCGGACGTCGTTGAGAGCACCCCCCCCGTGCACTCACGTAGCCCCGCCCACTGTGTTTGTTTCCCATAAGCTGCCATGCATAACGGCTCTCTCTCTAACACCCCTACACATACAGCTCCTCCGTAACACCCCTACATCACCCCCCCCTGTACAGCTCGCAGCCGTCCCGGCTGCAACCTTGACAATAAAAGTTTATTCACCCCTCGATCCCCCAGCGTGTGCCTCATTTTTACAACAATAACGCAACGAGAAGAACAACAGGAAGGGAAAATAACCCGACGCACCCCACCCCCGAATAAATACGAAATCCGTACAACCAACGTATATACATTTTTTTCAGGAAACCCCCCAGCACACACACAACACACAGCGAACACAACATTCGTACAATGCAATGTGCCAGGAGCACACCACCGACGCCGCACACAGTGAGCATAACATGTGAACGTACACAGGAAAAAAAATATTTCAAAATTTTTTTTTTCTTTTTTTCCTTTTTTTCCCCATTTTCACTCCGTGCGTCACAAGAGTCTGCGCATTTTTGCGCGCGTCCTCGCCACAGGCCCGTCACACGGGATAACCCCGGCCGGCAGGCCGTCGGGTGGCAAGTGTCCATCTCCGAGTGAGTCTGTTGTTGACGTCGCAAGACCCTCGGCATCCCCCGTGGGGGTCGTCGGGCGTGAGCCCGTCACTCCCGGTGCACCTGGGGGCGGGACAGCCGGCAACGCGTCAGGCGAGAGCAGCGGAGACGAACTCTTTGAGTCGGTCGCCCCCCCACATGTTTGGCCACGCGCGTGTGTAGTGGGACCTCGCACCGCAACGAAGGGTTTGAGCCTGGAGGGGTGTACAAACCACCGGCGCTTCCCCCATTTAATGCGTACGCACTGAGGTCTCAGGACCTCAATCACCTCGACGGGGCCCCGCCACGGCCGCACCAGTTTTGAGGAGGTCGCGAGCGGTACCTGTGGACAGTGCAGCCATGCCCTGTCCCCCGGCTTCCACTGTAGCACATGCGCGCGACCCAGTCTGAGGCGCTCATTAGCCCTCTGCCGCATGTCAGAATTTTGCATGGCAGCATCCCGCGCCTCTGTCAATTTTTCCAGGTTAAATTTAACATGTTCGGCCAATTGAGTTTTTCCCTGTGGCGCTGGGATCTGCAGCTGGGCCCGAACAGGTGGGTCAGGTTCGCAGCCATACATAAGGAAGAAGGGGGAAAATCCCGTGGCAGCATGGGGGGCCAATCTGTATGCTGCCAGGACCCCCTGAATTTTCAAGTCCCAATCTGTCTGTGAGTCCGAAACCTGCTGTGACAACATCGACGTGATGGTACGATGCAACCGCTCGACCATCCCGTCGGTTTGTGGGTGATATGGAGAGGTCCGAATCTTTTTCGTGCCCAGGATCTCACAGACCTGTTGAAGCAATTTGCCAGAAAATTTTTTACCCTGGTCGGTCAGCAGCCGCTCGGGAGCACCTTTGTCAAGGACATATCCCTGGACAAAGGCCTCCACGATGGCTGCTGCCGACTGGTTGGCCAGGGGCCAGGCCATAGGCCAGCGCGTGAAGTACTCCACCCCGGTTAACAAATATCTATTTCCCCTGGGGGTGGCGGGGAACGGTCCCAGAATATCCAGCGCGACAAGTTCGTTCACTCGGGAGACCCTGATAGACTGCAGGGGCGGGTTCGACTCCCTAGCTGGTGGTTTCCGCTGCGCACACCTAGGGCACGACCCTAACAGATCCCCGACATCCCTTGTCATGCCCGGCCAAAAAAAATCAAGTTGGAGCAAGGCCAGGGTCTTTTGGGTTCCCAGGTGGAGGAGGCGCTCGTGAGCGGCCCACACCACCCTACCCCGTAACCCCGAAGGGACCACCAGCCGGTGTCGATGGGATTTCTCGTCCCAATGCATTAACAACCCACTGAGCATTTCCCATGCGTCGGCATCACCCCTCCCCCGCCCCCGGTCCCCGACGCGGCGGCGCAACGCAAGGAGGGAGGTATCTTCCATCTGCAACCGCCCCCATTCCGTGGCAGGCAACCCCAACAGGGAATCAGATCCCTGTTGTGCGATGGAATTCGTCATTGGCGCTGCGTCGTCAGCAGCCGCCAAGACCGGAACAGGCATTTCACCAGGATGCCTGCACCGACCCGACCCCAGGAGGCATGCGCATTCGGGGGTGGTTGGCATGCGCGACAGAGCGTCCGCGTTGGTGTGGCGAACGCCCTTACGGTACGTGGTCTCAAAATCAAAATCCTGGAGAACCTCCAGCCATTGAGACAATTGTCCCGATGGTTGTTGGACTCGCAGGGCGTACTGTAGCGCCGCATGGTCTGTACGGACGGTGAAACGCTGCCCGTACAGATATGGCCGGTACTGCTGGATGAAATAGACAATTGCCAGCAGTTCCCGACGGGTGACACAATATCGTTGCTCCGCTGGAGACAACACTCGACTACCGTACGCGACCACCCGTTCCACGCCCTCAACCACCTGGGAAAGCACGCCCCCAATACCTGTGTTGCTCGCGTCGGTATCGAGCACAAAGGGTTTTGAAAAATCGGGATAAACCAGGGGAGGGGCATTAACCAGAGCGTCCCGAAGGGAGCGGAACGCAGCCTCCTCCTCCTGTCCCCAATGGAAGCGGACCCCCTTTGACGTCAAAGCGTGCAGGGGTATAGCAATGGTGGCAAAGTCCGCGACAAAGCGTCGGTAATATGACGCGAAACCAACGAAGCTCCTGACCTCTCCCACCGAGGTGGGAGTCGGCCAGGAGCTGACGCACTGCGTTTTGGCGGGATCGGTAGCAATACCCGAGCGTCCCACGATGTGCCCCAAATAACGTACCGATTCGCGCAATAAATGACACTTTTGGGGTTTAAATTTCAAATTAGCAGCCCGCATTTTGAGGAAAACGGCCCGCAACCTCTGGAGATGCTCGTCAAATGTTCTGCTAAAGACGATAACGTCATCCAAATAGATTAAACACGAATCCCACTGCAATCCAGCCAAAACCAATTCCATCAATCGCTGGAAAGTCGCCGGTGCCGAGTGTAATCCCATCGGCAACCGGTTAAATTGGAAGAGACCATGTGGTGTACGGAATGCAGTTTTAGGCTTAGATTCATCGTCCAGAGGAAGCTGCCAGAATCCCGAAAGCAAATCCAATGTGGAGAAGAATCGCGCCCCCGCCAAGGCGTCCAGCGATTCGTCAATACGGGGAAGCGGGTATGCGTCAGCAACGGAAATTTTGTTGAGGCGGCAAAAATCGACGCAAAACCGCAACGATCCATCCTGTTTCTTAACCAGAACGATCGGCGCTCCCCACGGGCTGGTAGAGGGAGAAATGATGTCGGCGGCTAACATGTCATCAACAGCCGATTTGACATGGTCCTTCTCGGCGGGACTCAGCCGGAAGGGATTTTGGCGTATGGGCGCGCTGTCACCCGTATCAATATGGTGACGCAGCAAATGGGTACAGCCTAAATCGAATTTG
The DNA here is from genome assembly GCF_964198595.1 of Lampetra fluviatilis. Taxonomy (NCBI): domain Eukaryota; kingdom Metazoa; phylum Chordata; class Hyperoartia; order Petromyzontiformes; family Petromyzontidae; genus Lampetra; species Lampetra fluviatilis. The sequence goes on along the minus strand of NC_136312.1, from coordinate 4,745,645 downwards.
TTCTGACTGAACACGTCGGCAAATTCGCGCAGGAGTGTCCTAAGTTTTTGACGCTCTACATCCGACAGGTCCGTCGATCCCGCACAAAGCGCCTCAAGCCACCCTTCATCGGTGTCCGAATGTGGAAGCGGCAGAGTGGCAGTGCCAACGTGATTGGCGACAGGTTCCTCGCAGGGCACCGGCGTTGCGTGAGCAAGCACGGTCCCTTGAGGAATTACCACGGCCTGCGACCCCACATTGAGGACCGCGATGAAAGGGTCCCCGTCCCCCCTTACGATGGTCTGGGCGGGAATTAAATGCGGCCCGCTAACCCCGGCCCTAGATGGCCCCAGCAGGACACCCTGGTCCCCAACACCCTTAGCGAAGGGCCTACGAAGTTTTAGGGGCACCAACATTTGTGCCCCCGGCGGCACGCGAACCGTTTGAACGACAAACGCCGGTACCGTCGCGAACGCCGACCGAGCCGCAGTAGGGGAAGGCAAAAACGCCATCCGTCGTCCCGACGGGAGCTCAATGCAACCTTGATCAATCAAAATCCGAATTGGCATTTTGCCCAAGAAGTCCGTCCCCAGCAGGCACGGAACCGCCAGCGAGGAGGAAACAAAAATGGGGCCGGACAATTTAATATCACCGATCGAAATTTGTGCGCGAATCTGACCCATGATACCCAATGAGCCCCCGTTAGCAGCGTAGAATGGGACATTAACCGGTAGCAAAGGACGACTCTGGACGGGGAGAATGTTGTATATGAGTTCCGAAATGATAGTCGCCGACGCTCCTGTATCGACGAGGATACGCACTTCGACCCCGTCAATGTGCCCTACTACGGCCGACGACCCCGACGACGCCGCCACAACGCGGTGGGCCAACACGGACCACTGCCTGGGTTCGATTTGGGCCCCCATAGTGGTGCGTGTTGGCCCGACGGTGCGCAATGTTGGCCCCCCGTTCGTTGCAGTGTGCTTGTGTGTAACGGGTGTGTGCTTTGGCCAAACATGTGGGGTGCCGCGACTCGCCGGGTCATGTTGATGGAGCTTGGAAGGAGGAGGAGGGCCGGCGTCCCGGCGAGGCGTCGTCCCCCGCTGTCGAGGAGAGCGGCACCCCGAGGCGACGTGGCCCCGGATGCCGCAGTTATAGCAGCGCGGGAGCGCAGGCGGTGATGACGGACGGTCGGAGCGGCCGACCCATCCCGGCCCGCCCGTACTCCCACCCTCTGCTGCTGTCGGAAGTCGGCGGCGTAGACCTCCTCCGTCGGGGGGGTGACGGCAGCCACCGTACGCCCGGCCGCTGCCCTGCTGGCCTTCCGTCGCTGTGACAGGAGGTTAGCGTGGAGGAGCCGCGCCGCCTGGAGGGAACCCATCTCCGTGTCCTCCTGTGCGACGATGGCGATGTCCAGGTCGTCCGCCAGCAGAAGAATTTTCTCAGTGACCATCGCGTCCACGCCTTGGTCATCCATACGAGGGAAGGCCGTCTTTGCCAACGCCAGAAGGCTCGTACGGTAGGCGAGGGGCGACTCCTTTGCACCCCGCTGGCGATCGTAAAATCGCTGTCTGCATTCCGCCGAAGGTCCGTAGACCCCAGCCAGCAACTGCAGCGCCATCTGAAGAGTGGAGCGCTTGTCCCTCGGTGCCGACGTAAGAGCGGCGAGGGCGTCGCCGTCGAGGAGCGCCGGCAGCGCGCAGAGGGCTTCGGCGTCCGACCACCCCGCCATTTCTTGGTGCGCGAGGAAGCGCCGCTGGAACCCCCCCCAGTCGCCCTCCTCAGCTACAAACTCTTTCAGCGGGGGCAGCCTTTGGTGTAGCGCAGCGATCGCCGTGGAGGCCCGCGCTTTGCTGTCCCCGCAACTCGGCTGAGCGTCGGCACGAACGACAGATGGAATCGCCTGTCGCGCTGATGGTGACGCTCCGTCCGTTGGTGGTGACGCGGCAGCCCCTGCGAGGCCGATGTCGGACCCCAGGTTGAGGCTGGCCACGCCCTCGGCAGCTGCTGCGGCGATGGCGGGAGATTCAAAGTTGTAGTCAGTAGAAATGGCGGGAAGGCGCAACGGTCGTCGGCCGTCCTCGCCCCGCGGCGGTCCAGCAGCCCCCAGCCGAGTGATGCTCTCGAGTGTGGCGGCAGCAGCATACAGCAGCTCCGCCAGCCTCGCGTGCGCCAGCCGAAGTCCGTCGGATGGTGACTCCCCTTCCTCCCGATGCCCCGATAAGGATGCATTCGGCCCCGGCTGCTCGTTGCCTCCATCAGCCGTCTCTGGCACCGCACTTCCCGCGGTGTCCTCCGCCTCCTGCACCCCGGCCCGAGCTGTTCGGCGCGTGTCCATGTTCGTTGTTGTTCACTTCTGTCACCAGATGTAGTACCGTTGAGGACGCGTGGACACCCGAGTAGAGGCACACGTATTTATTTCACAACAGTCACTGGGGACATACAGTACTGGAGGGGGTATCGGCCCCCTCACCCGGATAGCTGGGAACACACGGCTAGCTACCCCTAGCCTGCCTCCTAATCCTCCAATTACTGGGCTAGGGGAGGCTGTCTGGCCCGACACTGGTCAGTCGGGCTACGGTACCCGGAGTCCCAGAGTCCTGGCTCTGGTTCACGGGACCACGCCGCTGGCTCGGTCCTGCGCGGCCCTGACAAGGGCGGCGTCCCAGGGGAGTCCAGGGCTCTAGCTAGGCAGTCTTCGGTCTTCAAGAGTTTACTTAAACATTCTGCCCCGAGCCCTCTGACACATCCCCCTTTATACTCCACCCCCGCTGAGGGGTGGGGCCCCGGGCTGCCTGGTGCGGACGTCGTTGAGAGCACCCCCCCCGTGCACTCACGTAGCCCCGCCCACTGTGTTTGTTTCCCATAAGCTGCCATGCATAACGGCTCTCTCTCTAACACCCCTACACATACAGCTCCTCCGTAACACCCCTACACTTCCCTTCTACGTGACTTTACCGAAAGAACCAAGAAGAAGTAGTATTGGGTCTTGGGCGAGCGTAGTATTGGGTCTTGGTGAGTGGTGTGAGCGTGGTGCTTTGGTAGGGATCGAACCCACGACTTCCTGTATACCAGGCGAGGCAATTAACATCTCGCCACCGTGGCGCCCGATTATACACACAGCTGAGTCCGGAGTTGTCATCCGTTCACCGCAATGGATGGTGAACGGCGGTTAATTCACTCCCCCTCTCTCCCCTCGCCTTGCCCCACACGCACTGTTTCACTGTCTCTCTCCTTATCGCTTTGCCCCTCGCAGATGGCATGCGAGGCTGGTGATCATTTGCTGAGCTGTGAGCTTCTGTCCACTAACCTTATTTGCCCACTACTCAGGTCAGGTCACGCAGGGATAAATCGACGGGCCCTGCGTTTATGGAATGTATTTTTTCTAGCGGATTTTTTTCCCTTGGGTGGCACTCTCGTTCTTGTTACAGGTGGAATGATGGCCAAACACACGTGAAGGAAACATTGGGCTAGATAGATTCTATATATATATGTGTAGATTGGGCTACATTAATGTAATCGGATTGGTTTGTTCATGTGAGGTCACAGGCACTTATGTAAGAAGCCCGGTCAGGTGACACATGAGATGGTGAATTCCTATATCTTTTCCCGATGATGTGTGGCGCAGTTTAAAATCTTAATTCGTATCTAAACGCTAAATGTGGCTTCGGGGATCGTTCGTCAGTCAATTCAACCCGCGGCGAGCGAGCTGAAAGGATAAAAATAACAATCGTTAAACGCGTGTACAGTCCACCACGTGACAATTTAATTTGTTTGGCTGCGTCGCGTGGTGGAGGGTTGTTACGACACACATTTGGTCAGATCGTGACCACGTGGCCGAAACCGAAATTCTATTATGAATCTGAACATTTGCTGAGAAAATCTACGCGTTACATCTCAGTGAATCGGCAGCAGCAGACGATACAACATATAACGACGCGAAGCCCGATCCACAAAGATGAAGGAGACATCACAGCGATGCACCACTCTGCTGCTCCTGATGCGGTTATTTGGCTTGACCACATGAGTGTGAAATAGAAGTCGTTGCTCTGCATCTACGTCAGCCGTACGGAAGAAAAAGATGCAGCAGCAGTACGACAACAACGACGATGATGACAATAACGATGATGATGATGTTCGATGATGATGACAATGATGATGATGAAGATGATGATTACGATGATGACGATGATGATGACGATGACAATGATGATGACAATGATAATGACGATGATGACTGATAATGACGATTATGATGACGATGATGACAATGATGACAATGATGATGATGACGACGATGATTACGATGACAATGATGATGACAATGATAATGACGATGATGACAATGATAATGATGATGACAATGATAATGACGATGATGACAATGATGATGATGACGATGATGACAATGATAATGACGATGATGATGACGACGATGATGACAATGATGACAATGATAATGACGATGATGATGACAATGATGATGACAATGATGATGACAATGATGACGATGACAATAATGATGACGACGATGATGACGATGATGATGACGATGATGATGACAATGATGATGATGATGATTTGACCCACGTGCCCCCGCGTGCAGAGAAAGGGAAACGGACAAGTTCACGGTGAGCGTGAACGTGGGTGCTGGAAGCCGTGCGCTCTTCACCCTCAGCTATGAGGAGCTCCTGCAGCGGAAGCTGGAATGGTGAGCGAGCGCCATGGCCAGCACGGTGACACACGGCACCAATTCACCACGACGCTCACCACAACAGGAGCACACGCCACCAACTCGCCAAGATGCTCACCACAACAGGAGTAGATGCCACCGCATCACCATCTCACCACGATGCTCACCAGAACGTTAGCACATGCCACCACCCAACTTGCTACGACACTCGCCAGTACATCACCATATGCCTCCACCTCACCAACTCAACCACGACGCTCACCTGCGCAACTTTTACCATAAAAGCACTTGCCGACAACTAAAAAAACTCACCACAACACGAACCAGAAGGCAGCGGCACCTCACCAAAACCGCCACTGCAACATCAACAACCCACCGCCGGTGTTGCCAACTCACCACTCGACCCCATCTCACCACGGGCAACACCACTCACTACCGCCCCCCCCCCCCCCCCCCAATACTCGCCAAACGTACTGATTGCAGCCGTTGACTTTTTCGATTCGGTCCCCGCATGGCGGTTTTCAAGCCGGATATCTCCCGGTGCGAACAAATTACGGAAGATCGCAGAGCGGAGAGTGATTCGCTTTGGAAATTTGGTCGGGTTAAATGCTCGGCAGCCTACCGCACGAATGCACGTATTATGGACTTCTTTCGCACCGTATGTATTCAACCGTGTTATTCGGAGGTGCGGGGGAAGGACATCAAACAAGACACATAAAGCAGTTCTAAAGTAATACGTTTCCAATATAGATGCTTTAAAAGTGCGTAGCTCCAGTGGCTTCATAATATCAGATGGGGAGAGCATTCCAGACGGCTGCAGAAGCCGGTGTTGCGGTGACTGTCTTTGTTCGATGGCGAGCCAAAATCCGCTGCGGCGAGGATGACTGGAGTTTGCGTGATGCTTCACGCTTCTTGACGACATCAGCAAGGTATTACGCTTCAGGCTAATCTACTTGCGGCTCAGGGTTTGACAGCCTTACCGCCTTCACCATCGCCTCACTCCCACTGTTCACCGTCACCCCGACACCACAGCGAGCCACATCGCACAACCGCCAAGTCAATCACGGACCCCCAAACCAAGGCTCGGTTACTCTGTGGTGCCATTCACGGGCAAGGCCTCACGGCGCTCTACAGAGAAGTGCCAAACCGTGAACGACCCCTCACAAATATATTGGCGAATACAACTAAAAATGATAATTGTTTTTTTACCCTTTTATCTGGCAACAAAACTGACACCTTTTTCACAAGGAGTCATGTTTGCATAGACCACAATACCTGCAGTCATAATGCAAACAAAAAACATAACTCTGATAATGCATGCACTGTCCTTGAAGTTGATTGGTCCACACCCGAGACAGCTTTCCTTAGAGCCTAATCTCACATGGGTTGGACCAGATGACACCAAAAGGCGCACAACTCAAAGACAATGCACCATCAGAGTATGAGAGCTCGGGTGAAGCATTTACACCATTGGAACCTCATTTGCCAGTAAACTGGCAAATGAGGTTCCAATGGTGTAAAAAACATTTTTCTTTTTTTAAAACGATGTAGAAGGCCACGGAGCCTCCACGGACAGGTGGTACGCGCCAGCGAGAAGAGATACATTCTAAAATGGGGGCCCGAAAGACTCCACCGACCAGGAGTCCCTGGTGATGTCCTAGGGAAGAGCATTGCCCCACAGACAAGGCTCCTGGCTGCTACCGAAGGCTCTGTCGCCCACTGACTGCAGGTTTTAAACTAAAACTATTAAACAATGTTTTACTTCGCCAAGTAAGGATCACTGAGCTACGTAGCTCTATTTCGGATGCAACCTGGCCAAAATTGTTCACGCAACGAAGTGGCTTATCGCGTGGCAATGTACAGCAGCCACATACTCTTAACGCATGTGGAGGGAAAAACCGGATGGCCCAGAGAAAATTCCATGAGAAGAACATGCAAACTCGCAGTATACAGCAGGTATCAGGGTCGGGATTGAACCGACGGCCTCCTGTATACCAGGCGAGGTAGTTAACATCACGTCACCGCGGCACCCCTAGTCCTCGGCACACACAGCAGGCGACCGGATTCTCGGCTAGACCCGAACTCGCCGACTGCGCGGTAATAAAAGGCGAACCGTCGGTCCCTCCAGGTACGAGCACGTGGTGAGCGTGCGTCCCCAGCAGACGGTGGACAACCTCACGGTGGAGGTGTCCATCGAGGAGAAGGCTGGGCTGTCCCGAATCACCGTGCCTCCTCTCCGCACAAGCAACCTCATCACCAATGACGTCGGTGGTGAGTGAGGTGGTTGAGGAAGGCCTCCCTCCCTCCCGCGCGAGCACCCCAACACGACCTCAGCACCGTCGTTGTCGTCAGCACGGTCGGGCACGTGCCCTGGGGTGCAAGAGGAGTGAAGCTGAAACTGTGGCCACCGCCTGGACGTTCTTGCCAGCGCCTTAAGCAGTGGAAGCCACCAGCTCGGGTCGGGTCGCCACTTGCAAGAGAGGCGGCGCTTCGTGTGTCTTGTCACTGGGTTTCATTCCATCCGTTTTTGCGCATGATGGCACTGAGCGTGGCTCGTGAGGTCTGCTTCGCCACGACAAGAGGGCTTAAGGAGAGAGAGAGTTCGTGTCGTTTTGCTGTTCCACACACAGTAAACCTACACACAGTAATCCCACACAGTAAACCCACAGTGTGTTTACTGTGTGGCTCATAGCTTGGTTTGCATGACCACAGTCTCACGACCATGGCTTGCCTTTAATGTTACACGTGTGACGGAGACGAGCGCATACACCTGCTGACCTTCTGATGCGGTGGATGGTTCCGCCAGTGTCTTCGAGTGCGGCGCTCCATCACACGTGAGTGGGCTTGGCGCAGGCCACGTTACTTATAAGGGACGAACGGCCAATGGTTCAGAATAATGATGGAGTGGCAGCCATGGGACGGACCATGCTCAGGAGAATGAAGGAGCGTCCGCTGTGGACATGGAGCGGATGGCGTCAGCTCATGTGCAGGAGCTGGGTGGATTGTTGCATCCTGGAATCTTGAGAGAGAGCAGCGGCTTGGGGAGGCCTTCATCCATTTGTAGATAATAGCTGATGATGATCACGATTTTGTTGAAATGGAGGCGCAATAATGATGGTACCTCCTTAGATGTGCAGATAGTAGTGTAAGGTGTTGTTTGATGTCGCGCTCCGTACATCTGGATCGCAGCACCCTTCAGATCTCACGTTGGACATCCTGCATCAAGTGCCCATGTCTCGTAACTTAAGGAGCTACCAAACGTCCTGGTCTTGGACGGATAAACCTAGATTTGAAGCTTCCGTGACTGCAAGGATTCATATTCTTAGGTTTTTTCGGTAAAGTCACGTAGGTAAAAAATGTTAATTTAAATCAATAAAAGTAAAATAAAATAAAAATCACGACGTTTCGGAGGATTTTTATTTTATTTTTATTTAACTTTTATTAATTTGAATTTTTTACCTACGTGACTTTACCGAAAAAACCTAAGAATACGGATAAACCTGTTTTTTTAAAGACTGTCCTGGTGCCCAGAAACGTTTGCAAAAAGAAAAACCATGATTTTCTCCCAGATTATCATTGGGTCTAATGACTCGTTTTCAGGAGGGTCCTGATGATGACGAAGTCGAAGATGATGATGAAGACGATGACGATAATTAATCCACGTGGTGTTGTGATTACCCCTCTGCAGTTGTCGCGGACCCTCCGCCTGCCACCTCCATCGTGCGCACGGCCACCTCGGTGGTCGTGCGGTTTCAGCCGAGCGTGGAGCAGCAGCTGGCGCTGGCGCAGGATGGAGTCCTCGGGGATTTCATCGTCCGTTACGACGTGGAGCGAGCGGAGGAGGCCGGGCAACTGGAGGTGAGAGAGAGAGGGAGAACAACCCAACCGATAATAATAATCGCAACACGACCACGAACCGCGAAGGGAATCGCCGCTCGCGGACCTCGAATCGCCATCCACTCGCTGTCAAACTCGAACCGCTCGCCACTCGCGGATCATGGACCATGAGCCACTCACCAATGATGGACCATTAATAACGATACACTCACAGTCAAACTTGAACCGCTCACCACTCGCGGATCATGGACCATGAGCCACTCACCAATGATGGACCATCAATAACGATACACTCACAGTCAAACTTGAACCGCTCACCACTCGCTGATCGTGGACCATGAGCCACTCACCAATGATGGACCATCAATAACGATACACTCGCAGTCAAACTTGAACCGCTCACCACTCGCGGATCGTGGACCATGAGCCACTCACCAATGATGGATCATCAATAACGATACACTCACAGTCAAACTCGAACCGCTCACCACTCGCGGATCGTGGACCATGAGCCACTCACCAATGATGGATCATCAATAACGATGCACTCACAGTCAAACTCGAACCGCTCACCACTCGCGAATCGTGGACCATGAGCCACTCACCAATGATGGATCATCAATAACGATACACTCACAGTCAAACTTGAACCGCTCACCACTCGCGGATCGTGGACCATGAGCCACTCACCAATGATGGACCATCAATAACGATACACTCACAGTCAAACTTGAACTGCTCACCACTCGCGGATCATGGACCATGAGCCACTCACCAATGATGGACCATCAATAACGATACACTCACAGTCAAACTTGAACCGCTCACCACTCGCGGATCGTGGACCATGAGCCACTCACCAATGATGGACCATCAATAACGATACACTCACAGTCAAACTTGAACCGCTCACCACTCGCGGATCGTGGACCATGAGCCACTCACCAATGATGGACCATCAATAACGATACACTCACAGTCAAACTCGAACCGCTCACCACTCGCGGATCGTGGACCATGAGCCACTCACCAATGATGGATCATCAATAACGATACACTCACAGTCAAACTTGAACCGCTCACCACTCGCGGATCGTGGACCATGAGCCACTCACCAATGATGGACCATCAATAACGATACACTCGCAGTCAAACTTGAACCACTCGCCACTCACGGATCGTGGACCATGAGCCACTCACCAATGATGGACCATCAATAACGATACACTCACAGTCAAACTCGAACCACTCACCACTCGCGGATCACGGACCATGAGCCACTCACCAATGATGGACCATCAATAACGATACACTCACAGTCAAACTCGAACCACTCGCCACTTGCGGATCACGGACCATGAGCCACTCACCAATGATGGACCATCAATAACGATACACTCGCAGTCAAACTCGAACCGCTCACCACTCGCGGATTATGGACCATGAGCCACTCACCAATGATGGACCATCAATAACTATACACTCAGAGTCAAACTCGAACCGCTCGCCACTCGCGGATCATGGACCATGAGCCACTCACCAATGATGGACCATCAATAACGATACACTCGCAGTCAAACTTGAACCACTCGCCACCCGCGCATCATGGACACACCAATGATGGACCTTGAATCATGAACCACTCGCCAATCACAAACCGTGAACCACTCACCAATCACTACCAAAGATTCACGAACCGCCCACTAATCATTGACCAAGAATCACGAACCACTCACCAATCACCGATCAGAGGCGATGTACCATTTACCAATCACAGATTACGTATTCACGCACCGCTCACAAATCAGCAACCACGGGCCACGGACTGCTTAACGCCTGACCACCCCACACCCCAGCGGGGGGTTCAGAGTTTAAAAAAATATTTCCGCGGTCCGCCGACACGTGTTGCCAAAGTGCCGGATCAGCGTGCGCGTGAGTACGTCGCCCCGGAACCGTGTGTGTGTCCTGCACGTGGTGAATGTGGCACGTGCCGTGTCCTTGCATTTCAGATAGTGAACGGCTACTTTGCGCACTTCTTTGCGCCAAAACGGCTGAGCGCTTTGCCGAAGAGCATCGTGTTTGTGATTGACGTGAGCGGGTCGATGTCTGGGACCAAGATTAAGCAGGTGAGACGCCGAGACAGCATGGGACAAGGGATACCTGATGGAGGATGTCCAATGTAACACTTAAAGCCAAAATGCGTTGAATTTTTCCCTAATTCTAGCCTAACTGTGCTCTCCGTGTTAATGCCATGAAAGGAATAGTCCGTTCGTATGTCTCGCGGAGCAGCGAAGCACTTTGTGTCAGAGAATGGCTCGTGAAAGCGGATATCATTGAGCTACGTCTGAGATTCCGCCAAGTGATTTGGTCCATACGGTAGGAGACAGCCCTTTCCTGCTGGCCGTGCCGCGAAGAGTGCTTCGAGGTGTTGGTAAATGGCTGTAGAGCAACGGGTGTGGGCCACAGATTTGGCTAACTCACTGGTTTGAGTCAGGTTGTAAATTGAATCCGTATGTTGAGTGTTATCCCCTCGTGTGTGTGACGGGCTTTCTCCGGGTCCTCCCGGCTTCCACTCCCATGAAGCCAAACTCTAATTGTACGTATGTATGTTGAACTTCTTTCGCATCGTACGTAGCCAACCGTGCGAATGGCAGGTGCAGGCAAGGGTATCAAAACTAAATGCAAAAATCAGTTCTAAAGAAATTAGTTTTCAATCCAGATTCAAAAGTGTATAGCTCCAGTGGCTTCCTAATATCGGAAGGAAGAGCGTTCCAGACAGCCGCAGAAGCGCATCTGAAAGCGTGCGATGCGGTGATTGTCTTCGATGGACAGCCAAAAGCCGCTACGAGGATGACCAGATTCCACGTGATCGTTTATGCTCTTTGATGAGATCAGCAAGGTATTGTGGTTCATTTGTGACAAGCAATTTGTGTGTAATGAGTGATACCTTTTAACGTATTCATTCCTCAACCGGAAGCCAATGCAAAACCGGAAGCCAATCGTTAATGGCACATCACTAATCATTATGCGTTGTCATTTAGACAAAGGAAGCGATGCTGAAAATCCTGGACGACCTGAGACCAAAGGACCACTTTAACATTGTGACCTTCTCCTACGGCGTGAAAAATTGGGCCAGTCAAGGCCTGGTGAAGGCTTCAGCTGAAAACATCGAGGGCGCCAAGAAGTTTGTTTCTGCCATGGTGGCAGACGGAGGTGAGAGGCCAGGCACTGGTTGTTAGATGAGCCACCATGACACTCGGTTCCCCTGGGGGAGGGGAGGGGAAGGAGTCACGGGAGCCTCTCTATTGAGGACTAACGGGCTAATCGAGGCGTGGTGGCCGCGACACTTTTTCTGCCGTGGTAGGCTGGCGCATCAAAGACAGAGACAAATATCCCCCGTGTAGCCTTAACAGACTGTTGGGGCAAGTGCTGTTAGCAAGTAGCACCTATGATGGCCTGAAACGGTACACGAGGGGGTGGGTGGCCAGCACCACGCTCGTCCACCTTTGTTTCCCCCAGTGGCGATGTTTACACACCGCACCGGGTACTCAATTGAGGCCGAGTCGACCTAGGGGAGGTCCAGGATTGGTTCAAATTATCGTTACCGGCGTTGGCCACGAGTGGGAATCGAACTCGGGTCGCCTTTGTTCGTAGCGCGGCATAGCGCTAACTGCTACTACAGCACCGCTCCCCACATCAGACACAACCAGACACACGGCGGGCTGCTCGGGGCGGGGTAGGGCTCTGTGTCTCCTGTCTGTCTCCTATCTCCTGTGCGTGTGTCTGCTCTTCTGTTTCTCTTGCCCACCTCTCACCTGTGTGCCCCGTCCCTCCATCTCGTGCGTCTCTGTCCTGCGTCTCCTGTCTGCCTGCCTTCCATCTGCCTCGCGTGTGCGCTTCCCGTCTTGTGCGCTCGCTTCTCCCATCCGCCTCGCCTCCCCGTCCATCCGCCTCCTTTGCCTCTTACCTTTGCGCACTTGTCTGCTGCACATGACCCCACGCCAGAGGTCGCAACCGGGTACCCGATACCCGTACCCTACCCGATACCCGGCTACCCGTACCCGGCCAGGTACGGGTACGGGTACCCGTTTGCAACCCTGGTGCGGCCGGGTACGGGTATGGGTAGGCCGTGAGTCACTGGTGAGTAACCGTTTGTCACTCATTTCGGGTAGGGTACGGGTAGGGAACGGGTACCCGTACCCGGCCGGGTACGGGTACAGGTACCCATTTGCGACCCTGGTGCGGCCGGGTACGGGTACGGGTAAGGAATCAAAACCCGTTTGCGACCTCTGCCCCACGCACAACCCCCCACAGGGACAAACATAAAGGATGCCCTGTCCGAGGCCGTGAGCCTCCTCAAATACCAGGAGGTAAGCAAGGAAATGAGCGTCCCCCTCATTATCCTGCTCACGGACGGGCAGCCGACGGTGGGCGAGACAAACGTGGAGGTCATCATCAAGAACGCACGCTCAGTCATCGCCGGCCTCTACAGCCTCTACTGCCTGGGCTTCGGCCAGGATGTCGAGTTCAACTTCCTGGAGAAGCTCGCGCTGCCCAACTCGGGCTTCGCGCGCAAGATCTTCGAGGACGTGGACGCGACGCTGCAGCTCAAGGGCTTCTACGACGAGGTGGGCACGCCGCTGCTGTCCAACGTCGTCGTCAGGTACACCGGCAACGAGGTGGCGGCACTCACGCGCAGCACCTTCCCCAACTACTTCAGCGGCTCGGAGATCGTGGTGGCGGGGCGCGTGCGGGGCGACACGGGCAGCCTCGTCGCGACCGTCGAGGGGCTGAGCGAGAGCGGCCCCACCTCGCTCGCGGTGGAGTGCGTCATGCCACCGTGGCCGCGGCCGTTCCCGCCGCGGCCGTTCCCGCCGCGGCCGTTGCCGCCGACCCCCGGGCCCCCCGAGCCGCCGAGCCACACGGAGCGACTGTGGGCTTTCCTGACCATCAAGCAGCTGCTGAAGGAGAAGGTGTCGGCGACCGACGATGCAACGAAGGGGCGTCTCGACAACGAGACGCTGGCGCTGTCGCTGCGCTACGGGTTCGTGACGCCACTCACGTCGATGGTGGTGACCGTGCCAGACGACGGTGAACAGGACAAGGGAGGCGATGAGCCCAAGCCGGAAACGACCCTCGAAGTCGAGGCCGAAGGCAAGTGTGACCCAACCGAGCACCAACCCGGCGTTGTTGGCTGGCAGCAGCGTGGCTCCTTTTGTAATGCCCGCGCTGCCGGCGCGGCAAGAAACCCGAGTTCAACTCACGACTCGGGCGCATTTCTGCCTGGCGTTCGTATTTTCTCCACCTATTTTATAACCTAAACCAAGTTTCTATTTTACCAGCTATACAGTTCCTTTTGAGAAGCGACCTGCCCACAAATGATAGCTCAACGAAGTGGCTCATCACGTGGCAGTGTATCGCAGCTAAATACTCTTAAACACGTGATGTTGATTCTAAATGTGGAGAGAAAAACCGGAAGACCCGGACGGCAGGCGTCAGAGTCGGGCTCGAACCGACAGCCTCCCGCATACCCGGCGAGGTAGTTAACATCTCGCCACCGTGGTGCCCCATGGGTGTCCTCCGGGTTTTTCCTATTACCTTCCAGGACCCTCTTGAAAACAGAACCTTGAGACTTGGCGAGGCTTTCCTGGGTAAATGAGCACAATCGTTCATTACCTTCCTGATAGCTTAGTCGAAAGTAATTTCACGTTTGGTCACGGGGGCTGTCGTTAAAGCGAGAGCCGGGGAAGTGCCGCCCTCGCAACGTGCCGCCCCCTGCGAATCCGTCCGCAGGCGCCACCGCCACCGCCGATGATGTGGTCGATCGCCCCGTCGCTCCGGTCCGCGACACCAAGCTGCTCTTAACAGGTGCCTCACCAGCGGCGCGACGCGATCCTTGGCGCGGCTCGCGCCTGCACGCACCTCGGCCCACCAAGTTGCGGCTCGCTGTGCCCACTGCTCTCAGTCCCCGACGTTTGCCACTCCGACCCCTTATCCGATTGTCATCTCCCCTGGCGTGGGGGTGGAGGGGAGACAAAATAAGAAGCACGTTGCGGGACATCGGCAGTCGTCATCCTACGGAGAGACAACTAAAATTGGCCGTGGAAATGTGTAAGTCCGACAACCGGCTGAGTTTAACCGTGCGGAGTACCCGCCGGGGAGGTGGGTGACAGGACACAAGGCAGCTTCGCTCGATGGCCCGGCTTCGGTGTTTTTGTGTTTTGGTGGTGGCGCACATGGCCTGTAATCCGGCACCGTGGAGGCAGCGAGGGTTGGTGGATCACACAAGCGCTGTGAAATTCCCTTCCCGCGGGCGTCAAAGGAGGTGCCGTACCGTGGGTCGCCATGAGGATGCGGCACGGAAAATGTGAAACCCAACCGGTTCCGTCCGCATGGGATAGTGTTGCCCCCTTGCACGTGTGGGTTTTCTCTGGGTGTTCCGGTTTACTCCCACATGGAAACTCCCACGTGGACTAATCAGCTGATAACACCGTCATATATAGAGGACTACAGAGCTTGGGCGGGCAGGCGGGCGGGGGGGGGGGAATTTGGGGTGGCGTGGCTGCCGCTGCCTTCCCGCTCGTCTGTGGTTCCCCCTCGCGCCTCTATCCTCTCGCTCTCTCTCCCGGCGAGAACGAGTGGACGGTGTGCGGTGCCGGCGTGTTACAGCTTGGGATCGTCATTGTCCAGGGAAGGTCGTGGTGGGGTAGGGACATGCATGGGGTGGAGGAGAATGAGGTAGGTGACTTGGGGGTTTGAATGAGGCAAGGAGTTTGGAGTCAATGCAAGTAGGAAGAGGGAGGAGGGTTGTGATAAGTGGGACACAGAAGCAGAATATGTATTTATGCTGGAAGAATCCGATGACCTATGAAGCTCTTTTTCACAAATGTCCAGTTGGGGCACGGGGTACGAACGTTCAAACAACCAACAGTTACAGTAACACGATAGTATTGCAAAGTACAAGAAAAGTAAACAAATCACACAAACGCAGACAAATACAACACTAAACAATCCCCACCCTACCAGGCAAAGCCCACTGATGTCTTAACTTATTTTCAGAAGCGACCTGGCCACAAATGATAGCTGAGGAAAGTGGCTTTTCACGTGGAAATATATAGCGGAAAAATGATATAATTAACTTTGATGCACGTTGCTAAACGTGGGGCGAAAAAACCGGAGGACCTGAAGAAAAAATCCACACGACCACGGGGAGAGAGAGAGAGACACGCAAACTCAAAATATACAGCAGGCATCAGGGGGGTCGGAATCGAAACCACGACCTCCTGCATACCAGGCAAAGTAGTTAACATCTCATAGCCACCGTGGAGATGATGAGAGAGAGAGAGAGAGACACGCAAACTCCAAATATACAGCAGGCGTCAGGGTCGGGATCAAACCCACAACCTCCTCCATACCAGGCGAGGTAGTTAACATCACAACACCACTATTACAGTCTCATCATCACCACCATCACATGCGTGTAGGGTTCGAAGAGGGAAAGTTACCGAGACGGGCATAGGAGTGGCAACCAGAGACTGACGACCAAAAGGGAAGAGAAGAGCTGAGATGGTGGTGGTGGTGATAATGATGATGATGGTGCTGTAATAGCGGTTCCTTTGGATGTCATCTCGGGTCTCAAGAACGCAACAACTCTTGGGATCTAGCAGAAGGAAGCGATGATCGAGAGGGTGTCAGGTTGAGCATCTCTCCCAATTTGCCGTGCCCCCCCCCCCCCATCCCGGCTTTCAATGCACCGTGTTTTTTCGTCAGCTCGGGGAGGATCGAGCAAACACGTCGGCAGGCAAAGCGGCCGCTGGCTCTCCGGCAGCGGGCACATCGCCAGCCACCCCGGCAGCAGTCGGTCACGAGTGCATTCTCCACCAACGTCGCACAACATCGGCTACGCCAGCTTCGGGCAGAGGGGCCCACCTGGACCTCAACTCTTTTCAGTCCCTGGAGATACTTCTCCTCCAATGTGGTCTCCAGGGCTTCCATCCTTCGACACGATTGATGGTAACGATCACGCTCAGAAACTGACGCTACACACACACGCGCGCTGGCTTACACACACAGGCACTGGCTCCACACACACACACCCCTACCCATTCACCCACACACCCCGACCCATTCACACACACACCCCGACCCATTCACACACACACCCCGACCCATTCACCCACGCACCCCGACCCATTCACCCACGCACCCCGACCCATTCACCCACGCACCCCGACCCATTCACCCACGCACCCCGACCCATTCACCCACGCACCCCGACCCATTCACCCACGCACCCCGACCCATTCACCCACGCACCCCGACCCATTCACCCACGCACCCCGACCCATTCACCCACGCACCCCGACCCATTCACCCACGCACACCGACCCATTCACCCACGCACCCCGACCCATTCACCCACGCACCCCGACCCATTCACCCACGCACCCCGACCCATTCACCCACGCACCCCGACCCATTCACACACGCACCCCGACCCATTCACCCACGCACCCCGACCCATTCACCCACACACCCCGACCCATACACACACACACCCCGACCCATACACACACGCACCCCGACCCATTCACCCACGCACCCCGACCCATTCACCCACGCACCCCGACCCATTCACCCACGCACCCCGACCCATTCACCCACGCACCCCGACCCATTCACCCACGCACCCCGACCCATTCACCCACGCACCTTGACCCATTCACCCACGCACCCCGACCTATTCACCCACGCACCCCGACCCATTTACACACGCACCCCGACCCATTCACCCACGCACCCCGACCCATTCACCCACGCACCCCGACCCATTCACCCACACACCCCGACCCATTCACCCACGCACCCCGACCCATTCACACACGCACCCCGACCCATTCACCCACGCACCCCGACCCATTCACCCACACACCCCGACCCATACACACACACACCCCGACCCATACACACACGCACCCCGACCCATTCACCCACGCACCCCGACCCATTCACCCACGCACCCCGACCCATTCACCCACGCACCCCGACCCATTCACCCACGCACCCCGACCCATTCACCCACGCACCCCGACCCATTCACCCACGCACCCCGACCCATTCACCCACACACCCCGACCCATACACACACACACCCCGACCCATTCACCCACGCACCCCGACCCATTCACCCACACACCCCGACCCATTCACACACGCACCCCGACCCATTCACCCACGCACCCCGACCCATTCACCCACACACCCCGACCCATTCACACACGCACCCCGACCCATTCACCCACGCACCCCGACCCATTCACCCACGCACCCCGACCCATTCACCCACGCACCCCGACCCATTCACCCACACACCCCGACCCATTCACACACGCACCCCGACCCATTCACCCACACACCCCGACCCATTCACACACACACCCAGACCCATTCACCCACACACCCCGACCCATTCACCCACACACCCTGACCCATTCACACACCCAGACCCATACACCCACACACCCCGACCCATTCACCCACACACCCCGACCCATTCACACAGACACCCCGACCCATTCACACACACACCCCGACCCATTCACCCACGCACCCCGACCCATTCACACACGCACCCCGACCCATTCACCCACGCACCCCGACCCATTCACCCACGTACCCCGACCCATTCACCCACACACCCCGACCCATTCACACACGCACCCCGACCCATTCACCCACACACCCCGACCCATTCACACACACACCCAGACCCATTCACCCACACACCCCGACCCATTCACCCACACACCCTGACCCATTCACACACACACCCAGACCCATTCACCCGCGCACCCCGACCCATTCACACACACACCCACACACCCCGACCCATACACCCACACACCCCGACCCATTCACCCACGCACCCCGACCCATTCACCCACGCACCCCGACCCATTCACCCACGCACCCCGACCCATTCACCCACGCACCCCGACCCATTCACCCACGCACCCCGACCCATTCACCCACGCACCCCGACCCATTCACCCACGCACCCCGACCCATTCACCCACGCACCCCGACCCATTCACCCACGCACCCCGACCCATTCACACACGCACCCCGACCCATTCACCCACACACCCCGACCCATACACACACACACCCCGACCCATACACACACGCACCCCGACCCATTCACCCACGCACCCCGACCCATTCACCCACGCACCCCGACCCATTCACCCACGCACCCCGACCCATTCACCCACGCACCCCGACCCATTCACCCACGCACCCCGACCCATTCACCCACGCACCCCGACCCATTCACCCACACACCCCGACCCATACACACACACACCCCGACCCATTCACCCACGCACCCCGACCCATTCACCCACACACCCCGACCCATTCACACACGCACCCCGACCCATTCACCCACGCACCCCGACCCATTCACCCACGCACCCCGACCCATTCACCCACGCACCCCGACCCATTCACCCACACACCCCGACCCATTCACACACGCACCCTGACCCATTCACCCACACACCCCGACCCATTCACACACACACCCAGACCCATTCACCCACACACCCCGACCCATTCACCCACACACCCTGACCCATTCACACACCCAGACCCATACACCCACACACCCCGACCCATTCACCCACACACCCCGACCCATTCACACAGACACCCCGACCCATTCACACACACACCCCGACCCATTCACCCACGCACCCCGACCCATTCACACACGCACCCCGACCCATTCACCCACGCACCCCGACCCATTCACCCACGTACCCCGACCCATTCACCCACACACCCCGACCCATTCACACACGCACCCCGACCCATTCACCCACACACCCCGACCCATTCACACACACACCCAGACCCATTCACCCACACACCCCGACCCATTCACCCACACACCCTGACCCATTCACACACACACCCAGACCCATTCACCCGCGCACCCCGACCCATTCACACACACACCCACACACCCCGACCCATACACCCACACACCCCGACCCATTCACCCACGCACCCCGACCCATTCACCCACGCACCCCGACCCATTCACCCACGCACCCCGACCCATTCACCCACGCACCCCGACCCTTTCACCCACGCACCCCGACCCATTCACCCACGCACCCCGACCCATTCACCCACGCACCCCGACCCATTCACCCACGCACCCCGACCCATTCACCCACGCACCCCGACCCATTCACACACGCACCCCGACCCATTCACCCACGCACCCCGACCCATTCACCCACACACCCCGACCCATACACACACACACCCCGACCCATACACACACGCACCCCGACCCATTCACCCACGCACCCCGACCCATTCACCCACGCACCCCGACCCATTCACCCACGCACCCCGACCCATTCACCCACGCACCCCGACCCATTCACCCACGCACCCCGACCCATTCACCCACGCACCTTGACCCATTCACCCACGCACCCCGACCTATTCACCCACGCACCCCGACCCATTTACACACGCACCCCGACCCATTCACCCACGCACCCCGACCCATTCACCCACGCACCCCGACCCATTCACCCACACACCCCGACCCATTCACCCACGCACCCCGACCCATTCACACACGCACCCCGACCCATTCACCCACGCACCCCGACCCATTCACCCACACACCCCGACCCATACACACACACACCCCGACCCATACACACACGCACCCCGACCCATTCACCCACGCACCCCGACCCATTCACCCACGCACCCCGACCCATTCACCCACGCACCCCGACCCATTCACCCACGCACCCCGACCCATTCACCCACGCACCCCGACCCATTCACCCACGCACCCCGACCCATTCACCCACACACCCCGACCCATACACACACACACCCCGACCCATTCACCCACGCACCCCGACCCATTCACCCACACACCCCGACCCATTCACACACGCACCCCGACCCATTCACCCACGCACCCCGACCCATTCACCCACACACCCCGACCCATTCACACACGCACCCCGACCCATTCACCCACGCACCCCGACCCATTCACACACGCACCCCGACCCATTCACCCACGCACCCCGACCCATTCACCCACGCACCCCGACCCATTCACCCACACACCCCGACCCATTCACACACGCACCCCGACCCATTCACCCACACACCCCGACCCATTCACACACACACCCAGACCCATTCACCCACACACCCCGACCCATTCACCCACACACCCTGACCCATTCACACACCCAGACCCATACACCCACACACCCCGACCCATTCACCCACACACCCCGACCCATTCACACAGACACCCCGACCCATTCACACACACACCCCGACCCATTCACCCACGCACCCCGACCCATTCACACACGCACCCCGACCCATTCACCCACGCACCCCGACCCATTCACCCACGTACCCCGACCCATTCACCCACACACCCCGACCCATTCACACACGCACCCCGACCCATTCACCCACACACCCCGACCCATTCACACACACACCCAGACCCATTCACCCACACACCCCGACCCATTCACCCACACACCCTGACCCATTCACACACACACCCAGACCCATTCACCCGCGCACCCCGACCCATTCACACACACACCCACACACCCCGACCCATACACCCACACACCCCGACCCATTCACCCACACACCCCGACCCATTCACACACACACCCCGACCCATTCACACACACACCCCGACCCATTCACACACGCGCCCCGACCCATTCACCCACACACCCCGACCCATTCACCCACACCCCCCGACCCATTCACACACACACCCTGACCCATTCACCCCCTGATCTAGAGAGAGAGAGTGGAGTCAGTGTGTTCTCCATCTGATGTAGAGAGAGTGAGTGGAGTATGTACGTTCTCCCCCAGATCTGCACGAGTTTCCGAACCCGTTCTCCGATTTCCTCTCATAACTAAAAAACAACACCACCCCCACCCAATGTCACTGCTTTTGGCCGCAGCTTCCCATCGCTGCCCAGGTTACCTGCAAATTACTCCATGGGGCGGGGTTACTCGAGGCAATATTGCCCAATGGTGAAAGCGTGGCAGGACCCTCTTTAAAATAATCGTTGCAACTCAACGAGGCTTTTCTGTGTAAATAAGCAATTAATAATACTCACTGGCTGGCTCGTACTGGCAA
Organism: Lampetra fluviatilis; assembly: GCF_964198595.1. Lineage (NCBI taxonomy): Eukaryota > Metazoa > Chordata > Hyperoartia > Petromyzontiformes > Petromyzontidae > Lampetra > Lampetra fluviatilis. Next base: position 4,723,905 of record NC_136312.1, on the reverse strand, counting down.
TCGTCGACTTATAATGGAGGGTGGGGGGGAATGGGGGTGATTGAGGGTTGGGGAGGCTCACACATCTGTCGTGTTTCTGTGATTTGCAGACGCGTTTGACATGTACGAGATGCAAGGTGATGACAGATGGACATCAGTCGTGGCTCGGGTTTAATAACTACACTCACCACTCACACTACACTCACCACTACACTCACCACTCACACTACACTCACCACTCACACTACACTCACCACTCACACTACACTCACCACTCACACTACACTCACCACTCACACTACACTCACCACTCACACTACACTCACCACTCACACTACACTCACCACTCACACTACACTCACCACTCACACAACACTCACCACACACACTACACTCACCACTCACACTACACTCACCACACACACTACACTCACCACTCACACTACACTCACCACTCACACAACACTCACCACACACACTACACTCACCACACACACTACACTCACCACTCACACTACACTCACCACTCACACTACACTCACCACTCACACTACACTCACCACTCACATTACACTCACCACTCACACTACACTCACCACTCACACTACACTCACCACTCACACTACACTCACCACTCAAACTACACTCACCACTCACACTACACTCACCACTCACACTACACTCACCACACACACTACACTCACCACTCACACTACACTCACCACTCACACTACACTCACCACACACACCACACTCACCACTCACACTACACTCACCACTCACACTACACTCACCACTCACACTACACTCACCACTCACACTACACTCACCACACACACTACACTCACCACTCACACTACACTCACCACACACACTACACTCACCACTCACACTACACTCACCACTCACACTACACTCACCACACACACCACACTCACCACTCACACTACACTCACCACTCACACTACACTCACCACTCACACTACACTCACCACTCACACTACACTCACCACACACACTACACTCACCACTCACACTACACTCACCACACACACCACACTCACCACTCACACTACACTCACCACTCACACCACACTCACCACTCACACCACACTCACCACTCACACTACACTCACCACACACACTACACTCACCACTCACACTACACTCACCACTCACACTACACTCACCACTCACACTACACTCACCACTCACACTACACTCACCACACACACTACACTCACCACTCACACTACACTCACCACACACACTACACTCACCACTCACACTACACTCACCACTCACACTACACTCACCACACACACTACACTCACCACTCACACCACACTCACCACTCAAACTAAACTCACCACTCAAACTAAACTCACTACTCACACTACACTTACTTAGGGGAGGCCCAGGACCGCTTCAGATAATCGTCACTGGGTGTTGGCCGTAAGCGGGAATCGAACCCGGGTCGCCAGGTTCGCAGCGCAGCATAGCGCTAACCGCTGCACCACCGCTCCCCAAGTAAATTGTAAACGTCGTGGGTTTACTCTCCAACACACCAGCGTGCTGAACTCGGAACTAATTGGCACGGTTTGTTAACGTGACAAACCTTACTTATTGGCTGCGCCGGGTGGTGGCGCGTTTAACAACACGACATTTCAATTGACGCGGTCTAACCCCAACACGCCCTACCGTGGATAACCCTCCCATTATCATCGTCTCTCTTATCCCAAGTCCTTAGCGTTGCCTTGCTCAATTCAGTATCACACAAGGGTCAGCACACGTCAGGTTATTATATTTGTTTCAACAATTGGAAATTTTAACAAATGTTCAAACTTACTTCCTTTAACAATAAGGTACGCACAAAATATATTTTTAAATTAATTTAGGACTTAATTTTTTTTTTAAAGATTACAGCTGCCTTTATTCATCATGTGTACCTGCAAACTTATTCAACTCGTTCGTCTTCGGTTAATTTTATTTACATTTTTAAACACCTTCCGAAAATGAATAACATTTATGTTGATGATGACAGATATATATAAAAAAAATTACTTAAAGACTAAGCAATTAATATGTTTTAATGCAACCGTTTAACTAAATTAAATCACGCTATGTATCCTGACTTTTGGACGAACCTGGGGCAGTGTACTCAGCAGTAGATATCTAACTTAAAATGTATTGTTTCTTTTCAATGTTGATGAAATAACCTCGTGGCGGCCCTAACAGGTGCTTGCTCACAGCACTTGCCCCAAAAGTCGGTCAAGGCTATACGGGGTATCTTTGTCTTTGTCTGTGTACAGCCACCATGGTTCCCAGCGTCACCACCTCTTCCGGAGACTCCATCACAGCAGGTAGGGCGCCACGGTGGCTAGGAGATGTTAACCACCTCGCCTGGTATACAGGAGGTCGTGGGTTCGACCCCGACCCTGACGACGCCTGCTGCTGCTGTATATTTGGAGTCTGCGTCCCTCTCTCATCATCATCACGGTGGCTAGGAGATGTTAACTCACCTCGCCTGGTACACAGGAGGTCGTGGGTTCGACCCCAACCCTGATGACACCTGCTGTTGCTCCTGTATATTTGGAGGCTACGTCTCTCTCTCATCATCATCACGGTGGCTAGGAGATGTTAACTACATCGCCTGGTGCACAGGAGGTCGTGGGTTCGATCCCGACCCTGACGAGGCCAGCTGCTGCTGTATATTTGGAGTCTGCGTCTCTCTCATCATCATCACGGTGGCTAGGAGATGTTCACTACCTCGCTTGGTACACAGGAGGTCGTGGGTTCGATCCCGACCCTGACGACGCCTGCTGTCTATTTGGAGTTTGCGGTGTCTCTCTCCTCGTGGTCGCGTGGATTTTTCTCCAGGTCTTCTGGTTTTTCCCTCCACATTTAAAATCAACATCACGCGTTTAGAGTCTGGGGCCGTCCATAAATGACGTCACGCGATTTTGGACGATTTTTTACCACAAGTTTTGTGGCTAATGCAGACATGATTCCTTGTAAAAGGAATCATGTCACACTACGCTCACCACTCACATAACACTCACCACTCACACTACACTCACCACTCACACTACACTCACCACTCACAATACACTCATCACTCACACTACACTCACCACTCACAATACACTCATCACTCACACTACACTCACCACTCACACTACACTCACCACTCACAATACACTCACCACTCACAATACACTCACCACTCACACTACACTCACCACTCACACTACACTCACCACTCACACTACACTCACCACTCACAATACACTCACCACTCACCATACACTCACCACTCACACTACACTCACCACTCAAACTACACTCACTACTCACACTACACTTACTTAGGGGAGGCCCAGGACCGCTTCAGATAATCGTCACTGGGTGTTGGCCGTAAGCGGGAATCGAACCCGGGTCGCCAGGTTCGCAGCGCAGCGTAGCACTAACCGCTGCACCACCGCTCCCCAAGTAAATTGTAAACGTCGTGGGTTTACTCTCCAACACACCAGCATACTGAACTCGGAACTAATTGGCACGGTTTGTTAACGTGACAAACCTTACTAATTGGCTGCGTCGGGTGGTGGCGCGTTTAACGACACGACATTTAAATTGACGCGGTCTAACCCCAACACGCCCTACCGTGGATAACCCTCCCATCATCATCGTCTCTCTTATCCCAAGTCCTTAGAGTTACCTTGCTCAATTCAGTATCGCACAAGGGTCAGCACACGTCAGGTTATTATATTTGTTTCAACAATTGAAAATTTTAACAAATGTTCAAACTTACTTCCATTAACATCAAGGTACGCACAAAATATCTTTTGAAATTAATTTAGGACTTAATTTTTTTTTAAAATATTACAGCTGCCTTTATTTATCATGTGTACCTGCAAACTAATTCAACTCGTTCGTCTTCGGTAAATTTTATTTACATTTTTTAAAACACCTTCCGAAAATGAAGAACATTTATATTGATGATGACAGATATATATCAAAAAAATTACTTAAAGACTAAGCAATTAATATGTTTTAATGCAACCGTTTAACTAAATTAAATCACGCTATGTATCCTGACTTTTGGACGAACCTGGGGCAGTGTACTCAGCAGTAGATATCTAACTTAAAATGTATTGTTTCTTTTCAATGTTGATGAAATAACCTCGTGGCGGCCCTAACAGGTGCTTGCTCACAGCACTTGCCCCAAAAGTCGGTCAAGGCTATACGGGGGATCTTTGTCTTTGTCTGTGTACAGCCACCATGGTTCCCAGCGTCACCACCTCTTCCAGAGGCTCCATCACAGCAGGTAGGGCGCCACGGTGGCTAGATGTTAACCACCTCGCCTGGTACACAGGAGGTCGTGGGTTCAATCCTGACCCTGACGACGCCTGCTGTCTATTTGGAGTTTGCGGTGTCTCTCTCCCCGTGGTCGTGTGGATTTTTCTCCGGGTCTTCTGGTTTTTCCCTCCACATTTAAAATCAACATCACGCGTTTAGAGTCTGGGGCCATCCATAAATGACGTCACGCGATTTTGGACGATTTTTTACCACAAGTTTTGTGGCTAATGCAGACATGATTCCTTGTAAAAGGTTTCACTTGGGTGATGTAACATCTTAACACAGCTGTTTTAAAGCTTTCGTGACTGCAGGGATTCATATTCTTGGTTCTTTCGGTAAAGTCACGTAGAATGGAAATAATAAAATAATAAAAATATAAAAACAATAAAAATGCTCACGACGTTTCGACTGCAACACAAGCAATCATCATCAGGTGTGAAATCCACAGCAAGAAAATTAGAAAAAAAAAATGTCTGTGGATTGAGAACATTTTATTGCTGTGGATTTCACACGTGATGATGATTGCTTGTGTTGCAGTCGAAACATCGTGAGAATTTTTTATTGTTTTTATATTTTTATTATTTTATTATTTCCCTTCTACGTGACTTTACCGAAAGAACCAAAAGAATATTAATATCTTAACACCTGTTTTGTTGCCAGAAAAAAGGGGAAAACCTATTTTCAAGCTGTGCCCAGTGGGTGTCGCTGTGTGTGCGTGGCACGGCGCTGCAACCCCCTCGTCTACACATCTCCAGCCTGAACCCTGCCGCCTCCCGCCCTCTCCCCGTGCCACGCAGAACATCCTCCCACGGTTCTCCACCTTCCGAGCAAAGACATCACGCTCTGCTTCTCATCGCACGGCTCGGACAGACAGACAATCGTGCTCTTGGAGGACACCCAGTCAGGTGACACGGTCATGAATAAGAATAACAACAGTTGGTATGGCAACGATTTGTATTGCAACGATTGATTTTTCTTTGAACATATGCTCAAAAATCGATGACACATTGAATACACTTATTTAACGTACCGTCAATTTTATTTAATATGTTGTCGATGTTTGAACAAGTGTGTTTCGATTTAAAGCTTTCGTGACTGCAGGGATTCATCTTCTTGGTTCTTTCGGTAAAGTCACGTAGAATGGAAATAATCAAATAAAACATAATAAAATAATTCTCACGACGTTTCGGCCACAACAACGGCTGCTTGCGTTGTGGCCGAAACGTCGTGAGAATTATTTTATTATGTTTTATTTTATTACTTTATTATTTCCATTCTACGTGACTTTACCGAAAGAACCAAGAAGAAGTGTGTGTGTGTATATATATAAATTTTAAGAATCAGAACACAGCAACAAATACCATTGCCAGAGGTTGGTATTGGTGCTGGTCAAGCTCACGGTGCAGGGCCCCCACCACGAGCCGTTTGTCGCACACACGGCCTAGACTCACAATCACAACGTTTATACGGCAGGAGGAATCCGAGGAGCTATGAAGCTCTTTTCTCACAGACGCGGTAAGAACGTTACGACAACAGTTAAAAATTAACCCGTAAAAACAAAGTTTTTCACTATAAATCCTTTATATGCGTGGCGGCTAGAGTCCTCTCGTCCTCTGGCTTGAGATGGCTGCCACCTATGGGTCAGATGATTGCCTGCCACCATTAAGCAATTGGTAATTAAATAGAAAAAAATGTTTCCTAAAAAGTAAACTTTTGGAAAAATGTTTCCACGAAAATAAATTGTCACGCACAACGAGTCTGTGTGCAAAATGTCAGCTCGATTGGATCACGGGAAGTGGGTTAAAAAACGACCGAAAGATTTGCACGGTCGTAAGCGCGCAAGCAAGCAAGCAAGTGAACTTAATATAAATGATTTAAAAAAACAAACCAGAACGGTAGACCAAAGTGCAGGAAAAGGCAAAAACACATCACCTTTGTTAAATACATTGTCGATTATTTGAACACGCGCGTACACGTTAGCACGGTCGGCTACGTATGGTGGCGAAGAAGTTCAACGTACGTACACACACGCTGCACAGTTTTCGCAGTTTTGGTGGTGGGGGGGGGCGACGTTGCGATGAGCGATCCCAGTTGGGTGATTAGCGGCGTCACGTTTGGAACGTGCTGCCCGTTTGGGACGAGGGCGGGGAAATCTATTAATACTCTTTGGTTCTTTCTGTAAAGTCACGTAGGTAGAAATACAATAAAATAAAACAAATCACGACGTGTCGATCGCAACACAAGCGATCCTCATCAGGTGGAACACCCACAGCAAGAAAATACTGAGGTAGGCGGTAGAGCTGCCGTGGCAAGAGGTTATATAGGTAAGAAAGGTGGGAGGAGCAAGGGGGGGGAGAGGGGGTGGGGTAGGGGGAGGGCCGTGTGAGCGCAAGAGGACGTGAGGCTGGGGGTGGGGAAGTGGGCGGGGCTAGAAATGGGAAGCTGAGTGTGGACACGGGGGAAAACATTCCTTGTCCCTCTTTTAATGTCAACGGAAGCCAGGCGGCGGGATCGAGCGTTGCCCCATCGCGCACACGTGGTGCTCTGGTCTCCTATTGCGTGTGAAGTGACGCCGGCACGTGTAATTATTTACGTTGCCTCTAATTCGGACACAGCGCTGTCTAGGCCCAGGCTTGTTCTTGTGGCTTGGACTTCGTCTCCCTTCGAACGTCCACGCTCCTTGAGCCTCTCTCGCTCCCCTTAGCCAATCCCTGTCCTCCTTTCAAAAACGGATCTTCTCTCTTCTCACAACCCCCTTTTCCTCCAACCTCTTTTCCTCTAACCTCATCAAAGCCTGCCTCCCGACCAATCCCAGCGGAGGCCCCTTTCGGTCAATCGGGAGACCTTGGTTTTTTATTTTCAAAATAGCCGCCAGGCTGCTCGTTCGCATGGGGTCATTTTCAGACATTGCGCATGTATAAACACTCACCGTTCACCCTTTCCCGTTTCCGAGACGGACTGCAAGTCGCCGGGTGCTGGGTGTCCCGTTCCCCGCGAGCGGCTCGGCGTTTGTTTTCTTTAGGGGGGGGGGGGGGGTGCGTAGCGCCAGCGCCGCTGTTTTTAAAGACGTCATTGCTCACCGCAGAGAACCGTAGCGACACGACCGCCGCCACACCAATGATAGCCGGCGGCAAAACTGTGCCACGCGCGGCCTCCCCCGTTGCCTTTTACTTCCGAGAAATGACTGAATGAAATGCACGCAATCATTAATGTCATCAACATCATTCTTCAGTCATCCTCAAACAATCATCAGAATTATCGTAATCAATTAAACTCCATCATTATTCTATTATATTTAACGACTGGTATCTGTCATCCCAATGGTGGATCGTGAACACATCCAGCAATCATCGCTACCTAGAGCCATCATCATCATCATCTAAATATCATCGGCATCAACATCTTCATCATTACCACCAAACCATCAATCAATGGCTTTCATCGGGTTGGCACACTTATCTCAGCCTCGCTGTGCGCTGCGTTGCACCACTGTCCAAGTAGATAACCTCGCATTCAATAAACCTTCAGAGCCAGGGTCAACATCCGACTCCAAACGTATTTAATTAATTGAACAAGGTAAAACTGATGGAAAAACACAGCACAAATACAGCATATGTTAATACTTGGAAATATCAATACAATGAATGAACACTACAGCATCATAACATTGTCTTAGATAACATGAAACTCAACAATAGATCCTGGATGGACCAGGCACCCACATTAGTACTGAACCACTATACAAGAGAGTAAGCTACTGTGTTAAGTAAGGGCACATCGTGTGATCACCATACTGCAGCCCAAATGTACAGTACCACACGTAACACTGAACTGTGGATGAGATATTTCGTTATCCTTGCTCTGAAGATCGCAATAAGGTTACATGGGTACGAGTCTGACTCGACTTATTCAATTACAGGTAACATTCACAATAAGGCAAGTGGCAGGCTTCGTTGTTGACTAGGCCTCATATTTATTATAACAATTTAACAGCATTATAAAGGCATTTACAGCATTATAACGGCCATTCTAACATTATAACAGCATTCCCAGTATTATAAGAACATAAACGAGCTTACAGACAATGCTTCTTCAAGTCCCACAATGAACAGTTGCACCTGTCTTGATTGGGACGCTGTTTGTGCCACTATTTTGTACTCTGTGTAATGACCGATACCCTGCCGTATGGCTGAGAGGCTGTCAAATCGTAACTTCCTGGTCACGTGACCAAACTCAACCTCCAAACAGGAAATTCATGTGTACACACACCCCCACACCTGTCGTTAGGCAGAAGAACACTCGTGCCTCACAACACCAAGGCCCTGAGTTCGATTCTCTGACCTGGGTCACCTTCCTGTGTGGATTTTACATTTTCTCTCCCCCTGTTCTGCATGGGTTCCCTCCGGGTTCGCCAGTTCCCTACCACACCCCCCTCCTGGCGCCTGGGCACCGGGGGGGGGGGTGCAGTTGCACCGCCTGCATACTCTCCATCTACGCCACTAACTGGAGCCCTAGGGCCAAGCCTTATTGTGAGCTTTACGAGCCTCTAGAATTAACAGTGAACCCGAAGGCAGCCTTAGCCTGGCTGCACGAGCCTCTGGAATGGAACCATGAGTCCAAGTGGTGGAGCACGATTGGCGTGGGCCCTGTGCAAGGAAGGAAGTGGGCCGCTCCCTCTCCAATTCCCCCCCCCCCCCCCCGCCATACCTGGGCACCTCTGGCCCTCCGGCCACAGTTCCGGCTGCACCACACAATAGCTAGGCCACTGTCCTTTGGTCCGCATTAAAAATACAATACGCTTTAGGTCCGTTAACCTGGCCTCCCAGACTATTATGTGAAACCAGGGGCACATGTTCAAGCAGAGGAAATGCTGCAATGGCTTTGACCTTACGGCTCACCATCGGCGGAGTCAGGCTTTGTTAAACAATCGCCGCCGGTTTTCGGTGGCGATTGAATAGGGGCCCCCGTGAGCGCAGTAATCAAATGTGTTTTCTCGAATTTCATTTGAGGCGGCGTCCTTTGAGGCTTCGGAGGTCAGGGCTATGAGCTGGCGCAGCCGAGACGCCCGGTTCAGATCGATTAAACCCGGGCTCTCAAGCGCGACAATTGTACCCAAACAACAAAAGGTCAGCCCTATCGCATCCGGACTCGGTTCTGCATTTCACTTGGGCCAAACTCCAGCGCGGAGGATTCACCGCGTCGGATTGAGCGGCAAGCGGTCCGAGCGAGGGAGCACTCTTCCACAATGCGTGGACCAGGGTGTGCGTCACTTAGCAAAATAAGAGATTTCAGAAACACTTCTCTGATACCCGCTTTCCCTTGTGCCATTCGCAACGTAGTGGGGGCGGGAGGAGGGGTTGGAGATCTTTTACGGGAATTCAGAATGGATTCTTCATATTGTGATATTACACAGATAGCACGGGAGAAAATAAATTGGGGGGGGGGGGGATGACGATCGTTTTTAATGGGGAAAGAACGGATAATAGTACACCGTAACGTGATAACAAATGTAGGTCAATAGCTTTAAAAAGTCAGAGTCTCTCAACTTGTTCGCTATCATTGTCAACGCGTGCCAGGTGGTCTCCAGAGTCAGGAGGCACATTTCTCGTGGCATTTGTTGCATATTCTCAAAAGTGTCAAAACATTGTTTTGAAGCACCCTGCGTGTATTATCACCACGTTACGGGGGAGGGGGGGGGAGGACGTCAACGTAGGCCTCCAGTCCGCGTGTTGTCCGCGGGGCCCTGGTCGGTTTGCTTGAGTCGGTGGGTAATCTGTGAACACAGCTGGGGGTGAGCCCAGCCTCACCACCGCGGTGATTCAGTCGACCCGGTGACCCTTGTATAGCCCCCAAGGAATTTTGTCTTGGAGGGCTGTCTTCGCCAGGTCGAATAATGTTGATTTGATTGAACTGCTTTATTGATTTGGTCTACTGACGTTTTGATTGCCTCGTTAATCGGTTAATTGAATGGTTAGGTAAATGTTTGATTGATTGACTCATTGATCTGTTGAAATATGCTCACTCAATTGACTTGTTTCTTGAATGATTTTTTGCATTGATTGCCCTATTGGAAGCAGAGGCAACGAAAGTAAGTCTGTTCCAAACTTCAGGAACTGCATAGAAGATAAATGTTCCACTGTCACTGAACGTTCCATCGTCACACCACTGAACGTTTAGTGTTACACCGCTGAACGTTCCATCGTCACACCACTGGACATTCCACTGTCACACCGCTTAACATCGCGCTGCTGTGCACATTCCGTGCAATGGGTGCAGGGGTGTCGGTGAGCACCAAGGTGGGCACCAAACGCAGAGGCAGCTGGCACGGCTATGCTGAGGTCAACATCCAGGTCCCGACCGTCCAGGGCAGCCTGAAGATCGGCGTCACCGCCACCCACCTGCACCTCAATCTGCCGCACAGCTTGAGCGTGTCCCTGCAGACGAACAGCAACTACCAGATCGACAACGTCACTGTTCGTGTGGAACGGGGCAAGGCGGTGATCGTGAGTGTCGCCGGCGGCGTGGAGATCGTGGTGTCGACGCATGGCACCCAGCGCCGACATCAGCTGGCGCTGGCCGTTCTGAATCCGCAGGGGTTGTCGCCAGCGACCACGGGGCTCCTGGGTGAGTGAGCGGACCGGGAGTCTTGCACCATTTGTCACAACTGTCATGCCGGAGCGTCGAATCGAGCCGGCGACCGTTGGGAACGCCAGTCCGATGTGCCAAACCTTACACCGCCGTGGCAGGTCCCAGCTCCGTATCGGCGCCCTTTAAAAAAAATGTATCACAAATTTCCCTTCGTCCGAAATGCGAAACATCGCAGCCGTCGCAACATTTCCCTGGGAGCCTCTCGCTCCTAAACTATGAAACTGAACTATACTATTTTATTTGACTGGGTAAGGCCCAGAGGTCGCAAACTGGTTTTGATTCCTTACCCGTACCCGGCCGCACCAGGGTCGCAAACGGGTACCCGTACCCTACCCGATACCCGGCCTGGTAGCCGGGTATCGGGTAGGGTACGGGTACCCGATTGCGACCTCTGGGATGAAGCCATGTTGCAGGCGCGGGTGGGTTGATTCTAGGAACTTGAATTGTGAGAAGAGACAAGACGTTGGGAAATGAGTGACAAACGGTTACTCACCAGTGACTCATGGCCTACCCGTACCCGGCCGGGTACGGGTAGCCGGCTATCGGGTAGGGTACGGGTATCGGGTACCCGATTGCGATCTCTGGTAAGGCCCCACTGAGCTGCACAGATATTTTTCAGAAGCGACCTGACGATGACAAATAATGGCTCAATGAAGTAGCGGCGTATTGTCACGTGGAAGTTTACAGCAGCCAAATGCTCTTAATCGCGTGATGTTGATTATAAATGCGAAGGGAAAAACCGGAGGACCCGGATACAAATTCATACAACCACGGGGAGAGACACAGGCAAACTCCAAAATATACAATAGGTGTCACGGTTGGGATCAAACCCCCTATCTGTATGCCAGGCGAGGTAGTTAACATCTCACCACCTTGGCGTCTCAAGACGTTCCTCGTGCGACTCTCTGCTGCATCGACATCCCAGTTTAAAGGCGGCCTTCTTACACTCCGGAGGAGGACCCAAGAGAACTTGAGACGGACTCAATCAGAGAGCGGCCGCAACGGCGTAGAGGGATCGGGAGCGAGAGGTTAGGCCCCCGTGCCGATATAAAGGCGATCAGAGTGGCAAAATAAGTTCCCTGTGCTGCAGGAGGGGACTGCGTGCCCATCATTAGGACCTCCTGAACACAGCTAAGCCAAGGGAACTGGCGTGTGCGGAAACCGGCAGGGGTTAAAGGGGTGTGCCAGGATTGGCTGTCGAAACGTCCGGAGATGAAACGACCACGGCTACGGTCGGAGCATCTTCTTGTCGAGATCTCTTTGCCCCTTACCCCTATTTGTTGAGATGTCAAGTTCTCTCTCTACCCCTCCCCCCCCATCCCAGGCGTGCTTCTGCACCAGGACGTGACGGTGCTTCCTCCTCTCGATACTACCGCGTACCCCGGGCTGAGCACACACCTGGCCCCGTCCATCTCCATCGGCTCGCGCACGCTGAGCGTCCTGAGGAAGGACCTGGAGCCCGTGACCTCGGGGTCACCGTCGGAGTGCCTGCAGACCGACTTCGCGCTGCTGGGCGCCTAGGCTCTCGTGTCAGTCGCCAAGTCGGGAGCGAAGACATTTTTGACGATTTCGCCCGGCCACCGTCATCACTGCTCACTTGTCGTCGCCGAGTCGCGGGCGCTCATTCATTATAGGAGGGGTCCTGGCTACATCTCACGGATCGACGATTTCCGTGGGTTTTTTTTTGTTCATAATCGTTGAAAGTTTTTTGTTTTTCGTGGACCGTGTCGCCCACGATTCGCATCGTGGGGGGGGGGGAATCTTTAATGTCTACCATGAACACAAACCACGCGAGGCTAAATGATTAATAACAGGCGCTGCCGGTGGCGAGGTGCTAACTACCTCGCGTGGTATACAAGAAGTGGTGGGTTCGATCTCGACGCTGACGCCTGCTGTATATTTGAAGTTTGCATGTATCTCTCTCCCCGTGGCCGTGTGGATTTTTCTCCAGGTCCTCCGGATTTTCAGCTCCACATATATAATCAACATCGCGTGTTTTAGAGTATTTGGATGTAATAAATGTACGCGTGATGACAAGCCACTTCGATGAGCTGTCATTTGTGTCCAAGTCACTTCTGAAAAAGAACTACGTAGGTCAGTGGGCCTGGCCTGGTAACATAAAATAAAAAGTTAAAACAGTTTTAATACACCCGCAGTATAAACCAGGGTGGCTAGAAGGTTCGAACCACGAACCTCTGTAACAGCGGTGGAAACCGATTCGGCATGACCGCACGTCAGGGCACCTGCAGGCGATCGATATAATAACAAAAAAACGAGCGGCTGGTGGCCACAGTTGCTGTGTGGGATTGGCCGGGAGGTTCACCTTGGGGATGGCGGGGTGGGTGAGTGGGGGGGTAGAAGGCCGTAAGATGGGATGACGAGGTGTAAGACCGTCGGGGGCGGTTAAGTAAGAGAGAAAGGTGATTGGTGGAGAAGAGGGAGGAGGTGGGGCACGACAAGAGGACATTCTGGAAGGTTCTAAAAGAAAGGGAGGGGCGGCTCGGAGTATAAAAGGGGGAGGGGGTCGTGGAGAGAGCACACAGTCTTTTTTGGTGGCGGCGATTGCCAGAGCGTTGTGGTGTTGTGGGAATTTACTGACTTGCAGTGGTTGTTGTACGCATGTATGCACGTGTGTACGTTGAACGTCTTTCGCGCCGTACGTAGCCAACCGCGCTAATCGGAAGTATCTTGGCTGCAGCACGTGACATTTTTCATAAAATCCACGTTGACACCACCTGGGCAAGGTCAAATATAATGGAAACCTATTTGTCGTCATATCACTCAGTTCCCCCTCCACCGCCGCCCATGGAACTAAACGGATATATCCCTTGTTAGAGCTTTAAAGGACAACATGCAGCGTGTTCTCCTATAACGCGGTAGTAGTTGCCTTCCTGGAGAACAAGCAAGTTATGGAAAAAACGGCGTGATAATAAATAATAATATAGGGGGCAAAGCGCAGCCCGCGATAGCACGCGAGATGCGTGCCGAACAAAGACTGAGGCGCGTGGGTAGCATCTCAAAGCATCCAGCAGCATCCCAATGTCCTGTGCGACGAGGCTACGCCGAGGCAGCTGTACGACCCTTTGTTCCTACTCGTGCTGCGACGCAGTTCCATTGTGTCCAATTCATATCCGCGTTATAAAAACATAAATTCCCTAGTACATTCGTCATCGCGTTATATATCCAATTCGCGTTATGAAAACACGCGGACTGTACTCACCTTTCTACATAAACTATTAGCGAAGGCACCAGTGACTGGACGGTTGCCAAGGGTCAATTCTCGATTACCTATATCTGCGAAATGGGCGGTCACATTTACCTAAACCTTCGGTGGGAGCAATTCTTTGCCAAATGCAAAAGTGGTCCGCCAAATTTCACCGAAAGCTGATTCATTTGGTGTGGAAATTGCCCCAAAGCGGAGAAAGATATGATGAGCTGGAATTTAAATATTGCGGGCAGGGTGGTGGTGGTCGTGGTAAACTCTCATGCGTTCAAGAGAATAGGTTTTGCAACGATGCATTGATTTTCCGTCAATTGAAATTGACCATTGTGGCCGTGATGCAGGTATCTGATCCTGTGGGAGAGAATCGCCTGTTCAAGAGTCATTAAAACGTTACATCGAGGCTCTGGGAGTGGACACAACTTTACAAATGAAAGGCAAAAACGTGAGCCAGAAGAGAACCCGATTCCTAACTTGAACCTCAAGGAAGATGTTTTTACAATAGTTGTGCAAGATCCATCTAAAAGTTTCTTATAGCTCCATATTTGTCTCGTTATGGTTGGGGGCCTGCTGCTGTTACGTGTGGGGTGGTGGCACCCGGTTCTGAACCTCACAGCACTTGGTTCTGAGTGAAGCAGCAGTCGGGGTGATTGATGATCCAGCAGTCAACGATTCACTCCACTCACCCACCCATTCACTCACTCACCCTCACACCCAGTCACTCAGCGATGGATGATCCAGCAGTCACCCATTCACTCACGCACCTACACATTCAGGGTGATTGATGATCCAGCCCTCACCAATTCACTCCACTCACTCACCCTCACACCCCCGGTCACTCAATGATCAATCAGATTCTTTAATTATAATTGAGGAATCCGATGAGCTATAAAGTTATTTTTCGCAGATGTCCAGTCGGGGCGGGTCAGCAAGTTACAACAACAGACAATACAACAACCGGATAGGAGTGCAAAGTATGTGAAAGGTAAGCAAATATTTAAAATAAATCCGTGTTTATCTTACCAGCTGAGGCCCACTGAGCTATTAGCTTCTTTTTCAGGAGCGACCTGGCTATCGAAATGATAGCTCAACGAAGTGGCCTATTATCATCATCACGTGGACATTTATAGCAGCCAGCAACTCGCTGTGGGGACAGTCAGAGACGGAGAAAGAGACCAAGGGACGGGGTTGGTGGAAAGGCGAAGGTTTAAGGAGAATCTTCTGGAAGGTTCCAGGAGGGACGGGGGAGGAGGGGGATGCCGAGGGGGGGGGGGGGGGGTGGCTACGTAAGCGCGGGGCTGGCATGGGGAGGGAGCTACCTCCTCCGACGACGCTTACTCGAGGTAACGCGTGAGTTGTGCTGCTGAAGCAATGCAGGCGGTGGTGGTGGTGCCTTACCCGGCACCACTCATGTGGACTTTCAATAATCATCTTCTTAGGTTTTTTCGGTAAAGTCACGTAGAAAGTAAAATAAAATAAAAACAAAAATCACGACGTTTCGGAGGCAACGTCGTTTGTTTTTATTTTATTTTACTTTCTACGTGACTTTACCGAAAAAACCTAAGAAGATGATTCCTTGCAGTCACGAAAGCTTCAAATCTAGAATTTCAATAATCAATTAAATTGATAAAGCGCCCATAAACAATGGTTCTCGGGGCGCTATGCATGGGAAAGGCGGAACATGGTTTGAACAAGAAGCAAGTAAAGAAGACGTTTGCAAATAACTAAAAGAGAAAGCCATTTAAACATTTTATGCGTTTTCAGTCGAGATTTGAAGATTTCTTCTTTTTAAGTGTCCTGGACGTCCGCTGACCTCGAAAAGGGGACAAGGCATTCCAGAGTTTTGGTGCCACAAATTGCAATGCCGCCGTCACAACCCCCCTCCAAGTTGTGAGGATCGCGAAGTGGGATCGTTGCAAATGTAGAGACATAAAGTGTCTCTGTGGCGTATAAGCTGACGACTACCACAACGGGTGAGTGAATGCGCACTTACCTCTTGATGTGGGCTGACGGGGACGCATCGGAGGAGCGGGCCCGCTAAGCGGGGTCCCGTCGGAGAGATAGAGAGGACGTGCCGACACAGAATGGTAAAAGGGGTCCGGAAACGGGGGCCCGGGGGGGCCATGTCACGCTGGCTCCGGTTCCGTCACGAGAGACTGAGGAAGGGGCGTGGTGAGAGGCGGAGCGAGGCCACACTCGAGGATATAAAGGACGGAGGCGGAGCGATCGGGTTGGTCTAGCGGGAGAGCTATGTGTGGTCGCATCGGGGGGGGGGGGGGGGGGGGGAGCTGGAGAACGTGGGTCGTAGGGACTCAGTGAGGCAGGCACCCCTTCTCCCTTTTTGGGGTCTAGAATAGCCCTGAGTATGGTTAACTTGTAAGCCTGTTAAAGTGTTAATAAATCGTGGTGCCTCCAGACTTCAGTGTGTGCCTCGTCAGATGCACACTACATCTGGTGCCAGAAGTGAAAATACTGTTAGGTTTGGCATAGGATTAAAATTTATACGAGACAACATATCAAAATGTCTTCGGAGGACGAAGATGCGGAGGGGGTAATCCCTCAGACATCCCCGGGAGAGGTGGGTCCGGAGACGAAATACGAGGGGTTTAGGCCTGCAGAGCAGCGCCTGGAACGTGACCTCACCATACATCGGCGGCGAGGAGAGACAGGCGAGCGCGTGGCCAGTAGTTGGCCGATCTGCTGTCTGCCGCAGCAGTACTTGTGGCGGAGATGGGCCTGGACGAGCCAGCCGAACGAGTCGGAGGATCGAGGCCACGAGGTGGGGACTCTGCCGTCGCTACGTCCGAACCGCGGGAAGCGCGGGAAGTGTAGCCCGCACAGGCGGCCGCCATTTTGAACAGTGCGCGGGAAGGGATTCCCGCCATTTCGGGCGTCCCGCCAAAATGGCGTGCGGAGGATCCCGAGCTGAAAAGGCATTTTCCCTTCGTGAAAGACTTCATCGCGGCAGGCGGAGTTTGGATTGCTTTCAGCCGCCGCTTCACTGCTTCGTGCGAAATGGTGGAGTGGACAGAGGGGGAGGCGCTGCGGGCACTCCCTACGGTGTTGGATGATGGCGCCTTGGGTGCGTTTTACTCCATTCCAGCCGAGGATCGGGTGACGTTGGCTCAAGCTCTTCAGCAGATGGCGGGGATTTTCGACCCGCCATCTAACATGCGTCATAAGTTTGCTGTGCGGCGACGTGAGGATTCCGAGACGCCTCTTGTTTTCCTCAGCGCACTTATTTAATTGGCCCAGGCGGCATACCCTAAAATGGACAAGGATGGCCTTGATGCATTGGTTTTGGACCGCATGCTGGGGTTGGCCCAACAGCTCGACATTGTGCTGCCATCCACCGATGACGACGACTTGACGTCGCTGAGTCGCCAGGTGTATCCAGGCCCACCTCAATGGCAAGCGCCGAGCGAAGGTGGTGGCGTGCGCGGGTCCTGCTGAAGATGAAACAGCCGATGGGGTCGAGTCCTCTCAAGCCTTTGCGTCGCTCAACGACGGCGGATGGAAGAAGACCGAGTCAGGGCAGAGGGATGACCGTGATCGATGGACGGGGGCCCTCTCCAGGCCCGCGTCATCCCCCGTCATGTGCTTCAAGTGCGGTCTTCCAGGCCACATCTCCAAGGGGTGCCGGACCGACCATGGGGGTACATCCAGGATGCCGTCATCCTCGGGGCGACACTCTTCCAGGTCGCAGAGCCCCCAGGCGAGTCATGTTGCACCTAACACCTGGCCCTCACACTCACCTCATTCATCCGGCTCGGGCGTTGGTCTCCATTCGCTCGTGCTGCAGGGCGAGTAGTTCGAGATTTAGCGGTCGCCGGGTGGCCACTGCGACCTGCTCAGTGGTCGGAGTTGGGCCAATGTATTGTGGCTGCAGCTGCGGCATCCTCGGCCGTCATTGGATTGGAGCAAGGGATGGTGTGAATGCTTATTGATACGGGAGAATCCACTACCATCATATCTGAAACTATTTTTGATTGCTTACCTGCTAAATCGGCTACCCTCTGCCCGGTTGACGTCCCATGTTTTGTGGCAAATGGCGGTTCGTTGGGAATTATGGGGCAAGTGTTGGCTACCGTGGCCATTGGCGACATTCAATTAATCGGCCTGGTATTAGTTTCGAAATCTTTGGCCGTGCCCTGCTTGCTCGGAACGTATTTTCTCGGGAAAATGCCCCTCAAGATTCTCATTGACCAAGGGTGGCTAGAATTGCCGTCCGGCTGTAGAATGGCGTTTTTGCCCTTGCCCACTCGACTGTGAAGTGTTAATGCGGTAATCCCTGCGCTCGTGCAGGAAAGGGTTAAAATTCCCCCTGGGGCTCAAATGCTCGTGCCCTTGTGCCTCAGGAGGGAACTCGATGGGGAGGCCACCAAGGGAGGTATTCTGTTAACACCATCCAATAAAATGAGTCGGGGACTTATGTTGGTGGGAGCCCAAACTATCATCACAAGTAACCAGCAACCTTTCATTCAAATTCTTAACACTGGTCTTGGGCCCACTGTCATTCAGGCAGGCACAGTCCTAGCTCACGCATCGCCTGCAGAGGGCGATGTAGAGGGGATGGGCCCCATTGAGATTATCGCAGCTGCGGAGTGGGGGGGGGGATAGCGACGAAGCATGAGTGGACACACTCTGTGCTGAAAGCCCTGACTTGTCGGAGGTGCAGAGGTCGGCGTTGCGTGCGCTCATTGTGGAATTCTCGGATGTGTTTAGCAAATCCAAATATGACATTGGCCGCACGTCGTTGGTAGATCATCACATCGACACAGGAAATGCGGCCCCCATTCGCCAGAACCCGTACAGGCTAAGCCTGACGGAGGAGCATGTTCGCCATGCAGTCGAGGAGATGCTAGCCGCAGATATCGCCCCTTCAACTAGTCCGTGGGGGGCTCCTATTGTCGTCAAGAAGCAGAATGGCACCTTGAGGTTTTGTGTGGATTTTCAGAAGTTGAACAAGGTATCTGTTGTCGACGCGTACCCGTTGCCGCAGATGTATGATTCCCTGGATGACCTGTCGGTGGCTCGATTCTTTTCTACCCTTGACTTGCTTTCCGGCTTTTGGCAGTTGTCCTTAGACGACAGTTCCAAGCCTTAAACGGCATTTTGTACTCCCCAAGGCTTGTTTGAGTTTAATCATCTTCCAATGGGACTCCATTCCAATCCGGCCACGTTCCAACGGCTTATAGAATTGGTTTTGGCAGGGCTCCAGTGGGATTCGTGCCTCATCTACCTCGATGACGTTATTGTCTTTGCACGGACGTTCGAGTAGTACCTGCAGCGGTTGCGAGCGTGTTTTCTTAAAATCCAGGCGGCCAACTTGAAGTTAAGCCGCAGAAATGCCATTTCCTGCAAAGGTCGGTGCGATATCTGGGCCACATTGTCAGTTCAGTTTCATTTATTTGGAATAACCCTGAGCCATACGGCTCTTGATTCGGGTGCAACCACAGTGAATCCCGGAATAGCGACAGACACCGACAAAACTGCATGTGTGCGTATGTGGCCGACCCCCAAGACGGTGGGTGAGGTCCGCAGTTTTGTCGTGTTTGCCTATTACAGCCGATTTGTGCCCGGCTTTGCCACTATCGATAAACCGTTCCATGCCCTTACTGCCCAAGGCCAAAAATTTTGTTGGGGCGTGGAAGAGGAGGCGGCATTTGTCGCACTACGGGAGGGATTGGTCAAAGCGCCCCCTTCTCCACTATCCGATTTCTCCCGACCTATTCCCCTCGTCACAGACGCCAGCAACACTGGAATTGGCGCCGTGCTGTCCCAGGTGGTTGACGGAGTCAAAAGGGTCATGGCGTATGGGAGTTGTGTTATCCCCTGCGGAACGGTACTGTGTAACGCGACGAGAATTTCTGGCCATCGTCTGTTTTGTCCAGGTATATAGTCCGTACCTCTATGGGAGGGCATTTCAGGTGCGGTCGGATCACGCGACGCTTCAGTACGCACTACGGGCTGAACAGCTCTCGAGATGCCTGGATGTCCTGCAGGACTATACCTTTACAGTGTTGTACAGAAAGGGTGTTTGCCATAATAACGCGGACGCTCTTTCGAGATTGCCACTTCATGCGCGTATTTCATGGGTTCAGGACGCTGTAGAACCCTTACTGGAGAGTTGGCTCAGGCTATGGTGGCGTCTGCAGACGTTCTGCCTGACACGGTCCAGATGCGTGACAGAACGCTCGGCCTCACGCATGACGAGTGGGGGCAACTCCAGATGGAGGACGCTTCCCTGCTCAGACAGCGGAAATGCATCGGTAAGACAGAGGGTCGAGGAGTTTCGCCGGTGATTCTTGACAGGGGCATGATGATGAAATGGGATGAACTCCATCGATATGCAATTTTGTTGCCACTTGTTCTGCGGGGAAAGGTTATACGGGTGGAGCCCGAGCGGTTAATGCACCTCAGGGTCCATAAAACATTGCCTACTCTAAAGTTTAATTTGTATGGCCGGGTTTGGCCGATGACGTGTATAACGTGCTGCAGGGTTGCACGGAATGTGCTCGCCGCGAATCTCTGTCGAGAGCGGATCGCCCACCCCTGAAATCCATGTGTTTCCTGGGTGAACGAACTCGTCGCGCTTGATGTTCTCGGCCCGTTCCCCACCACTCCGTGGGGAAACAGATATTTATTGGTAGGGGTGGAATATTTGACACGTTGGCCGATGGCCTGGCCGCTACGGAACCAATCAGCGGAAGTCATCACAAACGCGTTCCTTCATGGTTACGTACTGGATAAAGACGCTCCTGAACGTCTCTTAACGGACCAGGGCAAAAAAAATTCGTCCAAATTGTTGGAGGTTTGTGGGTAATTGGGTACCCGGAAAGTGTGCACGTCACCCTATCACCCCCAGACAGACGGTATGGTGGAGAGACTTCGATGTTGTGCCAATGTGTCAATGATTCCCAGTCGGACTGGGACTTGCATGTTCCAGGTGTGCTCGCCGCATATAGTACTGCCCCACACGCATCTACCGGGTTTTCCCCATTCTTATTTATGTATGTGTAATAAAGGACTCTTTAGGCGATGTAGGTCTCCGTTTGTCCTTTATTGGGTTCTTGTCTCGCACCCCGCGGCGTCCACGGTCGGACCCGCGCCTTTTCTGTCGTGCACCCCGCGCACGCGTCGTGTGCCCCGAACACCCCGCAGCCACACCGCTGCTCCGTGTGCCCCGCACCCTCTGCAGCCACACCGCTGCTCCGTGTACCCCGCACACTCTGCAGCCACACCACTGCTCCGTGTGCCCCACGCACTCCACTAACTCCTCACACCCCGCTAGCTCCTCACACTCCGCTAGCTGCTACCCCACATACACCGCTGGCCGACGGTGCCGTGACTCCGACCTCGTGGCAAATGGCGCCACTCCTCCGCCACCACCCAGCGTGGCTCTCCCCTATTTCCACTCTCTTCCATCTCCCAGATCTCTTCCAGCTCTCACCCTATATCCTCCTTCTCACGTGACCCTGACTCCTCCTTCCCGTACTGCCCCTGTCTCTGCCCCCACTCACCCAGACTCCCATTGGAGCCGAGGTGAGCAGTGGCTCCTCCCACACGTTCCGTCGACCAGGCTCCGCCTCCCCAATACTCCGGCCCGTGTGAGTGGCGTGGAGGCAGCACCCACCCTGGTCTTGCTCGCATTACATATGGAAGGGAGCGTGACCCACCAATTGATGCACAACTCAGGCCGATGCATAATTGTAATAATATTTCAGACCCCATGCGTCTTACCTTGCGACGGTTGGCCAAAGCTCGGAAGGCGTCTCAGGGAAACTCAGCCTTAAGGCAGGCAGCCAAAGAACGGCTTGTTAAGCCCCGCCAGTCCGCAACTATATGGACACTTGGGGACAAGGCGTGTCTCCACTGCCCCCATGTTCCAGTGGGCACCTCCCCCAAATTACAAACCATGGCAGGGGCCTGTGGAAGTGGTGGAAGTCAGGAGTCCTCAGTGCGTTCGGATTCAATGTGGTCGTCGCCGTTGGTTTGTGTACCCGTTGTGGCTGAAGCGTTTTTTTCCACTTGACGTTAGCTTGTCATCTCCACTCCCCGAGGGCTGGGTGTCTGTCGGGCCCGGCGAGCTGGGGCGCGCATCGGATGATGTCCTTCCTCAGGGCAGTTCGAAGGTTCTGCCCACAGGGTCCACGGGCCAAGCGCCCCTGACGTCGCTGGCGATTCTGGCCCGGGGAGAATGGGGGAGTCCGGAGACACCAGACACGGGCGTCTTGTCAGAGTCGTAACGCAATGGATGAAGGCCTTCCCAAGCCGCTGCTCTCTCTCAAGGATTTCTCAGAACCATTTATACTAGACACCAACACTAGCAATACTGGAATTGGCAGGGTGCTCTCCCAGAATATTGATGGCGTCGAGAGGGTCGTTGCTTACGGTAGCAGGGTGTTGTCTCCTGCTGAGCAACGCTATTGTGTGACCCGATGTGAACTGCTGGCCATCGTGTTCTTCATTCAGCAATACAGGCCGTACCTATACAGTCGGTATTATACCGTTCGGTCCGACCATTCAGCGTTGCAATATGCTCTGCGAGTAGACCAACTGTTCGGCCAGCTTTCCCGGTGGCTCGAAGTCCTTCAGGACTACAATTTCACCGTCACTTACCGCAAGGGTACACAACACACTAACACCGATGCGCTGTCTCGTCTCCCACTGCTGCAAAAATGTGCTTGTTTCTTGGGGTCGGGCCATTGCAAGCCGCCACTGACCGACCTTGTCGCGCCTCTCGCGACGGTGGCCATTGCACTTCCCTCCATATCGGCTCCGATGGCCGACCCCGTCGATCCGACGGCCTGCGATGACTTGCTGGGGTTAACGTTGGCGGAATGGGGTCGGCACCAGGTGGATGACACTTCCTTGCTGGCTTTGCGCCGTCGTGTCAATGATTCGGCCCCACGCCAGGGCTGGTTCGCTTCCTTAATTATACGTCACGGCTTCCTGCCAATACAAAATTGTTGTACCCTCGACCTTAAGGGGTAAGGCCGTGTGGGTGGCACACGAACGGTTGTTGCACCTGGGCGCCCATAAGACCATTGGCTTGTTGCATCTACAATTCTTCTGAACGGGCATGTTACGCGACGCGATTGACATTCTGCGGGGATGCACCCAGTGCGCATGCCGGAAACCGCCGGCGAAGCCTGCGTATCCACCCCTGCAGCCCATTTCGATGTCTCGCGTGAACGAGCTGGTGGCTCTTGACATTTTGGGACCCTTTCCTACTACGTAACAAGTACCTTTTGGTTGGGGTGGAGTATTTTTCTCGTTGGTCCATGACCTGGGCCCTCCCCAACCAGTCGGCAGCAGCCGTTGTGGACGCCTTTGTTCAGGGCTACGTCCTGGACAAGGGCGCTCCCGAACGGCTGTTGACCGACCAGGGAAGAAATTTCTCCAGTACCCTGTTACGTGATGTGTGCTGCCTGTTGGGCACAAAGAAGGTGCGTACTTCGCCCTACCACCCTCAAACCGACGGCATGGTCGAGCGCCTTCATAGAACCCTCACTTCTATGCTGTGCCACCAGGTTAACGAATCCCAGCTCGATTGGGACTTACAGGTTCCGGGGGTCCTCGCCGCATACTGCATGGCGCCACACGCGGCGATCGTCTTTTCTCCATTTTTTTACGTATGGTAGAGATGCCATTCCCCCCGCCGACGTTTGCTTGAATATAGAGCAGCCACCGTGGAAATCTAAACTCACGGACCACCTGCGGTTCAATCTCCATGAGCTGGCGGAGGCGCGCGAGGCTGCCATCGAAAATTCTGCCTCCCGCCAGCGGGCCAATTCACGGCTGCATGCCCCTCGGACGTCCACGCATAAGTGGACGGTGGGGGACAGAGCCTGGCTTCATTGTCCCCAGGTGCCGGTGTCCACATCAGCTAACCTTCTTAAACTATGGCGGGGTCTGGTCGAAGTTGTCGAGGTTGTTCGACCGCAGTGTGTTAAAATCTGTTGGGGAAGGCATCGCTGGTTTCTCCCCCCTTCCCGGTTGAAGCCTTTCATTGCGCTGCTTGTTCCCGTGTCACACACAAATCACGTGGGCCGAGCGTGTGACGCGTCCGACGAGCCAAGTGATGCCTTGTTGGTGCCTAACCCTCAGCGCAGATGTGTCATTCCTCCTGCAGGTGACGTGGAAAGGGGCCGGGCAGGCCACGGTCGCCCACAGTGGACACCGAGTCATCAGGGGTCTCCACGGAGATGCCTGCTGACTTACCCGACACGCTTGTCGATTCCCCTGTTCCACCTGCGCCGCCGAAGCCACCCGTCCCCTACGACGGCCCAGCGAAACACACGCGCGCTAACTCTCGAGGGTTCTCATGAGGGCCTCGTTGTTCCCTCACACGTGAGGGGTCCTTACCTTTCGTGACACGGTCCCGTCCCAAAATCGTTTTTCCTGCATTGCCCGTTGGCTGCTGTTGTCGCGTCGCGTGGATTCACTCGGGTGTTTTCGGTTCGCCATGTAGATATGTTGTGTTTGTGCGTGGGGGGTATTTATATTTGGGGTTCTTGTTGCGTTTCGCGAGGCACACGCATTCTGCTTGCATGTTCGTGTTACAATGTTTTTTCATTGTTACAGCCGGGACAGCTGTGGCCTCCAAAGGGGAGGGTGATGTAGAGGTGATTGCCACTCACCATTCAATAGCCCTGCAGTACCACTGGGTGTCAACATGGTGCAGCAGCGTTACCTCAAGGGGAAAATGCCAGGGGTCAAACAGAGGTAACAGCGGATCCCAATAACGGATCCTGAGGGGATGAGGTCACCTCCCAGGATAAACCAGAAGATTCCAAAAAGGGGGCGTGGCTATGGCGGAGCCAGCCACGATCCGGTATATAAGCAGGAGCGCTGAGAGCTCTGGCTCAGTTATCTCCACACCGAAGACTGAAGCCCGGGCTGAAGATAGGACCCTGGACCCCAAGCTCTACAGTCCTTCTCAGGGCTGGAGCTCAGTGAGGCCAGTGGTCGGGGGTAGAATAGGTCCCTGAAGATAGGACCCTGGATCCAAGCTCTACAGCCCTTCTAAGGGCCGGGGCTCAGTGAAGCCAGTGGTCAAGACCCACAGACCAAGTGGTCAGGTCAGTCAGCCTCCCCTAGGTCCCAGCCGGAAGACGTTAGGCTAACGGGTCACCAGTGTTAGATCTTGCCGAGTCCGGAGGCCATACCTCCCCAGGATCCGGGTAAGGGGACCGTCATACCCCTTGTGTGTTAGGGACTGTGTCGAAGAAAGACAATAAAGTAGTGTGCCTCATAAATAAGTTTATTCATCAATATTTACAACACTACACATGTTTGCGTACACCTTTTCCTCCAGTTCTTCTTTCCGAAGTGGAAAGGATGCCTTTAGATATGGTGATAAGTCCATCTATGCCATCAGCAAGAATTCTACCATTTCCAATATCAAGAAGATGCTTCAGCAAAGTTTCCTGCCTCTGGGTCTCCATGGAGATATACACGCATTTTTGTAGTTAGTCTCAGTTGCATTTCGTGCCTCCAGAGGAATGAAGACTTGATGCAGGCATTTAACTCATCAGCTTTGGTTCCTCGAAGTACTACAGGTAAGGTTTGTCGGAAGTCACCAGCCATGAGAAAAGTTACACCACCCATAATCCTGGAATTGTTGCGGAGGTCCTGCAAAGTTGTGTTGACAGCCTCAAATGCTCCCTTGTGGGACATGGTGCATTCATCCCACACTATTAATTCACAATTAACCGGGACTTGTGCAAGGGCAGTCCCCTTTTAAATATTACAAACAGGGGTTTCTTGTCGGGATAGATCTAATGGAAGCTTGAATGTGGAATGGGCAGTTCTTCCTCCAGTAAGCAGAGTTGCTGCAATCCCTGATCATGCAACAGCCAGAGTAATTTTCTGCCTCTGGCGAACCTTAGCCAGGAGCAGGTTGAGAACAAAGGTCTTCCCAATACCACCAGGTGCATCAAGAAAAAAATATGCCTCCATTTTTAGACACAATGTCCTCGAAGATTTTCGTGTAGGCTTCTCTTTGTACATCCATCATCTTTGGTTCATTTTCCTCAATACATTTAAGAAGCTCTAAATCATTATAGGATATTTCACATAGGATCTCTTGTGCAAGGGCATGCAGGTTGTCCCTGGAGGGTGTTGGTAGTCCGATAGACTTGAGGTCTTTTCCACCAATGGAGTGAAGTTTGTATTCAAGGTGGATGAGGGCCTGGTTAAAGATGACATCAGGAAAGTTCACCTCCAGCTTGGGATTTTCTTGTTGAGCTCTGTGGAGCATGTCCTCACTCATGTCTTCTTTGTATTTTTCCCAGAGTCACTGACTAACAGAAGCTTCTGTCATAGCATTATCAAGATGCTGATCATCCTCAAGAATTCCATGAAGATTGCAAGCTTCCCTGTATGTTTCACAAACAACTCCTTCCACTGTTTTGAGGTCTTGGAAAGATTTTGGCCCTTTCACAACATGGAGGAGCATTCGCAGAAAGTAGCACTCCTGATTGTTGGGATGAACTGTGTAGACTCTTCCTAAGGCATCAGATTCACCAGCACGTCGCTTCCATTTATTTTTTAGCAGTCCATGTATTGTAGGAAGGAACTTTATGATAGAGGAGGTTGGCAGCAAATGGGTCACTTTGGCCCAAAACAAAAAACGCCATCAGGATTGTATCTTGTGGAGCCAGGGCCTGTTCTTGGGCATTTCCTTCGGTGAAGTAGATACGTTGACCATTTTGGAGGTGAACTGCCAAATGAACCACTGTGTGGGAACGCTCATGGATGGGAAAGCCAAGAATTCTCCAAATGGCCTCATTGCTGCTGATGTATCTTCCTTTGACAAAAAGTTGACCTTCATCCACACTTTACCCCTCTTTTTGTAAGGCAAACAAAAAAAAGTCAGACCCTTTGTTGATTTATTTGCAAACATATTTGATGGTATTCACAGAATTGCAGAATTCCATATTAATGTGGGCCTCAAAGATCTTGCACAGAAGAGGGCAGTAGGGAACGATCCACTGGTTGTCAACCTTCATTTCAGAGTTAGTGCCAGGTCTGAGCGTTGTTTCAAATCCACCATCTTCTGTATTTCTGCGATGATATAGAGGAGAGCCATCATGCCCTGCCTGAGTTTCTTTCAAGAAGTTTCTTGGATACTTCTTGGTACACTTTCGATCTCGCATACATGGCGAATTTGGATTGAACTCCCCACATGGGCCATGGACCATTTGCTTGCAGACCACATCAAATAGGGCAGGGTCTTGATTCGAGCCAGGTAGCTCAGCACTGATAAATGTGTCAATGTCATTTGCATGAAAAAAAATTCTCATCCATAGCGATATGTGAGCATGAGGAAGACCACGTTTTTCACCACTCAATGGTGTGCAAGTTACATCTTGTCTTACCAAAGATGCCGCCTTCCTTTGTAGTAATAAGCCTCATGAGTTCATCAACTTTGAGTTTAAACACTCTTTCAATGATGTCATGTCTCTGTTGGCTTTTGGTTTTGATAAAGCTCAACCTGGATCTCCTTCCATTTTGGATTGCAAGTGAAGGTGATAAAGAGATCGGGCCTGCCATATTGCCTGATATAGGTCATGGCATCTTGATTCCTCTCATGCATGTGTAACGGGTTCCGGAGACACTTGTAGAGGTAACTTGTTTATTACAATACAACACTCCAACAGTCCTGATACTCTGTTACAGCCTAGGTACACAGCCTAGGTACACAGCCTAGATACTCTACTCTGGCTACGCTCTGGAACTCGTTCTCACAAGGTCGTAGAGTCGGGAGTTCCAGAGTCCCACCACTGGCTCTCACAGCGTCCCAGGGTCCTCCGATGGCTGGTCTTGGGTCTTGAGCTACAACTGGCCCTGATCGTCCAGGGAGCTTCGCTTTTATGCCCAGTCCCCAACGAGGGGTGGGGCCGTGTGCGCCCCCAGATATCCCACAGAGCACACACAGACCCCCCCCCTTTGGCGGCGCCAAGGAGATTAAGCGCCTGGGAACTCAACGCCTGACGCCAAGAGGCTTAAGCGTCTGACCCGCCTGAGAACCCACGCCTGGCGCCAAGGGGATTAAGCGCCTGGCCCTCCCAGGGACCCAGAGCCCCCAGCAGCCCCTCCCTTCTTATGTCACTACACATGTATCTTGGTCCACCTGTGAAGGATGAAGGCAAAATAACTAATCTCCCCTTATTCTGAGCGTTTGCATCTCCGTCAGCATTGATAGCGTCCCTGAGATGAACATATTGTTCTACACGCAAGAGTTTTTGATCGAGTTGAATGTAAAGAAGGCACTCACTCTCAATTTTGGCATACTCATCAACAACATACTGGTGAAAGAGGTTGGCGCACCTTAATATGTGGTTTCCTCCCTCTCTTTCCATGATCATGAAGGAATAGAAGTCCTTAGAGGAGACAGTTTTGTGAGGATGACTTTGTCCTGTTGCTTTGATAATTTGAGGAATCTGGACGTGGTACCCATCTTGCCCTTGCCACCATGGATTGATAATCGATCTCTGGTTGGTAAATAAAAGTTGCTCTGTTCCAGTCCGGGTTATTTATTCTAGTTCTTGATGCAGCAGCATGACGGACTTGCTTCTGGCGCACCATTTTATGATGTTGTGGTTCCTCAGCCCGTGCTGCTGCAGTGACTGTGCGCTCCCTGGCTTGTCGAGATGCACGATGTTAAGAGTGTACTTCGACCCTTGCTGCTGCAGTCCGTGTGCAGTTTCTGGCTTGTCGAGATGTACACTCTTCAAGATTGACCTCAGCTTGGGCTGCTGCAGTGGTTGTGCAGTCAGTAGCTTGTTTTTGTGCACGCCGCTTTTCAGTTTCCTCAGCCTGTGCTACTGAGGTGCCTTTGTTGTTTGTTTGAGAAATTTGCTGCTCCTGCAGTGTTTGTTTTGGAGAGGCTTGATTTTTGTTCTTTTTGGCATTGTTGCCACAAAGGAAAAACTCACTCCCGTCACCACTCAACAAGCTTGTTAACATTACCGGCCTGGCCTATCTCCTCCTGTGATCTATATTACCAAGTGTTCTTCAGAGGAGCATTCTTGCATCTGTGATGATGAGCAGATGCACAGGAATCAACTCCAATTCACACTACCTCACTGCTCAACCCCTGTACAATGTACACCCAAATAGGAACAATGATATTACCTGATCATATACAAAACACGTTCAACGTCTCACATCTGAAAGATTTAACATTGAACAAAACTATCTTACTTAAAAATATGTAGATTTACACTATGAGATCTCTTTTACCAGTGGCAAAATATAATGGTAGGTTTTTACCCTTTTAACTGGTACAAAACTGACACCTTTATTCAAGGCATCATGTTTGCAATGACCACAACACAAGTAGTCAATAAAGCAAACAAAAAGAAGCAACTCTGATAAGGATAATAATATGCACTGTCCTTGAAGTTGATTGGCCCACACCCGAGACGGCTTTCTTTAGAGCCTAGTCCCCATTGGTGTAGGGCCAGATGACACCAGAAGGCGTACAACTCAAAAACAGTGCAATATCAGAGTATTGAGAGTTCGGGGTAAACATTTACACTATGAGATCTCTTTTACCAGTGGCAAAATATAATGGTAGGTTTTTACCCTTTTAACTGGTACAAAACTGACACCTTTATTCAAGGCATCATGTTTGCAATGACCACAACACAAGTAGTCAATAAAGCAAACAAAAAGAAGCAACTCTGATAAGGATAATAATATGCACTGTCCTTGAAGTTGATTGGCCCACACCCGAGACGGCTTTCTTTAGAGCCTAGTCCCCATTGGTGTAGGGCCAGATGACACCAGAAGGCGTACAACTCAAAAACAGTGCAATATCAGAGTATTGAGAGTTCGGGGTAAACATTTACACTATGAGATCTCTTTTACCAGTGGCAAAATATAATGGTAGGTTTTTACCCTTTTAACTGGTACAAAACTGACACCTTTATTCAAGGCATCATGTTTGCAATGACCACAACACAAGTAGTCAATAAAGCAAACAAAAAGAAGCAACTCTGATAAGGATAATAATATGCACTGTCCTTGAAGTTGATTGGCCCACACCCGAGACGGCTTTCTTTAGAGCCTAGTCCCCATTGGTGTAGGGCCAGATGACACCAGAAGGCGTACAACTCAAAAACAGTGCAATATCAGAGTATTGAGAGTTCGGGGTAAACATTTACACTATGAGATCTCTTTTACCAGTGGCAAAATATAATGGTAGGTTTTTACCCTTTTAACTGGTACAAAACTGACACCTTTATTCAAGGCATCATGTTTGCAATGACCACAACACAAGTAGTCAATAAAGCAAACAAAAAGAAGCAACTCTGATAAGGATAATAATATGCACTGTCCTTGAAGTTGATTGGCCCACACCCGAGACGGCTTTCTTTAGAGCCTAGTCCCCATTGGTGTAGGGCCAGATGACACCAGAAGGCGTACAACTCAAAAACAGTGCAATATCAGAGTATTGAGAGTTCGGGGTAAACATTTACACTATGAGATCTCTTTTACCAGTGGCAAAATATAATGGTAGGTTTTTACCCTTTTAACTGGTACAAAACTGACACCTTTATTCAAGGCATCATGTTTGCAATGACCACAACACAAGTAGTCAATAAAGCAAACAAAAAGAAGCAACTCTGATAAGGATAATAATATGCACTGTCCTTGAAGTTGATTGGCCCACACCCGAGACGGCTTTCTTTAGAGCCTAGTCCCCATTGGTGTAGGGCCAGATGACACCAGAAGGCGTACAACTCAAAAACAGTGCAATATCAGAGTATTGAGAGTTCGGGGTAAACATTTACACTATGAGATCTCTTTTACCAGTGGCAAAATATAATGGTAGGTTTTTACCCTTTTAACTGGTACAAAACTGACACCTTTATTCAAGGCATCATGTTTGCAATGACCACAACACAAGTAGTCAATAAAGCAAACAAAAAGAAGCAACTCTGATAAGGATAATAATATGCACTGTCCTTGAAGTTGATTGGCCCACACCCGAGACGGCTTTCTTTAGAGCCTAGTCCCCATTGGTGTAGGGCCAGATGACACCAGAAGGCGTACAACTCAAAAACAGTGCAATATCAGAGTATTGAGAGTTCGGGGTAAACATTTACACTATGAGATCTCTTTTACCAGTGGCAAAATATAATGGTAGGTTTTTACCCTTTTAACTGGTACAAAACTGACACCTTTATTCAAGGCATCATGTTTGCAATGACCACAACACAAGTAGTCAATAAAGCAAACAAAAAGAAGCAACTCTGATAAGGATAATAATATGCACTGTCCTTGAAGTTGATTGGCCCACACCCGAGACGGCTTTCTTTAGAGCCTAGTCCCCATTGGTGTAGGGCCAGATGACACCAGAAGGCGTACAACTCAAAAACAGTGCAATATCAGAGTATTGAGAGTTCGGGGTAAACATTTACACTATGAGATCTCTTTTACCAGTGGCAAAATATAATGGTAGGTTTTTACCCTTTTAACTGGTACAAAACTGACACCTTTATTCAAGGCATCATGTTTGCAATGACCACAACACAAGTAGTCAATAAAGCAAACAAAAAGAAGCAACTCTGATAAGGATAATAATATGCACTGTCCTTGAAGTTGATTGGCCCACACCCGAGACGGCTTTCTTTAGAGCCTAGTCCCCATTGGTGTAGGGCCAGATGACACCAGAAGGCGTACAACTCAAAAACAGTGCAATATCAGAGTATTGAGAGTTCGGGGTAAACATTTACACTATGAGATCTCTTTTACCAGTGGCAAAATATAATGGTAGGTTTTTACCCTTTTAACTGGTACAAAACTGACACCTTTATTCAAGGCATCATGTTTGCAATGACCACAACACAAGTAGTCAATAAAGCAAACAAAAAGAAGCAACTCTGATAAGGATAATAATATGCACTGTCCTTGAAGTTGATTGGCCCACACCCGAGACGGCTTTCTTTAGAGCCTAGTCCCCATTGGTGTAGGGCCAGATGACACCAGAAGGCGTACAACTCAAAAACAGTGCAATATCAGAGTATTGAGAGTTCGGGGTAAACATTTACACTATGAGATCTCTTTTACCAGTGGCAAAATATAATGGTAGGTTTTTACCCTTTTAACTGGTACAAAACTGACACCTTTATTCAAGGCATCATGTTTGCAATGACCACAACACAAGTAGTCAATAAAGCAAACAAAAAGAAGCAACTCTGATAAGGATAATAATATGCACTGTCCTTGAAGTTGATTGGCCCACACCCGAGACGGCTTTCTTTAGAGCCTAGTCCCCATTGGTGTAGGGCCAGATGACACCAGAAGGCGTACAACTCAAAAACAGTGCAATATCAGAGTATTGAGAGTTCGGGGTAAACATTTACACTATGAGATCTCTTTTACCAGTGGCAAAATATAATGGTAGGTTTTTACCCTTTTAACTGGTACAAAACTGACACCTTTATTCAAGGCATCATGTTTGCAATGACCACAACACAAGTAGTCAATAAAGCAAACAAAAAGAAGCAACTCTGATAAGGATAATAATATGCACTGTCCTTGAAGTTGATTGGCCCACACCCGAGACGGCTTTCTTTAGAGCCTAGTCCCCATTGGTGTAGGGCCAGATGACACCAGAAGGCGTACAACTCAAAAAACAGTGCAATATCAGAGTATTGAGAGTTCGGGGTAAACATTTACACTATGAGATCTCTTTTACCAGTGGCAAAATATAATGGTAGGTTTTTACCCTTTTAACTGGTACAAAACTGACACCTTTATTCAAGGCATCATGTTTGCAATGACCACAACACAAGTAGTCAATAAAGCAAACAAAAAGAAGCAACTCTGATAAGGATAATAATATGCACTGTCCTTGAAGTTGATTGGCCCACACCCGAGACGGCTTTCTTTAGAGCCTAGTCCCCATTGGTGTAGGGCCAGATGACACCAGAAGGCGTACAACTCAAAAACAGTGCAATATCAGAGTATTGAGAGTTCGGGGTAAACATTTACACTATGAGATCTCTTTTACCAGTGGCAAAATATAATGGTAGGTTTTTACCCTTTTAACTGGTACAAAACTGACACCTTTATTCAAGGCATCATGTTTGCAATGACCACAACACAAGTAGTCAATAAAGCAAACAAAAAGAAGCAACTCTGATAAGGATAATAATATGCACTGTCCTTGAAGTTGATTGGCCCACACCCGAGACGGCTTTCTTTAGAGCCTAGTCCCCATTGGTGTAGGGCCAGATGACACCAGAAGGCGTACAACTCAAAAACAGTGCAATATCAGAGTATTGAGAGTTCGGGGTAAACATTTACACTATGAGATCTCTTTTACCAGTGGCAAAATATAATGGTAGGTTTTTACCCTTTTAACTGGTACAAAACTGACACCTTTATTCAAGGCATCATGTTTGCAATGACCACAACACAAGTAGTCAATAAAGCAAACAAAAAGAAGCAACTCTGATAAGGATAATAATATGCACTGTCCTTGAAGTTGATTGGCCCACACCCGAGACGGCTTTCTTTAGAGCCTAGTCCCCATTGGTGTAGGGCCAGATGACACCAGAAGGCGTACAACTCAAAAACAGTGCAATATCAGAGTATTGAGAGTTCGGGGTAAACATTTACACTATGAGATCTCTTTTACCAGTGGCAAAATATAATGGTAGGTTTTTACCCTTTTAACTGGTACAAAACTGACACCTTTATTCAAGGCATCATGTTTGCAATGACCACAACACAAGTAGTCAATAAAGCAAACAAAAAGAAGCAACTCTGATAAGGATAATAATATGCACTGTCCTTGAAGTTGATTGGCCCACACCCGAGACGGCTTTCTTTAGAGCCTAGTCCCCATTGGTGTAGGGCCAGATGACACCAGAAGGCGTACAACTCAAAAAACAGTGCAATATCAGAGTATTGAGAGTTCGGGGTAAACATTTACACTATGAGATCTCTTTTACCAGTGGCAAAATATAATGGTAGGTTTTTACCCTTTTAACTGGTACAAAACTGACACCTTTATTCAAGGCATCATGTTTGCAATGACCACAACACAAGTAGTCAATAAAGCAAACAAAAAGAAGCAACTCTGATAAGGATAATAATATGCACTGTCCTTGAAGTTGATTGGCCCACACCCGAGACGGCTTTCTTTAGAGCCTAGTCCCCATTGGTGTAGGGCCAGATGACACCAGAAGGCGTACAACTCAAAAACAGTGCAATATCAGAGTATTGAGAGTTCGGGGTAAACATTTACACTATGAGATCTCTTTTACCAGTGGCAAAATATAATGGTAGGTTTTTACCCTTTTAACTGGTACAAAACTGACACCTTTATTCAAGGCATCATGTTTGCAATGACCACAACACAAGTAGTCAATAAAGCAAACAAAAAGAAGCAACTCTGATAAGGATAATAATATGCACTGTCCTTGAAGTTGATTGGCCCACACCCGAGACGGCTTTCTTTAGAGCCTAGTCCCCATTGGTGTAGGGCCAGATGACACCAGAAGGCGTACAACTCAAAAACAGTGCAATATCAGAGTATTGAGAGTTCGGGGTAAACATTTACACTATGAGATCTCTTTTACCAGTGGCAAAATATAATGGTAGGTTTTTACCCTTTTAACTGGTACAAAACTGACACCTTTATTCAAGGCATCATGTTTGCAATGACCACAACACAAGTAGTCAATAAAGCAAACAAAAAGAAGCAACTCTGATAAGGATAATAATATGCACTGTCCTTGAAGTTGATTGGCCCACACCCGAGACGGCTTTCTTTAGAGCCTAGTCCCCATTGGTGTAGGGCCAGATGACACCAGAAGGCGTACAACTCAAAAACAGTGCAATATCAGAGTATTGAGAGTTCGGGGTAAACATTTACACTATGAGATCTCTTTTACCAGTGGCAAAATATAATGGTAGGTTTTTACCCTTTTAACTGGTACAAAACTGACACTGACACATAAAGGTGTCAGTTTTGTACCAGTTAAAAGGGTAAAAACCTACCATTATATTTTGCCACTGGTAAAAGAGATCTCATAGTGTAAATGTTTACCCCGAACTCTCAATACTCTGATATTGCACTGTTTTTGAGTTGTACGCCTTCTGGTGTCATCTGGCCCTACACCAATGGGGACTAGGCTCTAAAGAAAGCCGTCTCGGGTGTGGGCCAATCAACTTCAAGGACAGTGCATATTATTATCCTTATCAGAGTTGCTTCTTTTTGTTTGCTTTATTGACTACTTGTGTTGTGGTCATTGCAAACATGATGCCTTGAATAAAGGTGTCAGTTTTGTACCAGTTAAAAGGGTAAAAACCTACCATTATATTTTGCCACTGGTAAAAGAGATCTCATAGTGTAAATGTTTACCCCGAACTCTCAATACTCTGATATTGCACTGTTTTTGAGTTGTACGCCTTCTGGTGTCATCTGGCCCTACACCAATGGGGACTAGGCTCTAAAGAAAGCCGTCTCGGGTGTGGGCCAATCAACTTCAAGGACAGTGCATATTATTATCCTTATCAGAGTTGCTTCTTTTTGTTTGCTTTATTGACTACTTGTGTTGTGGTCATTGCAAACATGATGCCTTGAATAAAGGTGTCAGTTTTGTACCAGTTAAAAGGGTAAAAACCTACCATTATATTTTGCCACTGGTAAAAGAGATCTCATAGTGTAAATGTTTACCCCGAACTCTCAATACTCTGATATTGCACTGTTTTTGAGTTGTACGCCTTCTGGTGTCATCTGGCCCTACACCAATGGGGACTAGGCTCTAAAGAAAGCCGTCTCGGGTGTGGGCCAATCAACTTCAAGGACAGTGCATATTATTATCCTTATCAGAGTTGCTTCTTTTTGTTTGCTTTATTGACTACTTGTGTTGTGGTCATTGCAAACATGATGCCTTGAATAAAGGTGTCAGTTTTGTACCAGTTAAAAGGGTAAAAACCTACCATTATATTTTGCCACTGGTAAAAGAGATCTCATAGTGTAAATGTTTACCCCGAACTCTCAATACTCTGATATTGCACTGTTTTTTGAGTTGTACGCCTTCTGGTGTCATCTGGCCCTACACCAATGGGGACTAGGCTCTAAAGAAAGCCGTCTCGGGTGTGGGCCAATCAACTTCAAGGACAGTGCATATTATTATCCTTATCAGAGTTGCTTCTTTTTGTTTGCTTTATTGACTACTTGTGTTGTGGTCATTGCAAACATGATGCCTTGAATAAAGGTGTCAGTTTTGTACCAGTTAAAAGGGTAAAAACCTACCATTATATTTTGCCACTGGTAAAAGAGATCTCATAGTGTAAATGTTTACCCCGAACTCTCAATACTCTGATATTGCACTGTTTTTGAGTTGTACGCCTTCTGGTGTCATCTGGCCCTACACCAATGGGGACTAGGCTCTAAAGAAAGCCGTCTCGGGTGTGGGCCAATCAACTTCAAGGACAGTGCATATTATTATCCTTATCAGAGTTGCTTCTTTTTGTTTGCTTTATTGACTACTTGTGTTGTGGTCATTGCAAACATGATGCCTTGAATAAAGGTGTCAGTTTTGTACCAGTTAAAAGGGTAAAAACCTACCATTATATTTTGCCACTGGTAAAAGAGATCTCATAGTGTAAATGTTTACCCCGAACTCTCAATACTCTGATATTGCACTGTTTTTGAGTTGTACGCCTTCTGGTGTCATCTGGCCCTACACCAATGGGGACTAGGCTCTAAAGAAAGCCGTCTCGGGTGTGGGCCAATCAACTTCAAGGACAGTGCATATTATTATCCTTATCAGAGTTGCTTCTTTTTGTTTGCTTTATTGACTACTTGTGTTGTGGTCATTGCAAACATGATGCCTTGAATAAAGGTGTCAGTTTTGTACCAGTTAAAAGGGTAAAAACCTACCATTATATTTTGCCACTGGTAAAAGAGATCTCATAGTGTAAATGTTTACCCCGAACTCTCAATACTCTGATATTGCACTGTTTTTGAGTTGTACGCCTTCTGGTGTCATCTGGCCCTACACCAATGGGGACTAGGCTCTAAAGAAAGCCGTCTCGGGTGTGGGCCAATCAACTTCAAGGACAGTGCATATTATTATCCTTATCAGAGTTGCTTCTTTTTGTTTGCTTTATTGACTACTTGTGTTGTGGTCATTGCAAACATGATGCCTTGAATAAAGGTGTCAGTTTTGTACCAGTTAAAAGGGTAAAAACCTACCATTATATTTTGCCACTGGTAAAAGAGATCTCATAGTGTAAATGTTTACCCCGAACTCTCAATACTCTGATATTGCACTGTTTTTTGAGTTGTACGCCTTCTGGTGTCATCTGGCCCTACACCAATGGGGACTAGGCTCTAAAGAAAGCCGTCTCGGGTGTGGGCCAATCAACTTCAAGGACAGTGCATATTATTATCCTTATCAGAGTTGCTTCTTTTTGTTTGCTTTATTGACTACTTGTGTTGTGGTCATTGCAAACATGATGCCTTGAATAAAGGTGTCAGTTTTGTACCAGTTAAAAGGGTAAAAACCTACCATTATATTTTGCCACTGGTAAAAGAGATCTCATAGTGTAAATGTTTACCCCGAACTCTCAATACTCTGATATTGCACTGTTTTTGAGTTGTACGCCTTCTGGTGTCATCTGGCCCTACACCAATGGGGACTAGGCTCTAAAGAAAGCCGTCTCGGGTGTGGGCCAATCAACTTCAAGGACAGTGCATATTATTATCCTTATCAGAGTTGCTTCTTTTTGTTTGCTTTATTGACTACTTGTGTTGTGGTCATTGCAAACATGATGCCTTGAATAAAGGTGTCAGTTTTGTACCAGTTAAAAGGGTAAAAACCTACCATAATATGTAGATTATTTCCTCAATACTGTATTGTAGTCAGCCACTGTGATATTTTAGGCACAGAAAAGAAATGGCATATTTAATAATCCAATTATATTAATATGACATAAATTTTGCAAATCAATTTAATTACCATAAATATATAAGGCATGTATTTGTATATCTGAATAAAAAAAAACTACAAGACAAATTTTTTTTGCTCGATCCATAAGATAAATGTGAAATTAAAAGCTGCAGGACGGTGATTGTGTAAGGGTATATTTTCGCAACAATATAACAAAATAAAACACTTAATTTAATAAAGTATATAAAATTAGACTCCTATCTTTTACCAATATAACAATAAATTCACCTTCTCAGTACTATATCTAAAACATTATTCTGAACTTATAAAACTAAACCAGGTATTACCACTGGCACTTATAATAAATGAAGTAGAATCACGAGGGTTTTGTCGGCAGGTTGTTTTTCAACTTTGCCGAGAAATACCTTCAAAACGAAATAAAGAATAAATCTTGACTTAAAGCTTTCGTGACTGCAGGAATTCATAATCTATGTTTTTTTTGGTAAATCCACGTAGATAGAAAAATAATAATAAACATATCACGTTTCTATTGCAACACAAGCAATCGTCTTCAGGTGAAAAAATACAGAAATAAAGAATGAAAAGAACAAAAGTATCATACCTGTACATATGAGCAGATGTGCACCAATCAAGGCCAGTTTAACACGTAGGCTTTCGCGACCAATGTTATTCATAATCAACGTTTTTCGGTTTTGATCGCGTTATTTATAAATGTGTCGTAACCCTCCACACGGCCAATCAGTAAAAAAGTGTCACGTTGACAAAAGACAAATAGTTCACTGCTTTAGCCCACCGGTGTGTTGAAGCCACAACATTTACAATTTGAGTACGACGTTTCGCTGGTAATTGCATCCAGCATCATCGGGCAATTCGCCAGAATGGTGAGGCTCTGCTGTGTCTCCCGTTCTTATATAGAGCAGCAGCAGGGTGACGTCATAATTAATTATATATAATTACAATCACTCCCCCCTTGAATCTTTGCACCTGATGAGTTAATGAGTTAATGATGACGTCACCCTGCTGCTGCTCTATATAAGAACGGGAGACAGCAGAGCCTCACCATTCTGGCGAATTGCCAGAATGGTGATGCAATTACCAGCGAAACGTCGTACTCAAATTGTAAATGTTGTGGCTTCAACACACCGGTGGGCTAAAGCAGTGAACTATTTGTCTTTTGTCAACGTGACACTTTTTTACTGATTGGCCGTGTCGGGTGGTGGAGGGTTACGACACATTTATAAATAACGCGATCTAAACCCAAAAACGTTGATTATGAACAATCAAGGCCAATTCACATCAACGTACTGTTCAACCACTGGACTGATGGGATACAGTGCAAATTATTATAGAAATAACCATGACAGAAACAATTTACGTCCTAAATGATAATACACTCCTTAATTTTTTTTTTTAAACAACGGTTTAATTTTAAAGTGCACTAAAAAGTAAATAACTCGATTAGACAACGGGAAGTGGTCCACATCTTGATTACAAGAGACACGTGGCGCCTGCTTCTTGGGCGAGGCGATTCCAGAGTTTAGGGACTGCGGCGTTTTTGACCTAGCCAAATGAAGATTTAATTAATAAGCCGTCCATACAAAATGTGAATTGCTTTAAAAGAGCCAATTAATTGATGCCGATTTTGATACAGGCATGCATTGTCATCGGATCTAAAGTAGGTGTGCAAAATTTTGAATTCATTGGACAACAGGAAGTAGACTACATTTTTATTACAATATTTGACCACGACAAACATGGGTGTTCAGTAAAACCGTTGAAAAATCGTGTTTAAATATCAAACTCTTAACTCTGAATATATTCACTATCATTAAACAATTATCAGAGAAATAACAGTGCTTAATCACTGTCAGTTAATATTAAAATAGCAATAATACAAATAAATAAAAGTAACAGTTATCTATGTTTTAAAGGAGCTGTAAATCTGTGTTGCCTGTAGTGTCCACCCGAATTCTCCATAATGATAATACCTGCTAATCAGATGCACACATTACACA
This sequence comes from Lampetra fluviatilis, assembly GCF_964198595.1. Lineage (NCBI taxonomy): Eukaryota > Metazoa > Chordata > Hyperoartia > Petromyzontiformes > Petromyzontidae > Lampetra > Lampetra fluviatilis. Next base: position 4,683,727 of record NC_136312.1, on the reverse strand, counting down.
TTCAACATATTCACATTTAACATATTACATCTGAAAGATGTTAAATTAAACAAACGTAACATTTAGCAAAACTATCTTATAGAAACATGTGGAGTATTTTCCAAATACTTTAAAACCAGGCACTGATAACAAAACACAAATTAAGTAATACAACAATGCAATATATGATCATACAATGATGTTAATATAACATATATTTGGCAATGAATGATAATTAGCATCAATATATAGAAAAACTAATATTTTTTAAATATCTGAATGGAAGCAATCTTTTACACAAATAAAAATGTAATTGTGCTCGCGTCATCAGCTGAATGTTTAAATTAAAGCTGCAGGAAGGCCATTTTGTAATGGTTAATTTGATCAAACAATATAGAGAAATAAAACACTAAATGTAATCAACTATCATAAAAAGACGTCCTATTTTGAACCACTATAACGTTAAAATCACCCTCGTAGTAGTATATTTAAAAAATTTGCCTGAACCAAGCAAACCCAAGTAAAATGCAATCGTTAATCAAGAGAAAGAGGACGTTAAAGATCTTTTAGCCGCCATTTAGTTTTATAAATTAGCCGCGAGCAAAAGGATGAAATAAAAAAATAAAACTCATAATAAAATAAGTTTTCTTACCTGTAAATATGTGTAGATGCACAGCAATTAAACGGAATAAACATCATCTCACGGCGTAATTCTTGTATTGACGGGATTGAGTGGAAGTGTTAATATTAGAGAAAGATGTCGGATTAAGAATATTAATCAAATTAGAAAAATAGTGTATAAAATATATCAAACTCTTAACTGTGAAAATATTTACTATCATGAAACATAGTTTAATCCCTAGCAGTGAATATAAAAGAACAGAAAAACTATTTATTAAACATAAACATTTACGTGTTTAAAGGGAGCTGTAAATCTGTCTTACCTGTACAGTGTCCACCGGAATGTAAAAAATGATAACACCTGCTTATCATATGCAATGCACATCAAACGTATTACATCTGAAATATTTAACATTAAATAAAAAACATATTCGAAATATGTTACATTTAACCAAAGCATGTAATATAAATATGTAGAGTATTTAATACTGTATTCTCGTCAACCACTGTGATAATACTGTACAAATCAAAGAATAAAATAATGCAAGATATTAGAATCTAATAATGCTAATATAACATCAATGAGGCAAATAATTAAAATGACCATAAAGATATAAAGCAACTATTCTTTCTTATTTGTGAATGCAATGCAAACAATGTCTACCAAAAAAACAAATATTGTGCTCGCTCCATCAGCTCGATGTGAAATTAAAAGCTGCAGTACGGCAAATTTGCAATGGTTAATTTTGCCAACAATATAACAAAATGAAACACCAAATGTAAGAAGCTATTTTTTTAAATCGTATTTATTTACCACTTTAACATTAAAATCACCATCGCAGTACTACATATAAGTAATTAGTCTGACCTTAGCAAACCAAACAAGTTAAATCCATTTAAGAAAGAACCAATAATAAGTTAACATTATAGACTACCAATACGCTCACCTTACTTAATAACCAGGCAACAGTCCACATCATAGACTGCCAGGACACTCACCCAGATTTATAACAATTTGTATAGTCTACAACTCTACATTATAGACTGCCAGTACACTAACTCCAATATAGAAGCATGCTGCAGTCTACATAAGTGGATTTCGAGTAGTTTAATATTTGTATAATAGTAATAATTAAATGTTTATTCACATTTTCTCTTGTATTATATTTTTTCTATCTACCTGACTTTAGCAAGAGTACCAAAGATTAAGTAAAATCCACTCGTAAAAAAGTATGTTAACGATGTTGTTGCCGCCATTTTGTTTTTCAATTTGCCGCGAGCAAAAGGGTTAAATTAAAATAAACTCAATATACTAATAGGGGTTTTCCCCTTTTTTCTGGCAACAAAACTGAAACATTTTTACAATACTTGTGGTCAAAATGCAAACAAAAAACACTGATTGTTCTGCCTCACAGCAGGTGTTCTGCTCCACAGCAGGAGTGGGTGTGTGTGTAAACAAGAATTTCCTGGTTTTGAGGTTGAGTTTGGTCACATGACCAGGAAGTTACGATTTAAGATTCCCTCTCAACCACGCGGGTGTCAGCCATTACACAGTACAAAATGGAGGCACAAATAACTTATCGGTGACCACAGGTGCATCTGTTCATTGTAGGACTTTAAGAAGCATTGTTTGTAAGTTCGTTTATGTTCTTATAATACTGGTAATGCTGTACATTTAGGCTGCAGCATGGTGATCAAACGATGTGTCCTTACTTAACACAGTAGCTTATTCTCTTGTATAGCTATTCAGTACTAATGTGCCTGGTCAATCCAGGATCTATTATTGAGTTTCATGTTATCTAAGACAATGTTATGATGCTGTAGTGTTCATTCATTGTATTGATATTACCAAGTATTAACTGATGCTGTATTTGTGCTGTGTCTTTCCATCAGTTTTACCTCATTCCATTCATTGAATACGTTAGGAGTCGGATGTTCACCCTGGCTCTGAAGGTTTATTGAATCCGAGGTTATCTACTCGGATAGCGGTGCAACGCAGCGCACAGCGAGGCCGAGATATAATTTTTGCATTGTCCTTGATTTGAAGTTGATTACACTTCAAATTAACAGATAAAATTTCCACTTCTGATTGGGACCATGTAGATAACATGACAGTTTCTTCTGCCACTTCAATGTCAACAAAATGTAAAGTTAATTTGATCGCTAAATTCAACCTGTCAAAAAAGAAGCCAGAAGCCACACGTAAAAAAATTAGATGTTAACAAGGTTGTCATCAATCATAGTAACATCCCAATTTCTGACAGCCTAAAATTGGTACTAGCTAAAGAGTTGAATTTCGCAGTCACCCCTAAACACATCCCAGTGGATGATATAATTGCCCAGGTCGACGTAGCCCTCAAAGGCTTGGGACACATCCTGGCAGATGTTGCTAGATCTGAAATCGCTGCTTTCCATAAAAACGCTAAGAAACCATTAGCAACATCAGCAAGACGAGCGTTTTGAACTGTCTAAATTAAAAAACAGAGATGACATTGTCATCCTCTCAGCCGACAAGGGCAAGTGTAGCACATTAGAAATGGACCACTCTTTTAATAAGTCCTTATGTGCTGTGCAGTACATCAATGCACGTGTGTACACCAGCATGTGATGACTGAGTTGAGCCTGTGGGGGGCTGGCAGGGTTATTGATTAACCGGACATGTACATCAGTCACGTGGTTAATGGCGACTCGGGGAAGATTGCTGTGTGTGACACACGTGCTGTTGCATTTTACAGGTAAAGTACCCAAAGGTTGTTTTTGATCATTATGGAAATGTTCTATACTTGTTCTCGACTTGTTCTAGACTTCAAGCTTGGCTTTGAATTGTTAGTTTGTGATATATTCAATTGGAGGGGTTTTAGCACTGTGCATTGTAAAGGATGACATACTGTAGTTATTACCTGTAATTCTTAATTATCTAACCCTAATACTGTTAATTCTATAACCATGCCCATGCACCCAGAGTAGTACTACTTGCAATGCTATTGAGAATAGAACACATGTAAAGTAGTAAGTTGTACAATGGTGACAAATACAGTCCGTATACTGTACACATACAGTACAGATAATGGGTGTAAGATACCGATAAGTGGATGGTATAGACAGACATACAGCTTAGGATTAAAGTAATATTCGAATAGTGAAGTGCAAATGTTATTGTCAAAGACAAAGATGGTTTATCAGTAGTATAATTAGGTTTAAGAGAAAACTGTTATTGATTAACGGCACATGTACACCAGTAACATGGTTAATGGCGACTCGGGGAAGATTGCTGTGTGTTACACACGTGCTGTTGCATTTTACAGATTAACCACAATTAATGTTTGCCCTCGATTTGGAGCACCTGCCCACGTCTTTCATTTCGAGTGTGCAACACAATGCCACTGTCATGGATAAAACCACTTACAACAACAAAATTCAGGACCTTATTAATGATGGCAGCTATACCAAAATCAACAGAGATCCCACTAATCGCCGAGCCACAAACACAACAATATCATCACTAAATCGACTTCTCTAATCAATCAGACCAAGCAGAGCTCTCTAAAATCTTCAGCTGCAAGACCACCCAGATTTTATGGCCTTCCAAAAATCCACAAAGTAGGTACCCCGCTCCGTCCTATCGTCTCCACCATTAACTCACCCACATACAAACTGGCCAGATTTCTGTCTGAGACCCTGCTTCCTTTCACGGGCAAGTCCACCTCAGCTGTACTTAGCTCACTTAGTTTCTCTAATCAAGGACATTTCACTGTCGCCAGATGATTTGCTTGTCAGTTCCGATGTAGTCTCTCTGTTCACCAATGTATCTGTACCTGACACCATTGCAATAATTGAAGACTTGGTCCAACAAGGACTGAATCCAGATGTACCAACTTTAGTAAAGCACTGCCATACAAACACATCATGTCATCATGGCTTGGCTTCGCGAACGAAGATCTAGGAAGGACATCCACGTCTTCTGCAGGCACGCTGGTGGCTGACAAGGCCTATGCGGGACAAGCAGGTCCTGCCACAACAGCTGCAAGTATAGGTCTGATCTGGGATGGGTGCTGAGGGATCATGGTTCTTCCTCCTCCTCCTTTTGTCCTCCATACGGGCCCTGCGGGTATCTTCGAAAAAGGAGGTGGCCTGGTGGACTGTGTGCCGCCAGGAGTTGCGATCAGCTGCTTGTGTTGCCCACTGACGGTGATCGATGCAGCAACCAGTGAGGGACTTCTTCAGGGAGTCTTTGTATCGCTTTTGTGGTGCCCCTATGTCGCGATGGCCAGAGGACAGTTCCCCATACAGCACAATCTTAGGTAAGCGGTGGTTCTCCATCCTGGCGATGTGCCCTGCCCAACGAAGCTGTGTCTTGAGGACCATGGCCTCGATGCTAATGACCTTCGCTGACTTGAGGACTTCAGTGTTGGCGACGAAGTCACTCCAGTGAATATTGAAGATTGTGCGGAGGCAGTGCTGATGGAAACGCTCGAGGAGACTCAGGTGACGACGGTACGTGACCCAGGACTCAGCGCCATACAGGAGAGTGGTCAGCACAACAGCTTTGTAGACGTTGACCTTTGTGGCTCTTTTAAGGTTGTTGTTGTTCCAGACACGTTTGTATAGTCTGCCAAATGCACTGTTTGCCTTGGCCAGCCTGTTGTCGACTTCGTTGTCGATCTTGGCGTCAGACGAGATCACGCACCCCAAGTAGTTGAACTGGTGGACAGCTTTCAGTTCTGTTTGTTCAATGAAGATGCTTGGTGGATGGTGCTCCTCATGGGGTGCGGACTGATGAAGAACTTCAGTCTTCCTTAGGCTGACTTCAAGGCCGAAGATCTGAGCTGTTTTCGCGAAACAGGACGTAATTCGCTGCATAGCTGCCTCTGCGTGAGCAAGGAGGGCGGCATCGTCAGCAAAAAGCAGCTCCCTGATCAGTTGCTCCATGGTCTTTGTGTGGGCCTGCAAACGCCTCAGGTTGAACACGCTCCCGTCGAGACAAAAACGGATGTATACACCATCAGCGTCGTCGAGGTCCTCTGTGGCCTGCTGGAGCATCATGCTGAACAAAATGGTGAATAGCGTGGGAGCAAGAACACAGCCCTGTTTCACGCCATTTGCAATAGGGAAGGGCTGCGAAAGATTGTTGCTATGTCTGACTTGTGCAAGCTGGTCTTCATGAAGCTGGACGATCATGGTGAGGAACTTCGGTGGGCAGCCTAGCTTTTCCAGGATTTTCCAAAGTCCCCGCCTGCTCACGGTGTCAAATGCTTTTGTCAGGTCCACAAAGGTGACGTACAGTGCTTTGTTTTGCTCCCGGCACTTTTCCTGAATCTGCCTCAGGACAAACACCATGTCTGTGGTTCCCCGGTTGGCTCTAAAGCCACACTGGGTCTCTGGGAGGTGATCTTCAGCTATTGCGGGTACCAGTCTATTCAGCAGTACTCTTGCGAGGATTTTGCCGGCGACGGACAGAAGTGTTATGCCACGATAATTGGAACAGTCTGATTTCTCCCCTTTGTTCTTGTACAGGGTGATGATGACTGCATCTTTGAGATCTTGAGGGAGTTTACCCTGCTCCCAGCAGCAGACGAAGAATTCATGGAGTTTGGTGTGCAGTGCTGGGCCTTCGTTCTTCCATACTTCAGGAGGGATGCCATCAACTCCTGCAGCTTTACCACTCTTCAGCTGTTTAATGGCTTCCTCAGTCTCTTGTAATGTTGGTGCCACATCCAGTTCGGTTTTCACTGGTTGTTGTGGGATGCGGTCAATCGCTGGTTCTTGGACTGAGCGGCTAGCATTGAAGAGCGTGTAGAAGTGCTCAGACCAGCGGTTCAGGATTGAGTCCTTTTCGGTGAGCAGTTCTTTCCCGTCTGCACTCCGCAGGGGGCTCAGGATTTGGTACGAGGGGCCATATACCGCTATTAGAGCTTCGTAGAATCCCCTGTAGTCGCCAGTATCAGCACAAACCTGAGTTTTTACTGCGAGGTTGGTCCACCACTCGTTCTGAATCTCTCGTAGCTTGCGCTGGATGGTGCTGCATTCCAGGCGGAAGGCGGCTTTTTTGTGCGGGCAGGATGGTCGGGCTAGGTGGGCCTGGTGTGCTGATCTCTTCTTTGACTGCAGCTCCTGGACTTCTAAGTTGTTCTCATCGAACCAATCTCTGTTTTTCTTCGTGGAGAATCCGAGGGTATCTTCAGATGTTTGTAGAACAACAGTTTTGATGCGGTCCCACAGCACTTCAGGAACCAGAGGTGAGTCTCCTAGGCAGCTCGGTTCCTCTAGCCTAGATCATAGGCTTTTCTGGAAAGCTGCTTTGACCGCGGCAGACTGAAGGCTGCAGACTTTGAGCTTCTTCCTCGGGGCGCCACCGTTCCTTGGTCTGGGTTTAAAGTGAAAGCTGAGTTTGCAGCGGACAAGACGGTGGTCTGTGTGACACTCGGCGCTGGGCATTACCCTGGTGTGAAAGACATCTTTTAGGTCACGCTGGCGCACAAGGATGTAGTCTATGAGATGCCAATGTTTTGACCGAGGGTGCATCCAGGTTGTCTTTAGACTGTCTTTCTGCTGTAAGATGGTGTTGATAATGGAAAGCTGCTGTTCCGCACAGAGTTCAAGTAACAAGCGTCCATTGTCGTTGCAGCTGCCCACACCGTGCCTTCCAAGTACGCCTTTCCAAGTTTCCGAGTCTCTGCCCACTCTGGCGTTGAAGTCGCCAAGGATGACAATCTTGTCGTCAGCTGGGATATCCTGCAGAAGGCTGCGTAGGTCGGAGTAAAACTTGTCTTTATCAGCGGGATCTGCCTGGAGAGTTGGAGCGTACACACTGAGCAGCGTTGCGTGTTGTTGGTCACTAAGTGGTAGACGCATTGAGATGATGCGGTCAGAGTGACCAGTTGGCAGGCTTGCAAGCTTGGTAGCGATAGAGTCCCTGATCATGAAGCCGACACCTGAACGGCGTCTCTCTGTCGCTGGTTTACCTGACCAGTAGAGAGTGTAACCTGCGCCATGCTCCCTCAGACTGCCTTCCTCTGAAAAGCGGATTTCGCTGAGGGCGGCGATGTCAACATCCAGCCGAGCGAGTTCGTGTGCAATTAAAGCAGATCGTCGCTCAGGTCGAGTGCTGTCAGCTGAGTCTAGCATGGTTCTGATGTTCCAGCATGCGAGTTTGAGTCCTTTCCCACCTTTTAAGGCGAGTGGGATGCGCCGTCGATTCTTTGATGTAATTCGACCGCATATGAAGATGCCCGTTGACCGCGGTAAGCCAACTAAGGGAGGAGGAGACGAGCTTTGTTTAGGCCACCTTTTCTAGGCCCCTCTCCGTGTGGAGCAAGCAGTGCTGTCCCTAGAAAAGGCTGCTTGGTCGCTCAGGGTTCTGCCGGGTGATGATGTCATTCCCAGGTCATCATTAGACGACCACAAGGCTGAAGAGATCCACCTTCCCTGCTATTTCAAACCATAGCTGGTAGGCCACAGCCGCAGTCCACAGTAACGTAGTGGCGCGCCTTGGTCCCGAACACTTGGCCGTTGGGTCCTAACGAGACCCTTCCGCCCTGGCCGGTGACTCCGTCGTGGGAGTTCATTCGCCCAGTGATGCAGTGTTGACATCACCCCCTCACGTCGTTTAGCCCGCCAGCTGAAGCGGTTTACCGGGGTGTGGCACTAGGAGCCAGACGTCAGAGATTTAGGAGATGGATGAGGACCAGTGTTTCCGTCCACTCAAAAATTGAGTGCAGCTACCAGAAAACAAAGGTACTACCTCTACCCAGAGCTCCCTACACCCCTACTTCACCTGGAATGGTACATTCTACAAACAAAATGAGGGTACCCCAATGGGTTATCCCTTATCGCCAGTAGTAGCGAATGTTTTCATGGAGAAATTCGAGACAGATGCCATCCAGACATCCACCCTACGTCCTTCCTTGTGGAAGAGATACGTAGATGACACGTTCGTCATCTGGCCACGTGTCCTGCCAACACTGAACCAATTTCTCAACCACATCAATTCCATGCACCCGTCTATCAAATTCACCATGGAAGTGGAAAAGAATGGCAAGCTATCATTCCTGGATGTTTTGATCGAAAAGAGACCTGATGGCTCGTTGGGACATTCGGTCTACAGGAAAGCCACCCACACGGATGCCTATCTAAAGCCTGACTCCTACCACCATCCAGCCCAGAAGAATTCCCTCATTAAAACACTACACCATAGGGCCCGTTGCATCTCCGACCAGCACCATCTAGCCAGTAAGTTGGAGCACGTACACCAAGTCCTCAGGATGAACGGATACTCGGACCGGACAATCCGCAAAGCTGTCTCCCCAGCCATGGGGAGACAACCTCCTGAGGATCCAACCAAAACCATCACTTTACCATACATAGCAGGGGTTACTAAAAAGATTTCCAAAATCTTAAACAAACACAAGATCCAGGTTCGTTTCAACACAGCACACAAAATCTGTGATACAATCCCATCTGTAAAGGATGTGATTCCTGACATGCAATACCCTGGTGTCTACAAACTAAGTTGTGGTTGCGGCAGCAGTTACATTGGGGAAACGAAACGACATGTCTGGGACCGCGTTCGTGAACACAAGGCAAATCTGAAACACGGTAGTGTAATAAAGGACTCCGTCACACGATGTTGATCTCCGTCGGTCCTTTATTTGTGTTCGTCTTCCGCTCACCCCGCTGGCCTCCTCCTCGGCCCAGCGTCGTCTCTCCTTGCGCCCCGTGCACTCTGCAGCTACCCTGCTGCTCCCTATGCAGCCCCACTGCTGCTCCGCTATGCAGCTACTCTGCTGCCTGTGCAACCTCGCACCCTCTGCCAGCCTCCGCTAGTTCTGCAGCTACTCGGCTGCTCCGTGCAACCTCACACGCCCTGTGCTAGCCTCCGCTAGCTCTGCAGCTACTCGGCTGCTCCGTGCAACCCCTGCATGCCCTGTGCGCCCCGCGCACTCTGCTCTCTCCTCACCCCGCTGGCTGGCGCCGTCCGATGAGCCCCTCAGCCACCAGGCTGAGGCACGGCGGCCACCCAACGTGGTCTCCCTCTTCACTCCCTCGACTCCCCTGATGTCTTCCGGTCTCCTTCCTATAACCCCTCGCCCACGTGACCCTGACTCCTCCCTCTCCCACGTGACCCTGACTCCTCCCTCTCGGATCGTCACATCCGACCTGCCCATTTACGCTCGCATTACACTACCCCCCCCCCCCATAAAGAAAAATCCAGCTGTCCTCGGCTGAAACAGGACAAAATAATGCGAGCGAAGGCATCACAATCAGGAGTCCCCCAGACACAACGGAGATTATAACAACAACAACACAAGTAACGAAAGGGGAGGGATCAGGATCCGGAACAGAACACCGGCCTGTCCTCCGCGCAACAACAACAAGAATAAGAATGGAACAATGCACAACAACGGCAACCGACACGCAAGAATGTCTTAGAGCGTGTCCATGTTGCTGTTCCATCCGCTCGGCTCAAGTCCAACATCAAAGAGCAAGTGGTAGAGCAGGAATGACGAACGGGCGCTCAATTGCTCCTTTAAGTCCTCATCCAGTTAGCACACCAGGTAACACCCAGTGTGGCAGGCGCCGAAGATCTGTGACGAGAAGGAGAATCCAATCCCCTGAGGCACAGCACACGACAGCCACCCGGCCCCAGGGTAGTGGAGATGATGTAAATCCGGCCCGCTTAAGAAAACCCCAATAAATACCCAAATAGACGCGATGGATGCCCCAGTATTTACATTTTAACAACAATATTATTTACACGTGACAACAACACAACAACAACAAAATTATTTCCTGCTCTTGCCCACCAGCAATCCTCCCTTGAGGACCAGCACAGACATCGCACGTACACAGCATGTACCCACGGTCACTCTCAGCAAAGCCCCCAGTCGCACACCCTCGCGTGGAGAGAGCCACGCTCCCCAGCGGTAACATTTAACTCGCCCTAACCCTCACCGTGGTCGTCAAACCACAGCAACATCCACTGATCATACTCTCGGCTAGTGCAATTTCGGGGATGAGCAGCAACTCGGCCATGCTCCTCCCTTACTATCCCATCAGCGATGGACACACACCAGCATCTTATAGTCTGACGCTTTATAGCCAAGGGAAGATTAATCCCTCGGCAAGGCCAGACACCAACGACCCCCCCCCCCACGGGGCAATGTTCTCTTATAGATTCAATAACGCCCTAACCCAGAGCGGAACAAGTCCGCGGCCCTTCCCGCTGGAGGACCCGCATAGAGAATCCCTGCTCCATGCTAGCCAGGTCACCCCGTTCGCTGGCACGTAACCAACCCTCCACTCCAGAATCCCGTGAGCCCCCGGCACACCAGGTTGAGTGTGCCACCGCACAACTGAACCATGACTCCCCGAGCCATATGAGCACACGGCCCATTAATTTGAGACATACCACGGAGCATCTCGCCTCCGGGCTGTCAGGTCAGCCATCAGCCATAGGCCGATGCGACCACAACTCGTGCATGACCCACTCAACAATGGCAGGCATATACAGATGAAATATTTGCCCCACCGAGGTTTTTTCCCGCGCGCGCTCAAAATGGCGGCCCCCTTCGCCAAGCGCATCCTCGCAATTTCTCGCGCGCGCTCAAAATGGCGGGCCAACGTGCGAACACGTCGCCAGTTTTCCCCGTGCGTGCACCCCAGCTGCCCTTTGCTGGGGGCACAACACACATTCCCCGTCTCGTTGTAACAACCCCTTAATGATAGGACGCACAGCCCCAGTTTGCTGCGCACAGCAGTCGTATCGGGGAAATTTTTACCCATTTTACCAAACCACATTGCTTACACACACCAACTCGCAAAGCAACCCCTGGCCGCATATAATCAACAGAATGAGCGACGCCACTTGGCGGCAATTTACGTCCCCATCACCCTTAACAGAAAAGCCACCAACAACGGTGGAATCGCGCGCCCTCATCGCGCGCCCTCTCTCTCAACAAGCGCAATTACCTATGAACACACACGCAATCTCGTGTGCATAAACACCCATACAACCAAAATCTTGGGTCCCCCCCGAATTTTTACCAATTTCAAAACAGGTACGCACAATTAATAACAATCCCAAACCCAATGGTCAACCAATGCACCGCACTCCGTATCCGTACAGAACAGTGTAAACAGCACATGCAGTCAGCATATCGCGATCACAAGCGTACATTTAAGCACAATAGCAAGCAGATCTGCAGGCAACCAATACCCCATTAACCCTGTCGTAACTTGCAGCAACAACAAAAATATGCTCTCTTTTGCAATCAACCACATCGCACACAGCACCTTGCAGCAACAACACGCAAACATTTTTTTCAATTAACCACATCACTCACGGCTCCCACGAGATGTTACAGCGCGAGATACCTGACGCAACCGAATTAATAATTAACTTCGCCATGAAGATAACATCTCCACGCCGCAACGCACGCACACTATTTGACACTGAGCAAACAAGCAGATAGCGCGTCCATCGTCAACACACACACACACAACCCAAACCGCTCTCCGCTCGCTCAAGACATGACAACAATCGCCCCCCCGGCACACGCTAGATGGGTGAGGTGTGTGTTAGGGCCGGGTGCATCTCGTTACGACTCGCCCGGGGCTGCAGCGAGCAGAGGACGGCAGGGTGGTAACTTGAGACGCCTCGCAGAACTCGAACGATGACTTGATTGCTCCGGTGTTTCACACCCGAGCCAGGACGGGAGAGCTCCTGCCCCAGCAGCTGCAGCGTCGGCGTCCTCTCCTCGCGGCTCCCCTTCCCCCGCAAAACAGCAGCTCCACAGCAGGCTGCTCACCCCGCGGCGCCTCAAGATGGCAGCGCACGGCCACCTCTCCGCCGCGATGTTGAAGATGGCGGCGTCTTCCCGCGGGCGGTGAAGACAAGATGGCGGCTTCCCGCCGTTTCTCCCCGACCACACCCAAGATGGCGGCGCCCTGCCGCATGTTGGAGAGGCGGGAAGTGTGGGCTAGGCCCCAATGGCGGACGGCGCAGCCCCACTCGGAGACTCACCGCTTCCAGGCCCGCCGCGTGGCCGATCCGGCCTCGTCGCCGGCGCAATCAAGGTGACAAAATCCAGCAGAACCGGCCGCAGCGATTCAAGTTGGACCGCCACGTAGCCGCTGGAGGACGTGCGCCGGCGGCCGTTTCTTCGTCGTCAGAAGACGTAACAAGTGGGTTACGCTTTTTCAAGTTCTCAGCCGTCTTCCTCAATGTTATTTTGCCTTGAAAAAGTCCACTGACACCAATGTAATAAAGGACTCCGTCACACGATGTTGATCTCCGTCGGTCCTTTATTTGTGTTCGTCTTCCGCTCACCCCGCTGGCCTCCTCCTCGGCCCAGCGTCGTCTCTCCTTGCGCCCCGCGCACTCTGCAGCTACCCTGCTGCTCCCTATGCAGCCCCACTGCTGCTCCGCTATGCAGCTACTCTGCTGCCTGTGCAACCTCGCACCCTCTGCTAGCCTCCGCTAGTTCTGCAGCTACTCGGCTGCTCCGTGCAACCTCGCACGCCCTGTGCTAGCCTCTGCTAGCTCTGCAGCTACTCGGCTGCTCCGTGCAACCCCTGCACACCCTGTGCGCCCCGCGCACTCTGCTCTCTCCTCACCCCGCTGGCTGGCGCCGTCCGATGAGCCCCTCAGCCACCAGGCTGAGGCACGGTGGCCACCCAACGTGGTCTGCCTCTTCACTCCCTCGACTCCTCTGATGTCTTCCGGTCTCCTTCCTATAACCCCTCGCCCACGTGACCCTGACTCCTCCCTCTCCCACGTGACCCTGACTCCTCCCTCTCGGATCATCACATCCGACCTGCCCATTTACGCTCGCATTACAGTAGGACCAATACCGTTGCTGATCATTGTTTAAACACTGTGGGCTCACACGAAATATATTTTTCCAAGACGGAAGTACTCTGCAAACCTACTGGCTATTTTCAGAGATTTGTTCATTACGTCATCCAGAAAAATAAACAGACACAACTTCAACCGAGAAGATGGGTACAAACTGAGCAATCATTGGAAGGACGTTATTAGCCAGGTGAAGTCTTAACTGACTGTGATGTTTCCATCCAACCTGCCTATGTCAGCTGTTACTTCCAACTCTCTGTCTCTCTCTCTCTATTCCTCTCTCTTAGATCTCTCATGCTCACATGTCCTTTGCATTTCACTCTCATGCCTTCGGAATGCACTCTCATGCTCACATGTCCTTTGGATTGCACTCTCATGCTCACATGTCCTTTGGATTGCACCACTCTTCGATGTTACATTAACATGCTAATCTCTCACATTATCATAGCCACTTCCGTGCCCTCGTCGAGGAGGCCGCTCTCCGTTCTTCACATTAACATCACTAGCCCCGACATTATTAACCAGGTAATGTCTTAACTGACTGTGATGTTTCCATCCTACCTGCCGATGTCAGCTGTTATTTCCGACTCTCTGTGTCTCTCTCTCTGTGCCTCTCTCTCAGATCTATCATGCTCACATGTCCTTTGCATTGCACTCTCATGCCTTTGGATTGCACTCCCATGCTCACATGCCCTTTGGATTGTACTCTCATGTCCTTTGGATTGCACACTCATGCCCTTGGATTGCACCACTCTTCAATCTTACATTAACATGCTAATCTCTCACATTATCATAGCCACTTCCGTGCCCTCGTCGAGGAGGCTGCTCTCCGATCTTACAGTTACATGCTAATTTCTGACATTAACATCACTAGCCCCGTCCACTTCTTTATGACCCTTGGGCTGCAACCATTTCAAACCTTTTAAAACAGTTTGCCTCAGCAGCAGATCATGCTTTCACACCTGATGATGGACGCTTGTGTTGCGCCCGAAACGTCGTGATTTTTTTCATTTTATACCTACGTGACTTTACCGAAAGAACCAAAGAATATGGATTCCTGCAGTCACGAAAGCTTCAAATCAATTATAATCTGCCCGATACGACTTAGGCTACGGGGAATTTATCATTTAACATTGACTTCCGTTTGTGCAATACTGTTTTTATTACTGCCATGACGCAGTTGTTTTTGCGCTGGTTTATATTTGCTTCACTGCCGTATCGAAACTTTATTTGTTTTGCCATTTGACCGTTTTGGTGACCCCCGCCCTCCCGTGCCACGCTCGCAAACGAGAGTTACCCTGGTCTCGTTGACCTCTCATCCTCTCACCTTCCTAAAACAGGATAAAAACTTCAACTCGAAACTTGATTTTGATCTTGATTTAATCTTGATTTTGATCATAAACTTTCACTTGACCTCTAGCTCGTTGGGACAGTCGAGGGGGAATTGTCCGGAGAAACATAGTGCGCACACGTGCAGATTAGTCACGCATTATTTTGTTTTACGTGTACGAACATTCGTCATCTGAGACTTTTTAAATTAGGGCACTAGATTAATAATAAAAACAGCTGCAAGCGACTCGCCGAACGAATTTTGCGAGCGTTATAAATCTGATCTACGATAATATTACATTTAATCAAATACCAACTTTTAGGGTCTAAATCGGGTTGGGGAAGGCAATCATCCCACCTTGAATCCACCAATGTCGAGCAGGCCCATGGTTAATGCAGAGGTTTTTGGGGCCTTCGGATTTTGAGACCCTCTCAAAACATACTGCTTTTTATAACAGCTGAAACGCCGCAACAAAAACAACAACCGACATTCGCCACTAAGTGGCGGTGACGACACCACGGCGCTTGTGCCAGGCTATGTGCATTTTAAGGCAACGCGAAGTGTCGAATGCCCGCTGGCAGGTCACGGAGCAGATCCAGGTGCCATCGGTAGCACTATAATACACTGGCATCGGGTATTCTGGTGATTAAAGCCATAGATTCACTGTGTGTATTACTGCCAGTTAGGCACAACAATTAAAAGTTTTGTTCCTTTTAACTTTGATTCAGCTTTACAATTCGTGCATCACGTGTTGCAACCAGAGCTGAAACAACCAGGGTGAATTACAGTCTGTTCTCCTGCAACGCGTTGTTTTCACAACACGAATTGGATATAACGCGATTATTGTATTCGGCAAACACATTTTTTTATAACGCGGATGCGAATTGGATACAACGCGATCAAGCGAACGGAACTGTGTCGCGTGAGTAGACACAAGCGGTCGTACAGCTGCCTCGGCGTAGCATCATCGCACAAGGCGGGATGCGGCTGGATGCTTATAGATGCTACCCACGCGCCTCGGTCTTTCTTCAGCCTGCGTACGCATCTCGCATGTTATCGCGGACTGCGCTTTACCCTACATTTTTTTTTATTATAACGCGATTTTTCCATAACCCACGTTATAGGAGCACACGACTGGACTATGGAGTGTTTTAGTATCGGGCGTGGGTGGTGATAAAGAGTCGCAGTGATGTATTGCTTAAACGAGCATTGAGGCATTGGTGTTCACCTCCTGCTCTACAGTCCTGCAAAGCCAGTGGTGGAAATTCCACATTCCCAGGACAGGGGCGAGTCTCTTCATAGGAGCAGCTTCCCCGTTTAAAGTGGCGCTGACCTTGAAGCCAGGATTCTGACTGTGAAGAGACGGAATTAAGTGTTAAATCTTCACAAAGAGGTGCCCACCCCTCAAGACTACAACAGCACTGAGCCCTCTGCCAAACTGAATCCAGCCCTTCTTGTCAACAGCGTGGGTTGTGGCATGGCAGGCAGCCAGTGTTGGCCTTGACTGGTATCTCACCTCAAATATTGTCCCAGTTCCTCCACCTCCCACTCCCATCACCCCGAGCGGTCCACGTTCCCATCTAAAACTGCGTGCGCGGGGCTTTTTTTTATTCACGACAAAACAGCAAGGACATGTCCCCTTTATGGGAAACGTGTGCAATCCCCACGCCGATGTAAAATCAACATCCCCCCCCCAACTCCGTGACCACACACACACAAACAAAAACCCACGCACAGATCACTCTTTGTACTCGCGGTTCGGTAATCCATAAAACGAAACGAGCACGCGTGTGTGTGTGCGCGCGCTTGAGAGAGACAACGAACAGGCGAGCGATCGTGAGTAGGAACCGAGAGACGCTGCATAAGGTGGGGAAAGCAACGCGTGAGTCCAGGAGCTATGGCGAGACTTTGTCTGCTGGGCTTGTGTCTCGTGCTCGCTCTGCCGACGTGGACTGGAGCGGGTCCCGTCGACGGGAATGAGGTGCGTGTTGTGCTTTACGCAGTTCGTTGAACCCCTACTTAAAACTATTACGCAATTTTTTTTCTCCAGGTAAAATCCACACTGAGTTGCTATGTAGGTCTTTTTGCAGAAGCGACCCTGGCCATCGCAAATGACAGCTCAACGAGGTGACAGCGTATCATCATCACGTGGACATTTATAGCAGCATCCAAATACTCTAAACGCGTGACGTTGATTCTAAATGTGGAGGGGAAAACCGGAATAATAACTTCACTCCAGTGGGTTATGGGTGGTGCAATGGTTAGCGCACGGCGCGCTCTGTACCCACCAACCTGGGTTTTATTCTCGGCCATGGCGAACGTCATTGGCAAGTAATATCCAAACCAGTCCTCCTGGGTCGATCCCCTCCCCTGTACTTGAACCCGCACACTGATCGGTGTGGTGAAATATGGTCAAAGAGCCCCCCACGACGAACACAAAGTGGGGAGAACCGGCGGAGGGATATGTGTATGTTCATAAGCTGTTATTGGCCACACTCAAGTTGCCTTTGAGCCCGGAACCTTCAGATTTAACTGGAGCCCAACGTTGCAACCTTTTTTTTAACTACTTCGATCTTTTCCTGGAGCTCATTGCCAACTCGTCGTTACTATTGCTGTGTCATCGACAAATGGGGCGCCACGGTGGCTAGGAGATACTACCTCGCCTGGTATACAGGAGGTCGTGGGTTCGATTCCGACCCTGACGGCTGCTGTATATTTAGAGTTTGCGTGTCTCTCGCCTCGTGGTCGCGTGGATTTTTCTTCGGGTCCTCCGGGTTTTCTCTCCACATTTAGAATCAACGTCACGTGTTCAGAGTATTCGGCTGTTATAAATTTCCACGTGATAAGCCACTTCGTTGAGCTATCATTTGTGGCCAGGTCGCTTCTGAAAAAAGAGCCACGTGTTCCTTACCTGGTAAAGAAAAACAGGTAATCGTTTTTTTTATAGTTTAAATCTGACATGGCTCATACTTTGGCCATTTTATCTTCTTGTCGCTTTTGTTTCTCAACACCATTTGCAACGAACATTTTCGCACGTCGCTGTCAGGAACTTTCTCGAAACCATGGCACCGCTTCCCGAGTCCCCTTCACGTGTGTATCTTGCAATTCCATGCCATTTCTCAGTGGAGCCACTCCATTTTCGTAAACGGTTTTCAAGTGTTTTTGTTTTGTTTTTTAAACATGAATCATTACATTTTATAACACCGCGCTGCACGGTTGTTCGCTCCTCGCTCCCGAGGAGAGAGAGAGAACGACTTAGGAGGCGCAAGAAACCGCAGACAAGTGGGAAAGGCAGCCAGGCGCTAATACGGTGCCAAATCCGCCCCCCCCCCTAAGGTCTGCGGTTCTATGTATATTAAGGTGTTGTTCCAATTAATTAGTTTTTATACGTGTGGGATGAAATTGGAGCACCTGGAGAAAACCCATGCCTTGTGCAAGGAGGCTGCACTCCATCCCCGTACAGATGGAAACAGGTGGCGATTAGTCCATATGCTGTACGCCGTCGTTTTGAAAGACATTGTATTCACTGCAGAGAACTGTCGCGACACGACCACCGCACTCGATGATAGCAGGCGCCAAACTGTGCCACACACCCTCCCGCATGGCCTTGTGGGAGCCTCGGTACGCCTTCTAACCTGAAGACGTACCGATAAAGATGTCATTTCAGGTCTTCTTCTTATTCCGTTCTGATGAGACGTACACGTACGAAACAACTGATGACGTACACGTACGTACACGTACGTCATCGAAAGGGTTAAGTCTGAAGAAACGTTTTCATTCCAACTGCTGCACAAAGGAGCCGAGTCTGTGTGCATTCAGCACAGGGCGGGCAATCGGCCTTTGCCCGACATTGGTGCCCTCTTAGACTTGGGACTTTATTTCAGCCGGTAAGACCCACTGAGCGAAACAGCTCTCTTTACGCGGACCGATCCTCGCTCACTGCGGCGGTGCGTACGTCCCCGCTCGCAGGACGCCACGCCGAAGATAACGGAGATGAGCGTCGTGTCGCGGATCACGTCGCGATACGCCCACACCACCATCAACAGCTGGCTGCTCAACACGGCCTCGCGCGGCAAGGAGGTCACCTTCCACGTACAGCTCCCGGAGGCCGCCTTCATCTCCGCCTTCTCCATGTGAACTTTCATTATTTCCGTCGTCGGTGGTCTGCGGAGCGGCGGCAGCGTCGCCAAAACAACGCGTAGACTGTCGACGTTTTGCCGCTGCCGTTACGCTTGCGTCGACGCGGAGGGGAAGCCTCGCCGAGTCTTCAGTCTCCGTTTTTTCGGGAGGGTCCCGTTTGCGCAGGAGGGGGTGGGCGGGCGGGGGGCGACGATTGCGATGTGTGAAAAAATTAAGAATCGGTTTTGCGCTTAGTGACAATAAAACAGAAGGTGTGAAACTGTTCAAACGCCAAATGGATACCTTTTGCAAGGAATCAGGTCCGCGTTAACGACATGCACTTTGTGGCAAAAACATGCATGCTAACAAACATGCTCACCGGTGTCACACCAGGGAACGCCATAAGGTGAACAGTACAAATCAGTTTCAAAGACAATACATACATTATTATTATCATCAGAGCGTGTTTGCATGTTTTTTCCACAAGTACGTGTAGTTAATACAGACTTGATCCCTTGCAAAAGGAATAATCTATTGGGTGTTTGACCATCTTAACATCTGTTTCATTGTCACAAAGGGGAAAACCTGTTCTTATTTTTTCATACTTTGACACTGGCAAACAGTTTTTTTTATACGTATAAAAAATGCCTTAATACATTGATGATGTCTACAGTGTCATCATCATTAAGGTTTTTCCCGATACCCTGATTGAGCCCTCATATATGGCTGATAGGTACACAAATATATATTGCACTGTCAGTAACGCATCTCCATTGGGACCGCGTTATAGCGACCTCCTACAGCGCCGTTTCACACAGTGCGACGTTTACCAAGAATGCATCCTGAGCGCCGTAAGAGGCGTGGCCGTATTTGAATTGAGCAAGGTGATAAGAACCCAGGGAGGGGGGGAAGGCGATGGGTAGAATTCTATAGTGGAGGTGCGCGAGGGAAGAATCAGGAGGAGAAGGCTGTGTGTGGCTTGCTGTGTGGTGGTTGAACACCGTTGTGTGAACGAGACTCGCCAATGCCGATGGGACATGTTAAGATGATGAAGTAAGAAAACACGGACATAATTCTAGTAGTTACCGTCACGCATCTTGCGTGTGATCGCGGACTGCGCTTTAGCACTACATTGTACATTATTTATTACAACGCGATTTTTCCCATCATGCTGTGCTCTTCCGGAGCGCAACGACCGCCGCCGCTATAGGAGAACGCAGCCTTGAAGGCCCGCTCGTGTCGGACGATGAGGTGACCCCGTTTTGTGTTCCGCCGTGTTGCTCAGGACGGTACGGAACAAGACATACCCCGGCGTCGTGAAGGAGAAGGAGCAGGCCAAGCAGGTGTACTCGGCGGCCGTGGATCGGGGCTGGTCGGCCGGGCTCGTTGCTACCAGGTGAAAGCCTCACAGATGTCACCCCCCCCGACCCACCCACTAACTCACCCATCCACCCACCCACCCACTCATCCACCCCCCCACCCACCTACTCATCCACCTCTCCACCCATCCACCCACCCACCTATTCATCCACCCCTCCACCCATCCACCCACTCATCCACCCCTCCACCCATCCACCCACCCACCTACTCATCCACCCACCCACCCACCCCCCCACCCAACCCCCACCCACCCACCCAACCCCCACCCACCCACCCCCCCACCCAACCCCCACCCACCCACCCACCCCCCCACCCAACCCCCACCCACCCACCCCCCCACCCAACCCCCACCCACCCCCCCACCCCCCCACCCACCCACCCACCCCCCCACCCAACCCCCACCCACCCCCCCACCCCCCCACCCCCACCCAGCTGTGTGATTATACACACAGCTGAAACCCGGACTCGACCTCAGCAGTCTCGCTACCATGGCTACGTCCGGAGTTGTCATCCGTTCACCGCAATGGATGGTGAACGGCGGTCAATTCACTCCCCCTCTCTCCCCTCGCCTTGCCCCACACGCACTGTTTCACTGTCTCTCTCCTTATCGCTTTGCCCCTCGCAGATGGCATGCGAGGCTGGTGATCATTTGCTGAGCTGTGAGCTTCTGTCCACTAACCTTATTTGCCCACTACTCAGGTCAGGTTACGCAGGGATAAATCGACGGGTCCTGCGTTTATGGAATGTATTTTTTTCTAGCGGATTTTTTTTCCCTTCGGTGGCACTCTCGTTCTTGTTTCAGGTGGAATGATGGCCAAACACACGTGAAGGAAACATTGGGCTAGATAGATTCTATATATATGTGTGTAGATTGGGCTACATTAATTTATAGTGGTTAATCGGATTGGTTTGTTCATGTGAGGTCACAGACAGTTATGTAAGAAGCCGGGTCAGGTGACACACGAGATGGTGACTTCCTGTATCTTTTCCCGATGATGTGTGGCGCAGTTTAAAACCTTAATTCGTAACTAAACGCTAAATGTGGCTTCAGGGATCGTTTGTCAGTCAACTCAACCCGCGGCGAGCGAGCTGAAAAGATAAAAATAACAATCGTTAAACGCGTGTACAGTACACCACGTGATAATTGGATTTTTTGGCTGCATCGGGTGGTGGAGGGTTATTACGACACACATTTGGTCAGATCGTGACCACGTGGCCGAAACCGAAATTATATTATGAATCTGAACATTTGCTGCGAAAATCTACGCGTTACATCTCAGTGAATCGGCAGCAGCAGACGATACGACATATAACGACGCGAAGCCCGATCCACAAAGATGAAGGAGACATCACAGCAAAGCACCACTCTGCTGCTCCTGATGCGGTTATTTGGCTTGACCACCTGAGTGTGAAATAGAAGTCGTTGCTCTGCATCTACGTCAGCCGTACGGAAGAAGAAGATGCAGCAGCAGTACGACAACAACGACGATGATGACAATAACGATGATGATGATGTTCGATGATGATGACAATGATGATGATGACAATGATAATGACGATGATAATGATGATGACAATGATGATGATGACGATGATGACAATGATGATGATGACGATGATGACAATGATGACGATGATGATGACGACGATGATGACAATGATGACAATGATAATGACGATGATGATGACAATGATGATGACAATGATGATGACAATGATGACGATGACAATAATGATGATGACAATGATGACGATGATGATGACGATGATGATGATTTGACCCCCGTGCCCCCGCGTGCAGAGAAAGGGAAACGGACAAGTTCACGGTGAGCGTGAACGTGGGTGCTGGAAGCCGTGCGCTCTTCACCCTCAGCTATGAGGAGCTCCTGCAGCGGAAGCTGGAATGGTGAGCGAGCGCCATGGCCAGCACGGTGACACACGGCACCAATTCACCACGACGCTCACCACAACAGGAGCACACGCCACCAACTCGCCAAGATGCTCACCACAACAGGAGTAGATGCCACCACATCACCAACTCACCATGACGCTCTCCACAACAGGAGTAGACGTGACCGCATCACCAATTCACCACGAAACTCACCACAACAGGAGCACATGCCACCAACTCGCCAAGATGCTCACCACAACAGGAGTAGATGCCACCGCATCACCATCTCACCACGATGCTCACCAGAACGTTAGCACATGCCACCACCCAACTTGCTACGACACTCGCCAGTACATCACCATATGCCTCCACCTCACCAACTCAACCACGACGCTCACCTGCGCAACTTTTACCATAAAAGCACTTGCCGACAACTAAAAAAACTCACCACAACACGAACCAGAAGGCAGCGGCACCTCACCAAAACCGCCACTGCAACATCAACAACCCACCGCCGGTGTTGCCAACTCACCACTCGACCCCATCTCACCACGGGCAACACCACTCACTACCGCCCCCCCCCCCCCCCCAATATTCGCCAACCGTACTGATTTCAGCCGTTGACTTTTCCGATTCGGTCCCCGCATGGCGGTTTTCAAGCCGGATATCTCCCGGTGCGAACAAATTACGGAAGATCGCAGAGCGGAGAGTGATTCGCTTTGGAAATTTGGTCGGGTTAAATGCTCGGCAGCCTACCACACGAATGCACGTATTATGGACTTCTTTCGCACCGTACGTATTCAACCGTGTTATTCGGAGGTGCGGGGGAAGGACATCAAACAAGACACATAAAGCAGTTCTAAAGTAATACGTTTCCAATATAGATGATTTAAAAGTGCGTAGCTCCAGTGGCTTCATAATATCAGATGGGGAGAGCATTCCAGACGGCTGCAGAAGCCGGTGTTGCGGTGACTGTCTTTGTTCGATGGCGAGCCAAAATCCGCTGCGGCGAGGATGACCGGAGTTTGCGTGATGCTTCACGCTTCTTGACGACATCAGCAAGG
Organism: Lampetra fluviatilis; assembly: GCF_964198595.1. Taxonomy (NCBI): domain Eukaryota; kingdom Metazoa; phylum Chordata; class Hyperoartia; order Petromyzontiformes; family Petromyzontidae; genus Lampetra; species Lampetra fluviatilis. Next base: position 4,660,490 of record NC_136312.1, on the reverse strand, counting down.
TATTGCGCTTCAGGCTAATCTCCTTGCGGCTCAGGGTTTGACAGCCTTACCGCCTTCACCATCGCATCACTCCCACTGTTCACCATCACCCCGACACCACAGCGAGCCACATCGCACAACCGCCAAGTCAATCACGGACCCCCAAACCAAGGCTCGGTTACTCTGTGGTGCCATTCACGGGCAAGGCCTCACGGCGCTCTACAGAGAAGTGCCAAACCGTGAACGACCCCTCACAAATATATTGGCGAATACAACTAAAAATGATAATTGTTTTTTTACCCTTTTATCTGGCAACAAAACTGACACCTTTTTCACAGGGAGTCATGTTTGCATAGACCACAATACCTGCAGTCATAATGCAAACAAAAAACATAACTCTGATAATGCATGCACTGTCCTTGAAGTTGATTGGTCCACACCCGAGACAGCTTTCCTTAGAGCCTAATCTCACATGGGTTGGACCAGATGACACCAAAAGGCGCACAACTCAAAGACAATGCACCATCAGAGTATGAGAGCTCGGGTGAAGCATTTACACCATTGGAACCTCATTTGCCAGTAAACTGGCAAATGAGGTTCCAATGGTGTAAAAAACATTTTTCTTTTTTTAAAACGATGTAGAAGGCCACGGAGCCTCCACGGACAGGTGGTACGCGCCAGCGAGAAGAGATACATTCTAAAATGGGGGCCCGAAAGACTCCACCGACCAGGAGTCCCTGGTGATGTCCTAGGGAAGAGCATTGCCCCACAGACAAGGCTCCTGGCTGCTACCGAAGGCTCTGTCGCCCACTGACTGCAGGTTTTAAACTAAAACTATTAAACAATGTTTTACTTCGCCAAGTAAGGATCACTGAGCTACGTAGCTCTATTTCGGATGCAACCTGGCCAAAATTGTTCACGCAACGAAGTGGCTTATCGCGTGGCAATGTACAGCAGCCACATACTCTTAACGCATGTGGAGGGAAAAACCGGATGGCCCAGAGAAAATTCCATGAGAAGAACATGCAAACTCGCAGTATACAGCAGGTATCAGGGTCGGGATTGAACCGACGGCCTCCTGTATACCAGGCGAGGTAGTTAACATCACGTCACCGCGGCACCCCTAGTCCTCGGCACACACAGCAGGCGACCGGATTCTCGGCTAGACCCGAACTCGCCGACTGCGCGGTAATAAAAGGCGAACCGTCGGTCCCTCCAGGTACGAGCACGTGGTGAGCGTGCGTCCCCAGCAGACGGTGGACAACCTCACGGTGGAGGTGTCCATCGAGGAGAAGGCTGGGCTGTCCCGAATCACCGTGCCTCCTCTCCGCACAAGCAACCTCATCACCAATGACGTCGGTGGTGAGTGAGGTGGTTGAGGAAGGCCTCCCTCCCTCCCGCGCGAGCACCCCAACACGACCTCAGCACCGTCGTTGTCGTCAGCACGGTCGGGCACGTGCCCTGGGGTGCAAGAGGAGTGAAGCTGAAACTGTGGCCACCGCCTGGACGTTCTTGCCAGCGCCTTAAGCAGTGGAAGCCACCAGCTCGGGTCGGGTCGCCACTTGCAAGAGAGGCGGCGCTTCGTGTGTCTTGTCACTGGGTTTCATTCCATCCGCTGGTTAAATTCGATTCCGTTTTTGCGCACGATGGCACTGAGCGTGGCTCGTGAGGTCTGCTTCGCCACGACAAGAGGGCTTAAGGAGAGAGAGAGTTCGTGTCGTTTTGCTGTTCCACACACAGTAAACCTACACACAGTAATCCCACACAGTAAACCCACAGTGTGTTTACTGTGTGGCTCATAGCTTGGTTTGCATGACCACAGTCTCACGACCATGGCTTGCCTTTAATGTTACACGTGTGACGGAGACGAGCGCATACACCTGCTGACCTTCTGATGCGGTGGATGGTTCCGCCAGTGTCTTCGAGTGCGGCGCTCCATCACACGTGAGTGGGCTTGGCGCAGGCCACGTTACTTATAAGGGACGAACGGCCAATGGTTCAGAATAATGATGGAGTGGCAGCCATGGGACGGACCATGCTCAGGAGAATGAAGGAGCGTCCGCTGTGGACATGGAGCGGATGGCGTCAGCTCATGTGCAGGAGCTGGGTGGATTGTTGCATCCTGGAATCTTGAGAGAGAGCAGCGGCTTGGGGAGGCCTTCATCCATTTGTAGATAATAGCTGATGATGATCACGATTTTGTTGAAATGGAGGCGCAATAATGATGGTACCTCCTTAGATGTGCAGATAGTAGTGTAAGGTGTTGTTTGATGTCGCGCTCCGTACATCTGGATCGCAGCACCCTTCAGATCTCACGTTGGACATCCTGCATCAAGTGCCCATGTCTCGTAACTTAAGGAGCTACCAAACGTCCTGGTCTTGGACGGATAAACCTAGATTTGAAGCTTTCGTGACTGCAAGGATTCATATTCTTAGGTTTTTTCGGTAAAGTCACGTAGGTAAAAAATGTTAATTTAAATTAATAAAAGTAAAATAAAATAAAATAAAAATCACGACGTTTCGGAGGATTTTTATTTTATTTTTATTTGACTTTTATTAATTTGAATTTTTTACCTACGTGACTTTACCGAAAAAACCTAAGAATACGGATAAACCTGTTTTTTTAAAGACTGTCCTGGTGCCCAGAAACGTTTGCAAAAAGAAAAACCATGATTTTCTCCCAGATTATCATTGGGTCTAATGACTCGTTTTCAGGAGGGTCCTGATGATGACGAAGTCGAAGATGATGATGAAGACGATGACGATAATTAATCCACGTGGTGTTGTGATTACCCCTCTGCAGTTGTCGCGGACCCTCCGCCTGCCACCTCCATCGTGCGCACGGCCACCTCGGTGGTCGTGCGGTTTCAGCCGAGCGTGGAGCAGCAGCTGGCGCTGGCGCAGGATGGAGTCCTCGGGGATTTCATCGTCCGTTACGACGTGGAGCGAGCGGAGGAGGCCGGGCAACTGGAGGTGAGAGAGAGAGGGAGAACAACCCAACCGATAATAATAATCGCAACACGACCACGAACCGCGAAGGGAATCGCCGCTCGCGGACCTCGAATCGCCATCCACTCGCTGTCAAACTCGAACCGCTCGCCACTCGCGGATCATGGACCATGAGCCACTCACCAATGATGGACCATCAATAACGATACACTCACAGTCAAACTCGAACCGCTCGCCACTCGCGGATCGTGGACCATGAGCCACTCACCAATGATGGATCATCAATAACGATACACTCACAGTCAAACTCGAACCGCTCACCACTCGCGGATCGGACCATGAGCCACTCACCAATGATGGACCATCAATAACGATACACTCACAGTCAAACTCGAACCACTCGCCACTTGCGGATCACGGACCATGAGCCACTCACCAATGATGGACCATCAATAACGATACACTCACAGTCAAACTCGAACCGCTCACCACTCGCGGATTATGGACCATGAGCCACTCACCAATGATGGACCATCAATAACTATACACTCAGAGTCAAACTCGAACCGCTCGCCACTCGCGGATCGGACCATGAGCCACTCACCAATGATGGACCATCAATAACGATACACTCGCAGTCAAACTTGAACCACTCGCCACCCGCGCATCATGGACACACCAATGATGGACCATGAATCATGAACCACTCGCCAATCACAAACCGTGAACCACTCACCAATCACTACCAAAGATTCACGAACCGCCCACTAATCATTGACCAAGAATCACGAACCACTCACCAATCACCGATCAGAGGTGATGTACCATTTACCAATCACAGATTACGTATTCACGCACCGCTCACAAATCAGCAACCACGGGCCACGGACTGCTTAACGCCTGACCACCCCACACCCCAGCGGGGGGTTCAGAGTTTAAAAAAATATTTCCGCGGTCCGCCGACACGTGTTGCCAAAGTGCCGGATCAGCGTGCGCGTGAGTACGTCGCCCCGGAACCGTGTGTGTGTCCTGCACGTGGTGAATGTGGCACTTGCCGTGTCCTTGCATTTCAGATAGTGAACGGCTACTTTGCGCACTTCTTTGCGCCAAAACGGCTGAGCGCTTTGCCGAAGAGCATCGTGTTTGTGATTGACGTGAGCGGGTCGATGTCTGGGACCAAGATTAAGCAGGTGAGACGCCGAGACAGCATGGGACAAGGGATACCTGATGGAGGATGTCCAATGTAACACTTAAAGCCAAAATGCGTTGAATTTTTCCCTAATTCTAGCCTAACTGTGCTCTCCGTGTTAATGCCATGAAAGGAATAGTCCGTTCGTATGTCTCGCGGAGCAGCGAAGCACTTTGTGTCAGAGAATGGCTCGTGAAAGCGGATATCATTGAGCTACGTCTGAGATTCCGCCAAGTGATTTGGTCCATACGGTAGGAGACAGCCCTTTCCTGCTGGCCGTGCCGCGAAGAGTGCTTCGAGGTGTTGGTAAATGGCTGTAGAGCAACGGGTGTGGGCCACAGATTTGGCTAACTCACTGGTTTGAGTCAGTTTGTGAATTGAATCCGTATGTTGAGTGTTATCCCCTCGTGTGTGTGACGGGCTTTCTCCGGGTCCTCCCGGCTTCCACTCCCATGAAGCCAAACTCTAATTGTACGTATGTATGTTGAACTTCTTTCGCATCGTACGTAGCCAACCGTGCGAATGGCAGGTGCAGGCAAGGGTATCAAAACTAAATGCAAAAATAAGTTCTAAAGAAATTAGTTTTCAATCCAGATTCAAAAGTGTATAGCTCCAGTGGCTTCCTAATATCGGAAGGAAGAGCGTTCCAGACAGCCGCAGAAGCGCATCTGAAAGCGTGCGATGCGGTGATTGTCTTCGATGGACAGCCAAAAGCCGCTACGAGGATGACCAGATTCCACGTGATCGTTTATGCTCTTTGATGAGATCAGCAAGGTATTGTGGTTCATTTGTGACAAGCAATTTGTGTGTAATGAGTGATACCTTTTAACATATTCATTCCTCAACCGGAAGCCAATGCAAAACCGGAAGCCAATCGTTAATGGCACATCACTAATCATTATGCGTTGTCATTTAGACAAAGGAAGCGATGCTGAAAATCCTGGACGACCTGAGACCAAAGGACCACTTTAACATTGTGACCTTCTCCTACGGCGTGAAAAATTGGGCCAGTCAAGGCCTGGTGAAGGCTTCAGCTGAAAACATCGAGGGCGCCAAGAAGTTTGTTTCTGCCATGGTGGCAGACGGAGGTGAGAGGCCAGGCACTGGTTGTTAGATGAGCCACCATGACACTCGGTTCCCCTGGGGGAGGGGAGGGGAAGGAGTCACGGGAGCCTCTCTATTGAGGACTAACGGGCTAATCGAGGCGTGGTGGCCGCGACACTTTTTCTGCCGTGGTAGGCTGGCGCATCAAAGACAGAGACAAATATCCCCCGTGTAGCCTTAACAGACTGTTGGGGCAAGTGCTGTTAGCAAGTAGCACCTATGATGGCCTGAAACGGTACACGAGGGGGTGGGTGGCCAGCACCACGCTCGTCCGCCTTTGTTTCCCCCAGTGGCGATGTTTACACACCGCACCGGGTACTAAATTGAGGCCGAGTCGACCTAGGGGAGGTCCAGGATTGGTTCAAATTATCGTTACCGGCGTTGGCCACGAGTGGGAATCGAACTCGGGTCGCCTTTGTTCGTAGCGCGGCATAGCGCTAACTGCTACTACAGCACCGCTCCCCACATCAGACACAACCAGACACACGGCGGGCTGCTCGGGGCGGGGTAGGGCTCTGTGTCTCCTGTCTGTCTCCTATCTCCTGTGCGTGTGTCTGCTCTTCTGTTTCTCTTGCCCACCTCTCACCTGTGTGCCCCGTCCCTCCATCTCGTGCGTCTCTGTCCTGCGTCTCCTGTCTGTCTGCCTTCCATCTGCCTCGCGTGTGCGCTTCCCGTCTTGTGCGCTCGCTTCTCCCATCCGCCTCGCCTCCCCGTCCATCCGCCTCCTTTGCCTCTTACCTTTGCGCACTTGTCTGCTGCACATGACCCCACGCCAGAGGTCGCAACCGGGTACCCGATACCCGTACCCTACCCGATACCCGGCTACCCGTACCCGGCCAGGTACGGGTACGGGTACCCGTTTGCAACCCTGGTGCGGCCGGGTACGGGTAGGCCGTGAGTCACTGGTGAGTAACCGTTTGTCACTCATTTCGGGTAGGGTACGGGTAGGGAACGGGTACCCGTACCCGGCCGGGTACGGGTACGGATACCCATTTGCGACCCTGGTGCGGCCGGGTACGGGTAAGGAATCAAAACCCGTTTGCGACCTCTGCCCCACGCACAACCCCCCACAGGGACAAACATAAAGGATGCCCTGTCCGAGGCCGTGAGCCTCCTCAAATACCAGGAGGTAAGCAAGGAAATGAGCGTCCCCCTCATTATCCTGCTCACGGACGGGCAGCCGACGGTGGGCGAGACAAACGTGGAGGTCATCATCAAGAACGCACGCTCAGTCATCGCCGGCCTCTACAGCCTCTACTGCCTGGGCTTCGGCCAGGATGTCGAGTTCAACTTCCTGGAGAAGCTCGCGCTGCCCAACTCGGGCTTCGCGCGCAAGATCTTCGAGGACGTGGACGCGACGCTGCAGCTCAAGGGCTTCTACGACGAGGTGGGCACGCCGCTGCTGTCCAACGTCGTCGTCAGGTACACCGGCAACGAGGTGGCGGCACTCACGCGCAGCACCTTCCCCAACTACTTCAGCGGCTCGGAGATCGTGGTGGCGGGGCGCGTGCGGGGCGACACGGGCAGCCTCGTCGCGACCGTCGAGGGGCTGAGCGAGAGCGGCCCCACCTCGCTCGCGGTGGAGTGCGTCATGCCACCGTGGCCGCGGCCGTTCCCGCCGCGGCCGTTCCCGCCGCGGCCGTTGCCGCCGACCCCCGGGCCCCCCGAGCCGCCGAGCCACACGGAGCGACTGTGGGCTTTCCTGACCATCAAGCAGCTGCTGAAGGAGAAGGTGTCGGCGACCGACGATGCAACGAAGGGGCGTCTCGACAACGAGACGCTGGCGCTGTCGCTGCGCTACGGGTTCGTGACGCCACTCACGTCGATGGTGGTGACCGTGCCAGACGACGGTGAACAGGACAAGGGAGGCGATGAGCCCAAGCCGGAAACGACCCTCGAAGTCGAGGCCGAAGGCAAGTGTGACCCAACCGAGCACCAACCCGGCGTTGTTGGCTGGCAGCAGCGTGGCTCCTTTTGTAATGCCCGCGCTGCCGGCGCGGCAAGAAACCCGAGTTCAACTCACGACTCGGGCGCATTTCTGCCTGGCGTTCGTATTTTCTCCACCTATTTTATAACCTAAACCAAGTTTCTATTTTACCAGCTATACAGTTCCTTTTGAGAAGCGACCTGCCCACAAATGATAGCTCAACGAAGTGGCTCATCACGTGGCAGTGTATCGCAGCTAAATACTCTTAAACACGTGATGTTGATTCTAAATGTGGAGAGAAAAACCGGAAGACCCGGACGGCAGGCGTCAGAGTCGGGCTCGAACCGACAGCCTCCCGCATACCCGGCGAGGTAGTTAACATCTCGCCACCGTGGTGCCCCATGGGTGTCCTCCGGGTTTTTCCTATTACCTTCCAGGACCCTCTTGAAAACAGAACCTTGAGACTTGGCGAGGCTTTCCTGGGTAAATGAGCACAATCGTTAATTACCTTCCTGATAGCTTAGTCGAAAGTAATTTCACGTTTGGTCACGGGGGCTGTCGTTAAAGCGAGAGCCGGGGAAGTGCCGCCCTCGCAACGTGCCGCCCCCTGCGAATCCGTCCGCAGGCGCCACCGCCACCGCCGATGATGTGGTCGATCGCCCCGTCGCTCCGGTCCGCGACACCAAGCTGCTCTTAACAGGTGCCTCACCAGCGGCGCGACGCGATCCTTGGCGCGGCTCGCGCCTGCACGCACCTCGGCCCACCAAGTTGCGGCTCGCTGTGCCCACTGCTCTCAGTCCCCGACGTTTGCCACTCCGACCCCTTATCCGATTGTCATCTCCCCTGGCGTGGGGGTGGAGGGGAGACAAAATAAGAAGCACGTTGCGGGACATCGGCAGTCGTCATCCTACGGAGAGACAACTAAAATTGGCCGTGGCAATGTGTAAGTCCGACAACCGGCTGAGTTTAACCGTGCGGAGTACCCGCCGGGGAGGTGGGTGACAGGACACAAGGCAGCTTCGCTCGATGGCCCGGCTTCGGTGTCTTTGTGTTTTGGCGGTGGCGCACATGGCCTGTAATCCGGCACCGTGGAGGCAGCGAGGGTTGGTGGATCACACAAGCGCTGTGAAACTCCCTTCCCGCGGGCGTCAAAGGAGGTGCCGTACCGTGGGTCGCCATGAGGATGCGGCACGGAAAATGTGAAACCCAACCGGTTCCGATTTAAAGCTTTCGTGACTGCAGGGATTCATCTTCTTGGTTCTTTCGGTAAAGTCACGTAGAATGGAAATAATAAAATAAAACATAATAAAATAATTCTCACGACGTTTCGGCCACAACGCAAGCAGCCGTTGTTGTGGCCGAAACGTTGTGAGAATTATTTTATTATGTTTTATTTTATTATTTCCAATCTACGTGACTTTACCGAAAGAACCAAGAAGACCAACCTGTTCTGTCCGCATGGGATAGTGTTGCCTCCTTACACGTGTGGGTTTTCTCTGGGTGTTCCGGTTTACTCCCACATGGAAACTCCCACGTGGACTAATCAGCTGATAACACCTTCACATAAAGAGGACCGCAGAGCTTGGGCAGGCAGGCGGGTGGTGGGGGGGGGGAATTTGGGGTGGCGTGGCTGCCGCTGCCTTCCCGCTCGTCTGTGGTTCCCTCTCGCGCCTCTCTCCTCTCGCTCATCTCTCCTCTCGCTCTCTCTCCCTGCGAGAGCGAGCGGACGGCACGCGGTGCCGGCGTGTTACAGCTTGGGATCGTCATTGTCCAGGGAATGGCGTGGTGGGGTAGGGACATGCACGGGGTGGAGGTGAATGAGGTAGGTGACTTGGGGGTTTGAATGAGGCAAGGAGTTTGGAGTCAATGCAAGCAGGAAGAGGGAGGAGGGTTGTGATAGGTGGGACACAGAAGCAGAATATGTATTTATGCTGGAGGAATCCGATGAGCTATGAAGCTTTTTTTCACAGATGTCCAGTTGGGGCACGGGGTACGAACGTTCAAACAACCAACAGTTACAGTAACACGATAGTATTCCAAAGTATAAGAAAAGTAAAACAAATCACACAAACGCATACAAATACAACACTAAACAATCCCCACCCTACCAGGCAAAGCCCACTGATGTCTTAACTTATTTTCAGAAGCGACCTGGCCACAAATGATAGCTCAGGAAAGTGGCTTTTCACGTGGAAATATATAGCGGCAAAATGATATAATTAACTTTGATGCACGTTGCTAAACGTGGAGCGAAAATACCGGAGGACCTGAAGAAAAAATCCACGCAACCACGGGGAGAGAGAGACACGCAAACTCCAAATGTACAGCAGGCGTCAGGTGGGTCGGAATCGAAACCACGACCTCCTGCATACCAGGCAAAGTAGTTAACATATCATAGCCACCGTGGTGATGATGAGAGAGAGAGACACGCAAACTCCAAATATAGAGCAGGCATCAGGGTCGGGATCAAACCCACAACCTCCTCCATACCAGGCGAGGTAGTTAACATCACAACAACGCTATTACAGTCTCATCATCACCACCATCACATGCGTGTAGGGTTGGAGGAGGGAAAGTTACCGAGACGGGCATAGGAGTGGCAACCAGAGACTGCCGACCAAAGGGAAGAGAAGAGCTGAGATGTGGTGGTGGTGGTGGTGATGATGATGATGACGGTGCTGTAATAGCGGTTCCTTTGGATGTCATCTCGGGTCTCAAGAACGCAACAACTCTTGGGATCTAGCAGAAGGAAGCGATGATCGAGAGGGTGTCAGGTTGAGCATCTCTCCCAATTTGCCGTGCCCCCCCCCCCCCTCCCGGCTTTCAATGCACCATGTTTTTTCGTCAGCTCGGGGAGGATCGAGCAAACACGTGGGCAGGCAAAGCGGCCGCTGGCTCTCCGGCAGCGGGCACATCGCCAGCCACCCCGGCAGCAGTCAGCCACGAATGCCATCTCGACCAACGTCGCGCAACCGGGGCTACGGCAGCTTCGGGCCGATGGGCTTACCTGGCGGTCGACTCTTTTCAGTCCCTGGAGGTGCTTCTCCTCCAATGTTGTCTCCAGGGCTTCCATCCTTCGACACGAGTGATGGTAACGATCACGCTCAGAAACTGACGCTACACACACACACGCGCTGGCTTACACGCACAGGCACTGGCTCCACACACACACACATTGGCTTACACACGCTGGCTGTACACACACACACACCCCTACCCATTCACACACGCACCCCGACCCATTCACACACACACCCTGACCCATTCACACACACACCCCGACCCATTCACCCACGCACCCCGACCCATTCACCCACGCACCCCGACCCATTCACCCACACACCCCGACCCATTCACACACACACCCCGACCCATTCACACAGACACCCCGACCCATTCACCCACGCACCCCGACCCATTCACCCACGCACCCCGACCCATTCACCCACGCACTCCGACCCATTCACCCACGCACCCCGACCCATTCACCCACACACCCCGACCCATTCACACACACACCCCGACCCATTCACCCACGCACTCCGACCCATTCACCCACGCACTCCGACCCATTCACACACACACCCCGACCCATTCACCCACGCACCCCGACCCATTCACACACACACCCCGACCCATTCACCCACGCACCCCGACCCATTCACCCACACACCCCGACCCATTCACCCACGCACTCCGACCCATTCACACACACACCCCGACCCATTCACCCACGCACCCCGACCCATTCACACACACACCCCGACCCATTCACCCACGCACCCCGACCCATTCACCCACGCACCCCGACCCATTCACCCACGCACTCCGACCCATTCACCCACGCACCTGACCCATTCACCCACGCACCCCGACCCATTCACCCACACACCCTGACCCATTCACACACACACCCCGACCCATTCACCCACGCACCCCGACCCATTCACACACACACCCCGACCCATTCACCCACGCACCCCGACCCATTCACCCACGCACCCCGACCCATTCACCCACGCACCCCGACCCATTCACCCACGCACCTCGACCCATTCACCCACGCACCCCGACCCATTCACCCACAGACCCTGACCCATTCACACACACACCCCGACCCATTCACCCACGCACCCCGACCCATTCACACACACCCTGACCCATTCACACACACACCCCGACCCATTCACCCACGCACCCCGACCCATTCACCCACGCACCCCGACCCATTCACCCACACACCCCGACCCATTCACACACACACCCAGACCCATTCACCCACGCACCCCGACCCATTCACACAGACACCCCGACCCATTCACCCACGCACCCCGACCCATTCACCCACGCACCCCGACCCATTCACACACACACCCAGACCCATTCACCCACGCACCCCGACCCATTCACACAGACACCCCGACCCATTCACCCACGCACCCCGACCCATTCACACACACACCACGACCCATTCACCCACGCACCCCGACCCATTCACCCACACACCCCGACCCATTCACCCACGCAACCCGACCCATTCACACACGCACCCCGACCCATTCACCCACGCACCCCGACCCATTCACCCACACACCCCGACCCATTCACACACGCACCCCGACCCATTCACCCACACACCCCGACCCATTCACCCACGCACCCCGACCCATTCACCCACACACCCCGACCCATTCACCCACGCGCCCCGACCCATTCACCCACGCACCCCGACCCATTCACCCACGCACCCCGACCCATTCACCCACGCACCCCGACCCATTCACACAGACACCCTGACCCATTCACCCACACACCCCGACCCATTCACACACACACCCAGACCCATTCACCCACACACCCTGACCCATTCACCCACACACCCAGACCCATTCACCCACACACCCCGACCCATTCACCCACGCACCCCGACCCATTCACACACACACCCAGACCCATTCACCCACGCACCCCGACCCATTCACCCACGCACCCCGACCCATTCACCCACACACCCCGACCCATTCACACACGCACCCCAACCCATTCACCCACACACCCCGACCCATTCACACAGACACCCTGACCCATTCACCCACACACCCCGACCCATTCACCCACGCACCCCGACCCATTCACCCACACACCCCGACCCATTCACACACGCACCCCGACCCATTCACCCACACACCCCGACCCATTCACACAGACACCCTGACCCATTCACCCACACACCCCGACCCATTCACCCACGCACCCCGACCCATTCACCCACACACCCCGACCCATTCACCCACACACCCCAACCCATTCACACACGCACCCCGACCCATTCACCCACACACCCCGACCCATTCACACAGACACCCCGACCCATTCACCCACGCACCCCGACCCATTCACCCACGCACCCCGACCCATTCACCCACGCACCCCGACCCATTCACACAGACACCCTGACCCATTCACCCACGCACCCCGACCCATTCACCCACGCACCCCGACCCATTCACACACGCACCCCGACCCATTCACCCACACACCCCGACCCATTCACCCACACACCCCGACCCATTCACCCACGCACCCCGACCCATTCACACAGACACCCTGACCCATTCACCCACGCACCCCGACCCATTCACACAGACACCCTGACCCATTCACACAGACACCCTGACCCATTCACACACACACCCCGACCCATTCACCCACGCACCCCGACCCATTCACCCACGCACCCCGACCCATTCACCCACGCACCCCGACCCATTCACCCACACACCCCGACCCATTCACATACACACCCTGACCCATTCACACACACACCCTGACCCATTCACCCACACACCCTGACCCATTCACACACACACCCAGACCCATTCACCCACGCACCCCGACCCATTCACACACGCACCCCGACCCATTCACCCACACACCCTGACCCATTCACACACACACCCCGACCCATTCACCCACGCACCCCGACCCATTCACCCACACACCCTGACCCATTCACACACACACCCTGACCCATTCACACACACACACCCAGACCCATTCACCCATACACCCTGACCCATTCACACACACACCCAGACCCATTCACCCACGCACCCCGACCCATTCACACAGACACCCCGACCCATTCACCCCCTGATCTAGAGAGAGAGAGTGGAGTCTGTGTGTTCTCCATCTGATGTAGAGAGAGTGAGTGGAGTATGTACGTTCTCCCCCAGATCTGCACGAGTTTCCGAACCCGTTCTCCGATTTCCTCTCGTAACTAAAAAAACACAACACCACCCCACCCAATGTCACTGCTTTTGGCCGCAGCTTCCCATCGCTGCCCAGGTTACCTGCAAATTACTCCATGGGGCGGGGGAGGGGTTACTCGAGGCAATATTGCCCAATGGTGAAAGCGTGGCAGGACCCTCTTGAAAATAATCGTTGCAACTCAACGAGGCTTTTCTGTGTAAATAAGCAATTAATAATACTCACTGGCTGGCTCCTACTGGCAATCGTCGACTTATAATGGAGGGTGGGGGGGAATGGGGGTGATTGAGGGTTGGGGAGGCTCACACATCTATCGTGTTTCTGTTATTTGCAGACGCGTTTGAAATTGAAGAGATGCAAGGTGATGACAGATGGACATCAGTCGTGGCTCGGGTTTAATAACTACACTCACCACTCACACTACACTCACCACTCACACTACACTCACCACTACACTCACCACTCACACTACACTCACCACTCACACTACACTCACCACTCACACTACACTCACCACTCACACTACACTCACCACTCACACTACACTCACCACTCACACTACACTCACCACTTACACTACACCCACCACTCACACTACACTCACCACTCACACTACACTCACCACTCACACTACACTCACCACACACACTACACTCAACACTCACACTACACTCACCACTCACACTACACTCACCACACACACTACACTCACCACTCACACTACACTCACCACACACACTACACTTACCACTCACACTACACTCACCACTCACACTACACTCACCACTCACACTACACTCACCACTCACACAACACTCACCACTCACACTACACTCACCACTCACACTACATTCACCACTCACACTACACTCACTACTCACACTACACTCACCACTCACACTACACTCACCACTACACTCACCACTCACACTACACTCACCACTCACACTACACTCACCACTCACACTACACTCACCACTCACACTACACTCACCACTCACACTACACTCACCACTCACACTACACTCACCACTCACAATACACTCACCACTCACAATACACTCACCACTCACATTACACTCACCACTCAAACTACACTCACTACTCACACTACACTTACTTAGGGGAGGCCCAGGACCGCTTCAGATAATCGTCACTGGGTGTAGGCCGTAAGCGGGAATCGAACCCGAGTCGCCAGGTTCGCAGCGCAGCATAGCGCTAACCGCTACACTACCGCTCCCCAAGTAAATTGTAAACGTCGTGGGTTTACTCTACAACACACCAGCGTGCTGAACTCGTAACTAATTGGCACGGTTTGTTAACGTGACAAACCTTACTAATTGGCTGTGCCGGGTGGTGGCGGGTTTAACGACACATTTAAATTGATGCGGTCTAACCCCAACATGCCCTACCGTGGAAAACCCTTCCATCATCATCGTCTCTCTTATCCCAAGTCCTTAGAGTTGCCTTGCTCAATTCAGTATCGCACAAGGGTCAGCACACGTCAGGTTATTATATTTGTTTCAACAATTGGAAATTTTAACAAATGTTCAAACTTACTTCCATTAACATCAAGGTACGCACAAAATATCTTTTGAAATTAATTTAGGACTTAATTATTTTTTAAAATATTACAGCTGCCTTTATTTATCATGTGTACTTGCAAACTAATTCAACTCGTTCGTCTTCGGTAAATTTTATTTACATTTTTTAAAACACCTTCCGAAAATGAAGAACATTTATATTGATGATGACAGATATATATAAAAAAAATTACTTAAAGACTAAGCAATTAATATGTTTTAATGCAACCGTTTAACTACATTAAATCACGCTATGTATCCTGACTTTTGGACGAACCTGGGGCAGTGTACTCAGCAGTAGATATCTAACTTAAAATGTATTGTTTCTTTTCAATGTTGATGAAATAACCTCGTGGCGGCCCTAACAGGTGCTTGCTCACAGCACTTGCCCCAAAAGTCGGTCAACGCTATACAGGGGATCTTTGTCTTTGTCTGTGTACAGCCACCATGGTTCCCAGCTTCACCACCTCTTCCAGAGGCTCCATCACAGCAGGTAGGGCGTCACGATGGCTAGGAGATGTTAACCACCTCGCCTGGTACACAGGAGGTCGTGGGTTCGACCCCGACCCTGACGACGCCTGCTGCTGCTGCTGTATATTTGGAGTCTGCGTCTCTCTCTCTCTCATCATTATCACAGTGGCTAGGAGATGTTAACTCACCTCGCCTGGTACACAGGAGGTCGTGGGTTCGACCCCGACCCTGACGACGCCTGCTGCTGCTATATATTTGGAGTCTGCGTCTCTCTCTCATCATCATCACGGTGGCTAGGAAATGTTAACTACCTCGCCTGGTACACAGGAGGTCGTGGGTTCAATCCTGACCCTGACGACGCCTGCTGTCTATTTAGAGTTTGCGGTGTCTCTCTCCCCGTGGTCACGTGGATTTTTCTCCGGGTCCTCTGGTTTTTCTCTCCACATTTAAAATCAACATCACGCGTTTAGAATCTGGGGCCGTCCATAAATGACGTCACGTGATTTTGGACGATTTTGGACCACAAGTTTTGTGGCTAATACAGACATGATTCCTTGTAAAAGGTTTCAGTTGGGTGTTGTAACCTCTTAACAGAGCTGTTTTAAAGCTTTCGTGACTGCAGGGATTCATATTCTTGGTTCTTTCAGTAAAGTCACGTAGAAGGGAAATAATAAAATAAAATAAATATTAAAAAAATTTAAATTCTCACGACGTTTCAACTGCAACACAAGCAATCATCATCAGGTGTGAAATCCACAGCAATAAAATTTTAAAACAATTTCTTGCTGTGGATTTTGAAAAAAATGTATTGCTGTGGATTTCACACCTGATGATGATTGATTGTGTTGCAGTCGAAACGTCGTGAGAATTTTTTATTGTTTTTATATTTTTATTATTTTATTATTTCCCTTCTACGTGACTTTACCGAAAGAACCAAAAGAATATGAATATCTTAACACCTGTTTTGTTGCCAGAAAAAAGGGGAAAACCGATTTTCAAGCTGTGCCCAGTGGGTGTCGCTGTGTGTGCGTGGCACGGCGCTGCATCCCCCTCGTCTACACATCTCCAGCCTGAACCCTGCCGCCTCCCGCCCTCTCCCCGTGCCACGCAGAACATCCTCCCACGGTTCTCCACCTTCCGAGCAAAGACATCACGCTCTGCTTCTCATCGCACGGCTCGGACAGACAGACAATCGTGCTCTTGGAGGACACCCAGTCAGGTGACACGGTCATGAATAAGAATAACAACAGTTGGTATGGCAACGATTTGTATTGCAACGATTGATTTTTCTTTGAACATATGCTCAAAAATCGATGACACATTGAATACACTTATTTAACGTACCGTCAATTTTATTTAATATGTTGTCGATGTTTGAACAAGTGTGTTTCGATTTAAAGCTTTCGTGACTGCAGGGATTCATCTTCTTGGTTCTTTCGGTAAAGTCACGTAGAATGGAAATAATCAAATAAAACATAATAAAATAATTCTCACGACGTTTCGGCCACAACAACGGCTGCTTGCGTTGTGGCCGAAACGTCGTGAGAATTATTTTATTATGTTTTATTTTATTACTTTATTATTTCCATTCTACGTGACTTTACCGAAAGAACCAAGAAGAAGTGTGTGTGTATATATATATAAATTTTAAGGATCAGAACATAGCAACGAATACCATTGCCATAGGTTGGTATTGGTGCTGGTCAAGCTCACGGCACAGGGCCCCCACCACGAGCCGTTTGTCGCACACACGGCCTAGACTCACAATCACAACGTTTATACGGCAGGAGGAATCCGAGGAGCTATGAAGCTCTTTTCTCACAGACGCGGTAAGAACGTTACGACAACAGTTAAAAATTAACCCGTAAAAACAAAGTTTTTCACTATAAATCCTTTATATGCGTGGCGGCTAGAGTCCTCTCGTCCTCTGGCTTGAGATGGCTGCCACCTATGGGTCAGATGATTGCCTGCCACCATTAAGCAATTGGTAATTAAATATATATATATTTTTCCTAAAAAGTAAAATTTTGGAAAAAATTTTCCACGAAAATAAATTGTCACGCACAACGAGTCTGTGTGCAAAATGTCAGCTCGATTGGATCACGGGAAGTGGGTTTAAAAACGACCGAAAGATTTGCACGGTCGTAAGCGCGCAAGCAAGCAAGCAAGTGAACTTAATATAAAGGATTTAAAAAAAAAAACAGAACGGTAGACCAAAGTGCAGGAAAAGGCAAAACACATCACCTTTGTTAAATACATTGTCGATTATTTGAACACGCGCGTACACATTAGCACGGTCGGCTACGTATGGTGGCGAAGAAGTTCAACGTACGTACACACGCGCTGCACAGTTTTCGCAGTTTTGGTGGGGGGGGGGGGCGACGTTGCGATGAGCGATCCCAGTTGGGTGATTAGCGGCGTCACGTTTGGAACGGGCTGCCCGTTTGGGACGAGGGCGGGGAAATCTATTAATACTCTTTGGTTCTTTCTGTAAAGTCACGTAGGTAGAAATAAAATAAAACAAATCACGACGTGTCGATCGCAACACAAGCGATCCTCATCAGGTGGAACACCCACAGCAAGAAAATACTGAGGTAGGCGGTAGAGCTGCCGTGGCAAGAGGTTATATAGGTAAGAAAGGTGGGAGGAGCAAGGGGGGGGAGAGGGGGTGGGGTAGGGGGAGGGCCGTGTGAGCGCAAGAGGACGTGAGGCTGGGGGTGGGGAAGTGGGCGGGGCTAGAAATGGGAAGCTGCGTGTGGACACGGGGGAAAACATTCCTTGTCCCTCTTTTAATGTCAACGGAAGCCAGGCGGCGGGATCGAGCGTTGCCCCATCGCGCACGCGTGGTGCTCTGGTCTCCTATTGCGTGTGAAGTGACGCCGGCACGTGTAATTATTTACGTTGCCTCTAATTCGGACACAGCGCTGTCTAGGCCCAGGCTTGTTCTTGTGGCTTGGACTTCGTCTCCCTTCAAACGTCCACGCTCCTTGAGCCTCTCTCGAACATTCCTGTCCCTGTTTTTCCCCTTAGCCAATCCCTGTCCTCCTTTCAAAAACGAATCTTCTCTCTTCTCACAACCCCCTTTTCCTCCAACCTCTTTTCCTCTAACCTCATCAAAGCCTGCCTCCCGACCAATCCCAGCGGAGGCCCCTTTCGGTCAATCGGGAGACCTTGGTTTTTTATTTTCAAAATAGCCGCCAGGCTGCTCGTTCGCATGGGGTCATTTTCAGACATTGCGCATGTATAAACACTCACCGTTCACCCTTTCCCGTTTCCGGGACGGACTGCAAGTCGCCGGGTGCTGGGTGTCCCGTTCCCCGCGAGCGGCTCGGCGTTTGTTTTCTTTAGGGGGGGGGGGGTGCGTAGCGCCAGCGCCGCTGTTTTTAAAGACGTCATTGCTCACCGCAGAGAACCGTAGCGACACGACCGCCGCCACACCAATGATAGCCGGCGGCAAAACTGTGCCACGCGCGGCCTCCCCCGTTGCCTTTTACTTCCAAGAAATGACTGAATGAAATGCACGCAATCATTAATGTCATCAACATCATTCTTCAGTCATCCTCAAACAATAATCAGAATTATCGTAATCAATTAAACTCCATCATTATTCTATTATATTTAACGACTGGTATCTGTCATCCCAATGGTGGATCATGAACACATCCAGCAATCATCGCTACCTAGAGCCATCATCATCATCTAAATATCATCGACATCAACATCTTCATCATTACCACCAAACCATCAATCAATGGCTTTCATCGGGTTGGCACACTTATCTCAGCCTCGCTGTGCGCTGCGTTGCACCACTGTCCAAGTAGATAACCTCGCATTCAATAAACCTTCAGAGCCAGGGTCAACATCCGACTCCAAACGTATTTAATTAATTAAACGAGGTAAAACTGATGGAAAAACACAGCACAAATACAGCATATGTTAATACTTGGAAATATCAATACAATGAATGAACACTACAGCATTATAACATTGTCTTAGATAACATGAAACTCAACAATAGATCCTGGATGGACCAGGCACCCACATTAGTACTGAACCACTATACAAGAGAGTAAGCTACAGTGTTAAGTAAGGGCACATCGTGTGATCACCATACTGCAGCCCAAATGTACAGCACCACACGTAACACTGAACTGTGGATGAGATATTTCGTCATCCTTGCTCTAAAGATCGCAATAAGGTTACATGGGTACGAGTCTGACTCGACTTATTCAATTACAGGTAACATTCACAATAAGGCAAGTGGCAGGCTTCGTTGTTGACTAGGCCTCATATTTATTATAACAATTTAACAGTATTATAAAGGCATTTACAGCATTATAACGGCCATTCTAACATTATAACAGCATTCCCAGTATTATAAGAACATTAACGAGCTTACAGACAATGCTTCTTAAAGTCCCACAATGAACAGTTGTACCTGTCTTGACTGGGACGCTGTTTGTGCCACCATTTTGTACTCTGTGTAATGGCCGATACCCTGCCGCATGGCTGAGAGGCTGTCAAATCGTAACTTCCTGGTCACGTGACCAAACTCAACCTCCAAACAGGAAATTCCTGTGTACACACACCCCCACACCTGCCGTTAGGCAGAACAACACTCGTGCCTCAGAACACCAAGGCCCTGAGTTCGATTCTCTGACCTGGGTCACCTTCCTGTGTGGATTTTACATTTTCTCTCCCCCTGTTCTGCATGGGTTCCCTCTGGGTTCGCCAGTTCCCTACCACACCCCCCTCCTGGTGCCTGGGCACCGGGGGGGGGGGGGGGGGCGTGCAGTTGCACCGCCTGCATACTCTCCATCTACGCCACTAACTGGAGCCCTAGGGCCAAGCCTTATTGTGAGCTTTATGAGCCTCTAGAATTAACAGTGAACCCGAAGGCAGCCTTAGCCTGGCTGCACGAGCCTCTGGAATGGAACCATGAGTCCAAGTGGTGGAGCACGATTGGTGTGGGCCCTGTGCAAGGAAGGAAGTGGGCCGCTCCTTCTCAAATTCCCCCCCCGCCGTACCTGGGCACCTCTGGCCCTCCGGCCACAGTGCCGGCTGCACCACACGATAGCTAGGCCACTGTCCTTTGGTCCGCATTAAAAATACAATACGCTTTAGGTCCGTTGACCTGGCCTCCCAGACTATTATGTGAAACCAGGGGCACGTGTTCAAGCAGAGGAAATGCTGCAATGGCTTTGACCTTGCGGCTCACCATCGGCGGAGTCAGGCTTTGTTAAACAATCGCCGCCGGTTTTCGGCGGCGATTGAATAGGGGCCCCCGTGAGCGCAGTAATCAAATGTGTTTTCTCGAATTTCATTTGAGGCGGCGTCCTTTGAGGCTTCGGAGGTCAGGGCTATGAGCTGGCGCAGCCGAGACGCCCGGTTCAGATCGATTAAACCCGGGCTCTCAAGCGCGACAATTGTACCCAAACAACAAAAGGGCAGCCCTATCGCATCCGGACTCGGTTCTGCATTTCACTTGGGCCAAACTCCAGCGCGGAGGATTCACCGCGTCGGATTGAGCGGCAAGCGGTCCGAGCGAGGGAGCACTCTTCCACAATGCGTGGACCAGGGTGTGCGTCACTTAGCAAAATAAGAGATTTCAGAAACACTTCTCTGATACCCGCTTTCCCTTGTGCCATTCGCAACGTAGTGGGGGCGGGGGGAGGGGTTGGAGATCTTTTACGGGAATTCAGAATGGATTCTTCATATTGTGATATTACACAGATAGCACGGGAGAAAATAAATTGGGGGGGGGGGGGGGGGATGACGATCGTTTTAATGGGGAAAGAACGGATAATAGTACACCGTAACGTGATAACAAATGTAGGTCAATAGCTTTAAAAAGTCAGAGTCTCTCAACTTGTTCGCTATCATTGTCAACGCGTGCCAGGTGGTCTCCAGAGTCAGGAGGCACATTTCTCGTGGCATTTGTTGCAAATTCTCAGAAGTGTCAAAACATTGTTTTGAAGCACCCTGCGTGTATTATCACCACGTTACGGGGGAGGAGGGGAGGGAGGACACGTCAACGTAGGCCTCCAGTCCGCGTGTTGTCCGCGGGGCCCTGGTCGGTTTGCTTGAGTCGGTGGGTAATCTGTGAACACAGCTGGGGGTGAGCACAGCCTCGCCACCGCGGTGATTCAGGCGACCCAGTGACCCTTTTACAGCCCCCAAGGAATTTTGTCTTGGAGGGCTCTCTTCGCCAGGTCGAATAATGTTGATTTGATTGAACTGTTTTTTTGATTTGGTCTACTGATGTTTTGATTGCCTCGTTAATCGGTTAATTGAATGGTTAGGTAAATGTTTGATTGATTGACTCATTGATCTGTTGAAATATGCTCACTCAATTGACTTGTTTCTTGAATGATTTTTTTGCATTGATTGCCCTATTGGAAGCAGAGGCAACGAAATTAAGTCTGTTCCAAACTTCAGGAACTGCATAGAAGATAAATGTTCCACTGTCACTGAACGTTCCACTGTCACGCCACTGAACGTTCAGTGTCACACCGCTGAACGTTGCATCGTCACACCACTGAACATTCCATCGTCACACCACTGAACATTCCATCGTCACACCACTGAACATTCCATCGTCACACCACTGAACATTCCATCGTCACACCACTGAACATTCCATCGTCACACCACTGAACGTTCAGTGTCACGCCACTGAACGTTCAGTGTCACACCACTGAACATTCCATCGTCACACCACTGAACATTCCATCGTCACACCACTGAACATTCCATCGTCACACCACTGAACATTCCATCGTCACACCACTGAACATTCCATCGTCACACCACTGAACATTCCATCGTCACACCACTGAACGTTCAGTGTCACGCCACTGAACGTTCAGTGTCACACCACTGAACATTCCATCGTCACGCCACTGAACGTTCCACTGTCACACCGCTTAACATCGCCCTGCTGTGCACATTCCGTGCAATGGGTGCAGGGGTGTCGGTGAGCGCCAAGGTGGGCACCAAACGCAGAGGCAGCTGGCACGGCTATGCCGAGGTCAACATCCAGGTCCCGACCGTCCAGGGCAGCCTGAAGATCCGCGTGACCGCAACCCACCTGCACCTCAATCTGCCGCACAGCTTGAGCGTGTCCCTGCAGACGAACAGCAACTACCAGATCGACAACGTCACTGTGCGTGTGGAACGGGGCAAGGCGGTGGTCGTGAGTGTCGCCGGCGGCGTGGAGATCGTGGTGTCGACGCACGGCACCCAGCGCCGACATCAGCTGGGGCTGGCCGTTCTGAATCCGCGGGGGTTGTCGCCAGCGACCACGGGGCTCCTGGGTGAGTGAGCGGACCGGGAGTCTTGCACCATTTGTCCCAACTGTCATGCCGGAGCGTCGAATCGACCCGGCGACCGTTGGGAACGCCAGTCCGATGTGCCAAACCTTACACCGCCGTGGCAGGTCCCAGTTCCGTATCAGCGCCCTTTAAAAACAAATGTATCACAAATTTCCCTTCGTCCGAAATGCGAGGCATCGCGGCCGTCGCAACATTCCCCTGGGCGCCTCTTGCACCTAAACTATGAAACTGAACTATACTATTTTATTTGACTGGGTAACGCCCAGAGGTCGCAAACGGGTTTTGATTCCTTACCCGTACCCGTACCCGGCCGCACCAGGGTCGCAAACGGGTACCCGTACCCTACCCAATACCCGGCTACCCGTACCCGGCCGGGTATCGGGTAGGGTACGGGTACCCGATTGCGACCTCTGGGATGAAGGCCATGTTGCAGGCGCGGGTGGGTTGATTCTAGGAACTTGAATTGTGAGAAGAGACAAGACGTTGGGAAATGAGTGACAAACGGTTACTCACCAGTGACTCACGGCCTACCCGTACCCGTACCCGGCTGGGTACGGGTAGCCGGGTATCGGGTAGGGTACGGGTATTGGGTACTTGATTGCGACCTCTGGTAAGGCCCCACTGAGCTGCACAGATATTTTTCAGAAGCGACCTGACCATGACAAATAATGGCTCAATGAAGTAGCGGCGTATTGTCACGTGGAAGTTTACAGCAGCCAAATGCTCTTAATCGCGTGATGTTGATTCTAAATGCGAAGGGAAAAACCGGAGGACCCGGATACAAATTCACACAACCACGGGGAGAGACACAGGCAAACTCCAAATATACAATAGGCGTCACGGTTGGGATCAAACCCCCTATCTGTATGCCAGGCGAGGTAGTTAACATCTCACCACCTTGGCGTCTCAAGACGTTCCTCGTGCGACTCTCTGCTGCATCGACATTCCAGTTTAAAAGGCGGCCTTCTTACACTCCGGAGGAGGACCCAAGAGAACTCGAGACGGACTTAATCAGAGAGCGGCCGCGACGGCGTAGAGGGATCGGGGGGGAAGAGGTTAGGCCCCCGTGCCGATATAAAGGCGATCAGAGTGGCAAAATAAGTTCCCTGTGCTGCAGGAGGGGACTGCGTGCCCATCATTAGGACCTCCTGAACACGGCTAAGCCAAGGGAACTGGCGTGTGCAGAAACCGGCAGGGGTTGAAGGGGTGTGCCAGGATTGGCTGTCGAATCGTCCGGAGATGAAACGTCCACGGCTACGGTCGGAGCATCTTCTTGTCGAGATCTCTTTGCCCCTTACCCATATTTGTTGAGATGTCAAGTTCTCTCTCTACCCGCCCCCACCCCCCATCACCCACGCCCCCCCTCCCCATCCCAGGCGTGCTTCTGCACCAGGACGTGACGCTGCTTCCTCCTCCCGATACTACCGCGTACCCCGGGCTGAGCCCACACCTGGCCCCGTCCATCTCCATCGGCTCGCGCACGCTGAGCGTCCTGAGGAAGGACCTGGAGGCCGTGACCTCGGGGTCACCGTCGGAGTGCCTGCAGACCGACTTCGCGCTGCTGGGCGCCTAGGCTCTCGCGTCGGTCGCCAAGTCGGGAGCGAAGAAATTTCCCCCGACGATTTCGCCCGGCCACCGTCATCACTGCTCACTTGTCGTCGCCGAGTCTCGGGCGCTCGTTCATTGTAGGAGGGGTCCCGGCTACGTCTCACGGATCGACGATTTCCGTGGGGTTGCCTTTGTTCCTAATCGTTTTTTCTTTCGTGGGCCGTGTCGCCTACGAGTCGCATCGTGGGGGGGGGGGGATCTTTAATGTCCACCATGAACACAAACCACGCGAGGCTAAATGATTAATAACAGGCGCTGCCCGTGGCAAGGTGTTAACTACCTCGCCTGGTATACAGGAAGTGGTGGGTTCGATCACGACGCTGACGCCTGCTGTATATTTGGAGTTTGCGTGTATCTCTCTCCCCGTGGCCGCGTGGATTTTTCTCCAGATCCTCCGGGTTTTCCCCTCCACATTTAGAATCAACATCGCGTGTTTTAGAGTATTTGGATGCAATAAATGTACGCGTGATGACAAGCCACTTCGATGAGCTGTCATTTGTGTCCAAGTCACTTCCGAAAAAGAACTACGTAGCTCAGTGGGCCTGGCCTGGTAAAATAAAAAGTTAAAACAGTTTTAATACACCCGCAGTATTAACCAGGGTGGCTAGAAGGTTCGAGCCACGAACCTCTGCAACAGCGGTGGAAAGTGTGCGGTCATCCCGAATCGTGGCGTTCCGCCCGACGCCGCGTGACGAAAAACGGCTCACAACTCCCAAACGATTGGCGTTTGGCGACACTTTCAAGCGTCCGTGCGCGTCACGTCAGGGCACCTGCAAGCGATCGATATAATAACAAAAAAACGAGCGGCTGGCGGCCACAGTTGCTGCGAACTGGGACGTGGGATTGGCTGGGAGGTTCAACTTGGGGATGGCGTGGTTGGTGGGTGGGCAGGGTAGAAGGCGGTAAGATGGGATGACGAGCTGTAAGACCGTTGGGGGCGGTTAAGTAAGAGAGAAAGGTGATTGGTGGAGAAGAGGAGGAGGAGGTGTGGCACAACAAGAGGACATTCCGGAAGGTTCTATAAAAGGAGGGAGAGGGGTCGTGGAGAGAGTACGCGGTCTTTTTTGGTGGCGGAGATTCCAGAGCGTTGTGGTGCCGTGGGAATTTACTGACTTGCAGTGGTTGTTGTACGCATGTTTGCACGTGTGTACGTTGAACGTCTTTCGCGCCGTACGTAGCCAACCGCGCTAATCAGAAGTATCTTCGCTGCAGCACGTGACATTTTGCAGAAAATCCAAGTTGACACCATTATTTTATTACTTCCCTTCTACGTGACTTTACCGAAAGAACCAAAAAAACAACCAAGTTATGGAAAAAACGGCGTGGCAAAGTGCAGCCCACGATAGCACGCGAGATGCGTGATGCAGGCCGAACAAAGACTGAGGCGTGTGGGTAGCATCTCGAAGCATCCAGCAGCATCCCAATGCCCTGTGCGATGAGGCTATGCCGAGGCAGCCGCACGACCGCTTGTTCCTACTCGCGCTGCGACGCAGTTCCATTGTGTCCAATTCATATCCGCGTTATAAAAACATGCGTTCCCTAGTACATTCGTCATCGCGTTATATATCCAATTCGCGTTATGAAAACAGGCGGACTGTACTCACCTTTCTACATAAACTATTAGCGAAGGCACCAGTGACTGGACGGTTGCCAAGGGTCAAATCTCGGTGACCCATATCTGCGAAATGGGCGGTCACATTTACCTAAACCTTGGGTGGAAGCAATTCTTTGCCAAATGCAAAAGTGGTCCGCCAAATTTCACCGAAAGCTGATTCATTTGGTGTGGAAATTGCCCCAAAGCGGAGAAAGATACGATGAGCTGGAATTTAAATAGTGCGGGCAGGGTGGTGGTGGTGGCGGTAAACTCTCGTGCATTCAAGAGAATAGGTTTTGCAACGATGCATTGATTTGCCGTCAATTGAAATTGATCATTGTGGCCGTGATGCAGGTATCTGATCGTGTGGGAGAGAATCGCCTGTTCAAGAGTCATTAAAACGTTACATCGAGGCTCTGGGAGTGGACACAACTTTACAAACGAGAGGCAAAAACGCGAGCCAGAAGAGAACCCGATTCCTGACTTGAACCTCAAGGAAGATGTTTTGACAATAGTTGTGCAAGATCCATCTAAAATAGTTTCTTATAGCTCCATAGTTCCCTCGTTATGGTTGGGAGCCTGCTGCTGTTACGTGTGGGGTGGTGGCAATCGGTTCCGAACCTCACAGCACTTGGTTCTGAGTAAAGCAGCAGTCGGGGCGATTGATGATGCAGCAGTCAACGATTCACTCCACTCACCCACCCATTAACTCACTCACCCTGACACCCAGTCACTCAGCGATGGATGATCCAGCAGTCACCCATTCACTCACGCACCCACACATTCAGGGTGATTGATGATACAGTACTCACCAATGCACTCCACTCACCCACCCATTCACTCACTCACCCTCACACCCAGTCACTCAGCGATGGATGATCCAGCAGTCACCCATTCACTCACTCACCCACACATTCAGGGTGATTGATGATACAGTACTCACCAATGCACTCCACTCACCCACCCATTCACTCACTCACCCTCACACCCAGTCACTCAGCGATGGATGATCCAGCAGTCACCCATTCACTCACTCACCCACACATTCAGGGTGATTGATGATCCAGTACTCACCAATGCACTCCACTCACCCACCCATTCACTCACTCACCCTGACACCCAGTCACTCAGCGATGGATGATCCAGCAGTCACCCATTCACTCACTCACCCACACATTCAGGGTGATTGATGATACAGTACTCACCAATGCACTCCACTCACCCACCCATTAACTCACTCACCCTGACACCCAGTCACTCAGCGATGGATGATCCAGCAGTCACCCATTCACTCACGCACCCACACATTCAGGGTGATTGATGATACAGTACTCACCAATGCACTCCACTCACCCACCCATTCACTCACTTACCCTCACACCCAGTCACTCAGCGATGGATGATCCAGCAGTCACCCATTCACTCACTCACCCACACATTCAGGGTGATTGATGATCCAGTACTCACCAATGCACTCCACTCACCCACCCATTCACTCACCCAATGATCAATCATGATCTTAAATTATAATTGAGGAATCCGATGAGCTATAAAGTTATTTTTCGCAGAGGTCCAGTAGGGGCGGGGCAGCAAGTTACAACAGACAATACAACAACGCGATAGGAGTGCAAAGTACGTGAAAGGTAAACAAATAACTAAAATAAATCCGTGTTTTTCTTACCAGCTGAGGCCCACTGAGCTATTAGCTTCTTTTTCAGGAGCGACCTGGCTATCAAAATGATAGCTCAGCGAAGTGGCTTATCATCATCATCATCATCACGTGGACATTTATAGCAGCCAGCAACTCGCTGTGGGGACAGTCAGAGACGGAGAAAGAAAGCAAGGGACGGGGTTGGAGGAAAGGCGCAAGGTTTAAGGAGAATCTTCTGGAAGGTTCCAGAAGGGACGGGGGAGGAGGGGGATGCCGAGGTGGGGGTGGGTGGCTACGTAAGCGCGGGGCTGCCATGGGGAGGGAGCTACCTCCTCCGACGACGCTGACTCGAGGTACCGCGTGAGTCGTGCTGCTAAAGCAATGCAGGCGGTGGTGGTGGTGGTGCCTTATCCGGCACCACTCGTGCGGACTTTTAATAATAATTGAAATTGATAAAGCGCCCTTGAACAATGGTTCTCAGGGCGCTATGCAATGGAAAGGCGGAACATGGTTTGAACAAGAAGCAAGTAAAGAAGAATTTACACCATTGGAACCTCCTTTGCCAGTAGCAAAATATGATAATTGTATTTTTACCCTTTTATCTGGCAACAATACTGACACCTTTTTTTTCCGTGCGCCTTTTGGCGTCATCTGATCCAACACCATGTGAGACTAGGCTCTAAGAAAAGCTGTCTCGGGTGTGGACCAATCAATTTCAAGCACAGTGCGTACCTTATCAGAGTTGTGTTTTTTTGTTTGCATTCCGACCGCGGGTATTGTGGTCAATGCAAACATGACTCCTCGTAAAAAAGATGTCAGTTTTGTCGCCAGATAAAAGGGTAAAAATCCAATTATCAAGTAAAAAGAAGTTAAGACGTTTAAAAATAACTAAAAGAGAAAGCCATTTAAGAACGGATGCGTTTTCAGTCGAGATTAGAATTGTTGTAAGTGTCCCGGAAGTCCCCTTGACCCCGAAAAGGGAGCAAGGCGTTCCAGAGTTTCGGTGCCGCAAACTGCAAAGGCGCCGTCACCACAACCTCCTCCAAGTTGTGACTGCGAGGGTCGCGAAGTGGGATCGTGGCAAACACGCCGCTGTCTCCATGGGCGGCAAACCGACGGGCAGCTCAGCTGCTCGGAGCACAACTCCCGTCCGTGTGGTTCTGCAATCCGTCTCCTTTTTAAATGCTTTATATTAAGTTCGCTTGCTTGCGCGCTTACGACCGTGCAAATCTTTCGGTCGTTTTTTAACCCACTTCCCGTGATCCAATCGAGCTCACATTTTGCACACAGACTCGTTGTCCGTGTAGCAACGCTCACGACTCGTTCACACCGGATAGTTGGAGGCACACTGGTTTATTAACACCATACGTTATGACATACACACTTGAGGGGGTATCGGCCCCCTCACCCGTCTATCTGAGGACACACCTCCTAGCTAACCCTAGCCTGCCTCAGAGTCCTCCTCTCGTGGACTAGGGGAGGATATCTTGGCCCGACACTGGTCAGTCGGGCCCGGTACTCAGAGTCCAGACCAGCACTGGCTCTGGCTCTGGTACCACGCCACTGGCTCGAGCCTGCGCGGTCCTGACAAGGACGGCGTACCAGGGGGAGACCAGGGCTCTATCTAGGACGTCTTCCGTCTTCTCTTCTTAGCTCACACATCACTCCCGAGCCCCCCGATACATTCCCCTTTTATACACCCCCCTCCCTGAGGGGTGGGGCCCCGGGGGATCGTAACGTCCGAAGCGCGGACGTCGTAGAGGCCACCTGCCCGTGCACTGACGTAGCCCCGCCCACTGTGCTTGTTTACCATAGGCTGCCATGCATAACGGGCTCTCTGTAACACCCCTACATCACTCCCCCCCACATAGCATGCAGCCGTCCCGGCTGCCAACATACAAAAATTTGACAATAAAGGTGCCTTCACCCCCTGACCGCGCGTGTGCCTCACTATTTTTGAACCATAACAGGAAACAGAACAAGACGCAACAACAAGATGAGAAACAATCCGTCGCACCCCCCCCCCGAATAAATACGAATTCCGTAAAAAAACAGCCTATATACAATCAGCAGGGAACCCACCACGCACACACAACAACGGTGAACCCAACATATGTACATCCGAGGAGCGGGAAACACACCATCCACACAACACCCAATAAACACAACAGCTATGTACACATTTTCCGGCCTCACAACAGTTTGCGCATTTTAGCGCGCGTCCTTGCAGCGGGCCCCTCACACGGGGTAACCGCGCGTGGCGGACCATCAGGTAGGGACTGTCCGTCTTGAGGTGAGCATTCATCTGACTCCGCGTGACCCTCGGTATCCGCAGGAGGGGTGATCGGGCGTGAGCCCGTCACTCCTGATGCTCCTGAAGGTGGCACAGCCGGCAAGGCATTAGGTGAGAGCGACGGAGACGGACCCAGCAAGTCGGCCGACCCCCCACATGTTTGGCCACGCGCGTGTGAAGTGGGGTTGTGTACCGCAGCGAAGGGTTTTAATCTGGAGGGGTGCACGAACCATCGCCGCTTCCCCCACTTGATGCGCACGCACTGCGGACGTAACACCTCCACCACTTCCACAGGGCCCCGCCACGGCCGCACCAGTTTAGAGGAGGTTGCCAGTGGCACCTGGGGGCAGTGCAACCATGCCTTGTCCCCCGGCTTCCACTGCAACATGTGCGCTCGACTCAATCTAAGGCGCTCATTCGCCTTCTGACGGAGGTCAGGGTTTTGCATTGCAGCATCCCGTGCCTCGGTCAATTTGTCCAGATTAAATTTAACGTGGTCAGCCAGATTAGTTTTTCCCTGCGGCACGGGGATCCGCAACTGGGCACGAACAGGCGGGTCTGGTTCTCGGCCGTACATGAGGTAAAAGGGAGAAAACCCCGTAGCCGCATGGGGTGCCATCCGGTACGCCGCCAAGACCCCCTGAATTTGTAGGTCCCAATCCGTTTGCGAGTCCGAAACTTGTTGTGATAACATGGACGAGATGGTGCGATGCAAACGTTCGACCATCCC
The DNA here is from genome assembly GCF_964198595.1 of Lampetra fluviatilis. Lineage (NCBI taxonomy): Eukaryota > Metazoa > Chordata > Hyperoartia > Petromyzontiformes > Petromyzontidae > Lampetra > Lampetra fluviatilis. Next base: position 4,629,808 of record NC_136312.1, on the reverse strand, counting down.
GTCAGTTTGTGGGTGATATGGGGAGGTCCGAATTTTCTTTGTGCCCAGGAGATCACAGACTTGTCTGAGTAGTTTACCGGAAAAATTTCTGCCCTGGTCGGTCAGCAGCCTCTCCGGAGCACCTTTGTCCAGGACATAACCCTGAACAAAGGCCTCCACGATGGCTGCTGCCGACTGGTTGGCCAGAGGCCAGGCCATAGGCCAGCGTGTAAAATACTCGACACCCGTCAACAAATATCTATTTCCTCTGGGGGTGGCGGGGAATGGTCCCAAAATGTCGAGAGCGACCAGCTCGTTTATCCTGGACACTTTAATCGATTGCAAGGGCGGGTTAGACTCCCGTGCCGGCGGTTTGCGTTGTGCACATTGAGGGCATGATCCCAACAAATCCCCAACATCCCTCGTCATGCCGGGCCAGTAAAAATCAAGTTGCAGCAAGGCGAGAGTCTTTTGGGTCCCCTGGTGTAGGAGGCGCTCATGAGCGGCCCATACCACCCTACCCCGCAACCCAGTAGGGACCACCAGCCGATGTCGACGTGACTTCCCGTCCCAATGCATTAGCAGACCTTGGCACATTTCCCATGCGTCGGAACCACCTCTTTTTCCCCCCGCCGCACCGCCAACGCGACGTCGCCACCCGAGGAGGGAGACATCCTCCATCTGGAGGCGCCCCCATTCAATGACGGGCAACCCCAACAGGGAATCTTTGCCCTGTTGTTCGATCGAATTAGGAACCACTGCATCGTCGTCGTTGGCGGCCGCCAAGACAGGTACCGATGTGTCCCCTGGAGGCCGGCAATGTCCAGACCCCAGGAGGCATGCACACTCGGAGGTGGTTGGCAAGCGTGACAGAGCGTCCGCGTTGGTGTGGCGAACGCCCTTACGGTATGTGGTTTGGAAATCGTAATCCTGGAGGACCTCCAACCATCGGGACAATTGTCCCGATGGCTGTTGAACCCTCAGGGCGTACTGCAGTGCCGCATGATCTGTGCGGACGGTGAAATGCCGACCGTACAGATATGGGCGATACTGTTGGACGAAATGGACAATTGCCAACAGTTCCCTACGGGTGACACAATATCGTTGCTCCGCTGGAGACAACACCCGACTGCCGTACGCAACCACACGTTCCACGCCGTCAACCACCTGGGAGAGCACGCCCCCAATACCCGTGTTGCTCGCATCGGTGTCGAGCAAGAATGGTTTAGAAAAATCAGGGTAAATCAGGGGAGGAGCGTTTACCAAAGCGTCCCGAAGGGAGCAAAAAGCAGCTTCCTCCTCCTGACCCCAGCAGAACCGAACCCCTTTAGATGTTAAAGCATGTAGGGGTTTGGCGATAGTCGCAAAATTAGCGACGAAGCGTCTATAATACGACGCAAACCCAATAAAACTCCTAACCTCTCCCACTGAGGTGGGAGTCGGCCAGGAGCTGACACACTGCGTTTTGGCGGGATCGGTAGAAATACCTGAGCGCCCCACGATGTGCCCCAAATAACGCACCGACTGCGTAACAAATGGCATTTTTGGGGCTTAAATTTCAAATTAGCAGCCCGCATCTTTAGGAAAACCGCCCGCAACCTCTGGAGATGTTCATCAAAAGTTTTGCCAAAGACAATGACGTCATCCAAATAAATCAGGCACGGCTCCCATTGCAAACCAGCCAAAACCAATTCCATCAACCGCTGGAAAGTTGCCGGCGCTGAGTGTAAGCCCATCGGCAACCGGTTGAATTGAAACAGGCCGTGCGGAGTACGGAAAGCAGTTTTAGGCTTTGAATCATCGTCCAGAGGAAGCTGCCAGAATCCCGAAAGTAAGTCCAATGTGGAGAAGAATCGCGCTCCCGCCAAGGCGTCAAGCGATTCGTCCATCCGTGGGAGCGGGTATGCGTCGGCAACCGTAATTTTATTAAGGCGCCGAAAGTCAACGCAAAACCGCAACGAACCGTCCTGCTTCTTAACCAGGACGATCGGCGCTCCCCAAGGGCTGTTGGAGGGAGAAATGATGTCGGCGGCTAGCATGTCATCAACAGCCGATTTGACATGGTCCTTTTCAGCGGGACTCAACCGAAAAGGATTCTGGCGTATTGGCGCGCTGTCACCCGTATCAATGTGGTGACGCAGCAGATGAGTGCAGCCCAAATCGTATTTATCCCGACTGAAAACGTCGGAAAATTCCCGCAGTAGTGTCTTAAGACGTTGGCGCTCTAAATTTGAGAGGTCCGTCGATCCCGCGCAAAGCGCCTCGAGCCACCCTTCATCGCTGTCCGAATGTGGCCGCGGTGCAGGGACAGCGCCGACATGACTCGCGACGGGTTCCTCACAGGGCACCGGCGTTGCGTGAGCAAGCACGGTCCCCTGTGGGACCACCACCGTCTGCGAGCCCACATTGAGGACCGCGATGAAGGGTTCTCCTTCCCCTCTCACTATGGTCTGGGCCGGGAGTAAATTAGGTCCACTGACCCCGGCCCTAGACGGTCCCAACAGAACCCCTTGAGCCCCAATGCCCTTAGCGAAGGGCCGCCGAAGTTTCAAGGGGATCAACATTTGCGCCCCCGGAGGAACGCGCACCGTTCTATCTACGAACGCCGGCACCGTCGCGAACGCCGTCCGGCTCGTAGCGGGGGATGGCAGAAACGCCATGCGTCGGCCCGATGGGAGCTCAATGCATCCCTGGTCGATTAATATTCTAATCGGCATTTTGGCCAGGAAGTCCGTCCCCAGCAGGCACGGAACCGCCAGCGAGGAGGAAACAAAAATCGGCCCAGATAATTTAATATCCCCGACACAAATCTGGGCTCGAATTTGTCCGATGATGCCAAGTGAACCCCCGTTAGCAGCAAAGAATGGTACATTAACAGGCATCAAAGGACGGCTCTGGGCAGGGAGAATGTTATAAATCAACTCCGAAATAATGGTCGCCGATGCCCCTGTATCGACCAGGATGCGCACCTCGACCCCATCGATGTGACCCACAACGGCCGACGACCCCGACGACGCGGCTACAACCCGATGGGCCAACACGGACCACTGGCTGGGTTCAATGTGAGTACCCAGAGCGGTGCGTGTTGGTGCCATGGTACGCGGTGTTTGAGTGTGTGACGGGCGTGTGCGTGGGCCAAACATGAGGGGTGCCGCGACTCGCCGGATTATGATGGTGGAGCTTGTGACGAGGGCCGGCGTCCCGTTGAGGTGTCGTCCCGCGCTGCCGAGGAGAGCGGCACCCCGAGGCGACGTGGCCCCGGATGCCGCAGTTATAACAGCGTGGAAGCGCTGGTGGCGACGATGGATGTTGTAGACGGCTTGAACCGGCCCGGTCCTCCCGCACTCCCGCTCCGTGCTGCCGTCGATGGTCGATGGAGCAAACCGCTTCCACCGGGAGGGTGGCTGCAGTGACGGCACGCCCGCTCGCTGCCTTGCTGGCCTTCCGTCGTTGAGAGGACAGGTTTGCGTGGAGAAGACGGGCCGCTTGGAGGGAGCACATCTCTGCATCGTCCTGTGCGACAATGACGATGTCTAAGTCGTCCGCCAGCAAAAGTATCTTCTCTGTCACCATGGCGTCGACACCCTCGTCATCCATTCGTGGGAAGGCCTCCTTCGCCAGTGCCAGGAGGCTTGTGCGGTACGCCAGGGGCGACTCCTTCGTCCCCCGCTGGCGATCGTAAAAGAGTTGGCGACAGTCCGATGGTGGACCATATACTGCAGATAGCACCTGCATCGCCTTCCGCAGCGTCGAGCGCCTCTCCTTCGGAGCCGACGTTAGAGTGGCGAGGGCGTCGCTGTCGAGGAGTGCTGGCAGCGCGCGGAGAGCCTCGGCGTCTGTCCACTGTGCCATCTCCTGGTGAGCGAGGAAGCGCCGCTGGAAGCCGCCCCAGTCGCCATCCTCGCCCACAAATTCCTTGAGCGGGGGCAGACGCTGATGTAAGGCAGCGGCTGCAGAGGACGATCGCGCTCCCTCGTCACCCTCACTTGACTCAGCGTCGGCCCGAAGCAGCGATGGCATCGCCGGTCGCACCCGTGAAGACGTTCCGCCCGTGGGTGGTGACGCGGCAGATACTGTACTCTCGCCGTTGGACGCGATGCTTAGAGCGGCCACGCCCTCAACAGCAGCTGCGGCGATGGCGGGAGTTTCAAAATGTTGCCCCGTTGAAATGGCGGGAAGGCGCTGTGGTCGTTGGCTGCTGTCGCCCCGTGGCGGTTCCGCAGCCCCCAGCCGCGTGATGTTGTCGAGCATGGCGGCTGCGGCGTACAGGAGCTCGGCCAGCTTCGCGTGCGCCTGCCTCAGCCCCTCCGTCGACGGCTCCCCTTCCTCCAGCTGCTGTGGCGCGGACGCGCCCAACCCCGGCTGGTCGATGGCATCTTCAGCCGTGTCGGGCCCTCCGACTGCAGAGGTGTCTTCTGCCTCTGGTACCCCGACTCGAGTCGTCCGGCGTGTATCCATGTTCGTACTTTGTTTCACTTCTGACGCCAGATGTAGCAACGCTCACGACTCGTTCACACCGGATAGTTGGAGGCACACTGGTTTATTAACACCATACGTTATGACATACACACTTGAGGGGGTATCGGCCCCCTCACCCGTCTATCTGAGGACACACCTCCTAGCTAACCCTAGCCTGCCTCAGAGTCCTCCTCTCGTGGACTAGGGGAGGCTATCTTGGCCCGACACTGGTCAGTCGGGCCCGGTACTCAGAGTCCAGACCAGCACTGGCTCTGGTACCACGCCACTGGCTCGAGCCTGCGCGGTCCTGACAAGGACGGCGTACCAGGGGGAGACCAGGGCTCTATCTAGGACGTCTTCCGTCTTCTCTTCTTAGCTCACACATCACTCCCGAGCCCCCCGATACATTCCCCTTTTATACACCCCCCTCCCTGAGGGGTGGGGCCCCGGGGGATCGTAACGTCCGAAGCGCGGACGTCGTAGAGGCCACCTGCCCGTGCACTGACGTAGCCCCGCCCACTGTGCTTGTTTACCATAGGCTGCCATGTATAACGGGCTCTCTGTAACACCCCTACATGCGTGACAATAAATTTTCGTGAAAAATTTTTTTCCCAAATTTTTACACTTTTTAGGAAAAAAAAAATTCTATTTAATTACCAATTGCTTAATGATGGCAGGCAATCATCTGACCCATATGTGGCAGCCATCTCAAGCCAGAGGACGAGAGGACTCTAGCCGCTACGCATATAAAGGATTTATAGTGAAAAACTTTGTTTTTACGGGTAAATTTTTTGTTTGTTTCCCCCACTTTGGGTTGACGTCTTAAATTCTGACCACCCCCCCCCACTACCCCCACCTCCACCCCTCTGATCGACGTGACCGCAATGTCTCAGCCGGGCGAGTGCCCCAGCAGCAGCAGCAGCACGACTCCAAACGTGAATTCCATTCAAATCTGAACGTCCTTTACGGGGCGTTATCCGTTGCCCCCTCCCCCCCGTCACTGACCCAATTCATTAATGATGTCATTGTGGCCTGGAAGGCGTTAACACAAACTGGGGGGGGGTCCGGGGGGGGGGCTGAGCGTGGGTATGGGGGGGGGTGAACACGAGGTGCCTTTTGGAAAGCTCTCTTCTCTCCTCTCTCTCGGGAGCCGATTTGATTTTTGTTCGGCCGTAATTTTGGATTCCCGATAACAAATCTGGTCCGGCAGAGGCAGGAGGCGGCTGATAAGGACCCCGCGTGTCCTCAAGATAACGGGGGGGGGGGGACGCAGCCCCTGCACCGCCCCCCACCATCACGTTTCCTAATCCCCCCACCCCCATCTCTCCCTCCTCTCTCTACACCTCCCCCATCTCTCTTCCTCCCCTCCATCTTCCTCTTCTCCTCTCTTTTTCCTCTTCCTCCCACCACCTCATCTGCGAACGACCCTCGTCGACACAGTCGTCCTTCCCCCGCGCCTCCGACGAGCACGGCCGGCTACGTACGGCGCAAAAGAAGTTCGCCGTACATGCTGCATTCTCGTCCCTTGGCAGCAGCGAAGATTGCACGGAAATCCACGTGGCGGTCATCCCCAGACCAGCCACGGACAGCGCCGTCTGGTCAATTCCAACTCTGGCTAGAACGTCTCCCTTATGCCACGCAGATTGTCCGGCGGCTATTTGGACCATACTTCACCACGGTTGGTCAACGCAGATTGAGGACCAGGGAGCACGTCGCAAATCCCACTCGCCCGTGCAATTGCACCGCCTGCACACTCGATAGCCAAGTCACCGATCGATGCCCGGAGCCTTGACACTGGCTCACACCACTACAAACCTTCACCAAACCACACAACCACACCAGCCGGCGGCCACCTCATCACACCCAACACCGTTACAAAGACACAGATCCCCCGTATAGACTGTAGGGGGGCAAGTGCTGTTAGCGAGCACCTATGAAGGCCGGAACGGTACACAAGGGGGTGGGTTGCCAGCACCACACCCGACCGTCTTTGTCTCCCCAGTGGCCAGTGGCGATGTTTACTACACACCGCACCGGGTACTCATTTTAGGGGAGGCCCAGGACCGGTTCACAATCGTCACTGGTATTGGCCGTGAGCGGGAGTCGAACCCCAGTCGCCGGGTTCACAGCGCAGGGCGCTAACCGCTACACCACCGCTCCCCACATCACACCCAACACCGTTACAAACCCTCTGCGCAAGACGCACCACACACCAACAGGCAGGCAGCCACACCACCCAACTACCCCTACACAACAACCTCCCCCCTTCAGGACCAAACCACCTCGGGACACCAACGCACAGAGAACCACACCTGACACCACCTCCACCAACCACGCCATCGCACCACCCACCATTCCCTCGCGAATTTCTGCCCAGCAGTCCACGGACACCACGCGGCGATTTACAAAAGCACGACTTTATTTTGTTTATTCATGGATCACGTTCATTCGCAGGGCACCCACACCCCCTTCCCTGGGGGTGGAGGGGGGGCGCGGGAGTTCGCAAACGCTCGCAAAAGGGACGTACAAAAATACGCGTAAACTTACGTAGGGGGGGGGGGGTGCTCGCCGGTCGATCTCCCTTTGCATCCGTGCGTCGGCCACACCACCGCGGGGGGCCTTCCCCCCCCCCCCATCATCCGCCGAGAAGGCGACTTGGCACTCGGCGCCAGCCGCGAGTGACTTTGCCCGACCGACCAAACGCACCCCCCGTCCACCCCCCCAACGCTCCGGGCTCGCACCCCTGGCCGCGGGGGGGGGGGGTGAACTGGCGGTGGAGTCCCGGGAAGGGGGGGGGGGCTTGCACCCACGCCGGGGTTTGGCGCGGGTGGTTGGGACGAGGAGGAGCCGGCGAGAGGGTCCCGCCGGCGATCTCCCGAGATGCAGCAGAGAGGCTTCGCCTTCCCACTCGAGTCGTTCGCTCCCACGCTCTCGGATCCGTACGCTCGCTCGCACAGGTGTGTGAAGTCAGCTCACTCACACAGGTGTGTGAAGTCAGCTCACTCACACAGGTGTGTGAAGTCAGCTCACTCACACAGGTGTGTGAAGTCAGCTCACTCACACAGGTGAATGAAGTCAGCTCACTCGCACAGGTGTGTGAAGTCAGCTCACTCACACAGGTGTGTGAAGTCAGCTCACTCACACAGGTGTGTGAAGTCAGCTCACTCACACAGGTGAGTGAAGTTAGCTCACTCGCACAGGTGAGTGAAGTCAGCTCACTCGCACAGGTGCGTGAAGTCAGCTCACTCACACAGGTGTGTGAAGTCAGCTCACTCACACAGGTGAGTGAAGTCAGCTCACTCACACAGGTGTGTGAAGTCAGCTCACTCGCACAGGTGAGTGAAGTCAGCTCACTCACACAGGTGAGTGAAGTTAGCTCACTCACACAGGTGAGTGAAGTCAGCTCACTCGCACAGGTGCGTGAAGTCAGCTCACTCACACAGGTGTGTGAAGTCAGCTGACTTACACAGGTGAGTGAAGTCAGCACACTCACACAGGTGAGTGAAGTCAGCTCACTCACACAGGTGAGTGAATTTAGCTCACTCACACAGGTGAGTGAAGTCAGCTCACTCACACAGGTGTGTGAAGTCAGCTCACTCACACAGGTGAGTGAAGTCAGCTCACTCACACAGGTGAAGTCAGATCACTCACACAGGTGAGTGAAGTCAGCTCACTCACACAGGTGAGTGAAGTCAGCTAACTCACACAGGTGAGTGAAGTCAGCTCACTCACACAGGTGAGTGAAGTCAACTGACTCACACAGGTGAGTGAAGTCAGCTGACTCACACAGGTGAGTGAAGTCAGCTCACTCACACAGGTGAGTGAAGTCGGCTCACTCACACAGGTGAGTGAAGTCAGCTCGCTCACACAGGTGAGTGAAGTCAGCTCGCTCACACAGGTGTGAAGTCAGCTCGCTCACACAGGTGTGTGAAGTCAGCTCACTCACACAGGTGAGTGAAGTCAGCTCGCTCACACAGGTGTGTGAAGTCAGATCGCTCACACAGGTGAGTGAAGTCAGCTCACTCACACAGGTGAGTGAAGTCAGATCACTCACACAGGTGAGTGAAGTCAGCGCGCTCACACAGGTGTGTGAAGTCAGCTCGCTCACACAGGTGTGTGAAGTCAGCTCACTCACACAGGTGAGTGAAGTCAGCTCGCTCACACAGGTGTGTGAAGTCAGATCGCTCACACAGGTGAGTGAAGTCAGCTCACTCACACAGGTGAGTGAAGTCAGATCACTCACACAGGTGAGTGAAGTCAGCTCGCTCACACAGGTGTGTGAAGTCAGCTCGCTCACACAGGTGTGTGAAGTCAGCTCACTCACACAGGTGAGTGAAGTCAGCTCGCTCACACACGTGTGTGAAGTCAGATCGCTCACACAGGTGAGTGAAGTCAGCTCACTCACACAGGTGAGTGAAGTCAGATCACTCACACAGGTGAGTGAAGTCAGCTCGCTCACACAGGTGTGTGAAGTCAGCTCGCTCACACAGGTGAGTGAAGTCAGCTCACTCACACAGGTGAGTGAAGTCAGCTCACTCACACAGGTGAGTAAAGTCAGCTCACTCACACAGGTGAGTGAAGTGAGCTCACTCACACAGGTGAGTGAAGTCAGCTCACTCACACAGGTGAGTGAAGTCAGCTCACTCACACAGGTGAGTGAAGTGAGCTCACTCACACAGGTGAGTGAAGTCAGCTCACTCACACAGGTGAGTGAAGTCAGCTCACTCACACAGGTGAGTGAAGTCAGCTCACACACACAGGTGAGTGAAGTCAGCTCACTCACACAGGTGAGTGAAGTCAGCTCACTCACACAGGTGAGTGAAGTCAGCTCACTCACACAGGTGAGTGAAGTCAGCTCACTCACACAGGTGAGTGAAGTGAGCTGACTCACACAGGTGAGTGAAGTCAGCTCACACACACAGGTGAGTGAAGTCAGCTCACCTCACACAGGTGTGTGAAGTCAGCTCACTCACACAGGTGAGTGAAGTCAGCTCACTCACACAGGTGTGTGAAGTCAGCTCACTCACACAGGTGAGTGAAGTCAGCTCACTCACACAGGTGTGTGAAGTCAGCTCACTCACACAGGTGAGTGGAGTCAGCTCACTCACACAGGTGAGTGAAGTCAGCTCACTCACACAGGTGAGTGAAGTCAGCTCACACACACAGGTGAGTGAAGTCAGCTGACTCACACAGGTGAGGGAAGTCAGCTGACTCACACAGGTGAAGTCAGCTGACTCACACAGGTGAGTGAAGTCAGCCCACACACACAGGTGAGTGAAGTGATCTCACTCACACAGGTGAGTGAAGTCAGCTCACTCACACAGGTGAGTGAAGTCACCTCACTCACACAGGTGAGTGAAGTCAGCTCACTCACACAGGTGAGTGAAGTCAGCTCACTCACACAGGTGAGTGAAGTCAGCTCACTCACACAGGTGAGTGAAGTCAGCTCACTCACACAGGTGAGTGAAGTCAGCTCACTCACACAGGTGAGTGAAGTCAGCTCACCTCACACAGGTGTGTGAAGTCAGCTCACTCACACAGGTGAGTGAAGTCAGCTCACTCACACAGGTGTGTGAAGTCAGCTCACTCACACAGGTGAGTGAAGTCAGCTCACTCACACAGGTGTGTGAAGTCAGCTCACTCACACAGGTGAGTGAAGTCAGTTCACTCACACAGGTGAAGTCAGATCACTCACACAGGTGAGTGAAGTCAGCTCACTCGCACAGGTGAGTGAAGTCAGCTCACTCGCACAGGTGAGTGAAGTCAACTCACTCGCACAGGTGTGTGAAGTCAGCTCACTCACACAGGTGAGTGAAGTCAGCTCACTCACACAGGTGAGTGAAGTCAGCTCACTCACACAGGTGAGTGAAGTCAGCTGACTCACACAAGTGAGTGAAGTGAGCTCACTCACACAGGTGAGTGAAGTCAGCTCACTCACACAGGTGAGTGAAGTCAGCTCACTCACACAGGTGAGTGAAGTCAGCTCACACACACAGGTGAGTGAAGTCAGCTCACTCACACAGGTGAGTGAAGTCAGCTCACTCACACAGGTGAGTGAAGTGAGCTGACTCACACAGGTGAGTGAAGTCAGCTCACACACACAGGTGAGTGAAGTCAGCTCACCTCACACAGGTGTGTGAAGTCAGCTCACTCACACAGGTGAGTGAAGTCAGCTCACTCACACAGGTGTGTGAAGTCAGCTCACTCACACAGGTGAGTGAAGTCAGCTCACTCACACAGGTGTGTGAAGTCAGCTCACTCACACAGGTGAGTGAAGTCAGCTCACTCACACAGGTGAGTGAAGTCAGTTCACTCACACAGGTGAAGTCAGATCACTCACACAGGTGAGTGAAGTCAGCTCACTCGCACAGGTGAGTGAAGTCAGCTCACTCGCACAGGTGAGTGAAGTCAGCTCACTCACACAGGTGAGTGAAGTCAACTCACTCACACAGGTGTGTGAAGTCAGCTCACTCACACAGGTGAGTGAAGTCAGCTCACTCACACAGGTGTGTGAAGTCAGCTCACTCACACAGGTGAGTGAAGTCAGCTCACTCACACAGGTGAGTGAAGTCAGCTCACTCACACAGGTGAGTGAAGTCAGCTCACACACACAGGTGAGTGAAGTCAGCTGACTCACACAGGTGAGTGAAGTCAGCTGACTCACACAGGTGAAGTCAGCTGACTCACACAGGTGAGTGAAGTCAGCCCACACACACAGGTGAGTGAAGTGATCTCACTCACACAGGTGAGTGAAGTCAGCTCACTCACACAGGTGAGTGAAGTCAGCTCACTCACACAGGTGAGTGAAGTCAGCTCACTCACACAGGTGAGTGAAGTCAGCTCACTCACACAGGTGAGTGAAGTCAGCTCACTCACACAGGTGAGTGAAGTCAGCTCACTCACACAGGTGAGTGAAGTCAGCTCACTCACACAGGTGAGTGAAGTCAGCTCACTCACACAGGTGAGTGAAGTCAGCTCACCTCACACAGGTGTGTGAAGTCAGCTCACTCACACAGGTGAGTGAAGTCAGCTCACTCACACAGGTGAGTGAAGTCAGCTCACTCACACAGGTGTGTGAAGTCAGCTCACTCACACAGGTGAGTGAAGTCAGTTCACTCACACAGGTGAAGTCAGATCACTCACACAGGTGAGTGAAGTCAGCTCACTCGCACAGGTGAGTGAAGTCAGCTCACTCGCACAGGTGAGTGAAGTCAACTCACTCGCACAGGTGTGTGAAGTCAGCTCACTCACACAGGTGAGTGAAGTCAGCTCACTCACACAGGTGTGTGAAGTCAGCTCACTCACACAGGTGAGTGGAGTCAGCTCACTCACACAGGTGAGTGAAGTCAGCTCACTCACACAGGTGTGTGAAGTCAGCTCACTCACACAGGTGAGTAAAGTCAGCTCACTCACACAGGTGAGTAAAGTCAGCTCACTCACACAGGTGAGTGAAGTCAGCTGACTCACACAGGTGAGTGAAGTCAGCTCACACACACAGGTGAGTGAAGTCAGCTGACTCACACAGGTGAGTGAAGTCAGCTGACTCACACAGGTGAAGTCAGCTGACTCACACAGGTGAGTGAAGTCAGCTCACACACACAGGTGAGTGAAGTGATCTCACTCACACAGGTGAGTGAAGTCAGCTCACTCACACAGGTGAGTGAAGTCAGCTCACTCACACAGGTGAGTGAAGTCAGCTCACTCACACAGGTGAGTGAAGTCAGCTCACTCACACAGGTGAGTGAAGTCAGCTCACTCACACAGGTGAGTGAAGTCAGCTCACTCACACAGGTGAGTGAAGTCAGCTCACTCACACAGGTGAGTGAAGTCAGCTCACTCACACAGGTGAGTGAAGTCAGCTCACTCACACAGGTGAGTGAAGTCAGCTGACTCACACAGGTGCGTGAAGTCAGCTCACTCACACAGGTGAGTGAAGTCAGCTGACTCACACAGGTGCGTGAAGTCAGCTCACTCACACAGGTGAGTGAAGTCAGCTCACACACACAGGTGTGTGAAGTCAGCTCACTCACACAGGTGAGTGAAGTCAGCTCACACACACAGGTGAGTGAAGTCAGCTCACTCACACAGGTGAGTGAAGTCAGCTGACTCACACAGGTGCGTGAAGTCAGCTCACTCACACAGGTGAGTGAAGTCAGCTCACTCACACAGGTGTGTGAAGTCAGCTCACTCACACAGGTGAGTGAAGTCAGCTCACTCACACAGGTGTGTGAAGTCAGCTCACTCACACAGGTGAGTGAAGTCAGTTCACTCACACAGGTGAAGTCAGATCACTTACACAGGTGAGTGAAGTCAGCTCACTCGCACAGGTGCGTGAAGTCAGCTCACTCACACAGGTGAGTGAAGTCAGCTGACTCACACAGGTGAGTGAAGTCAGCTCACTCACACAGGTGTGTGAAGTCAGCTGACTCACACAGGTGAGTGAAGTTAGCTCACTCACACAGGTGTGTGAAGTCAGCTCACTCACACAGGTGAGTGAAGTTAGCTCACACAGGTGTGTCAGCCAAGTTATACAGGTGTTTCAGTCAGCCCACTCACAGAGGTGTGTCCAGTCAGCTCACAGACACACACACACACAGGGGGGGGGGGGGGGGAGGGCAGGCCCCATTCACTCGGTCGCCAGTCGTTCTCTACGACTTGCGACCGAGTGGTCTGACAGAGCACCGGTGCGGTTCAACGCAAACCGGTCCAAACCAGTCCAAACCGGGCCCAACACAGGCCAAGCCGGTGAGCGTACGACTTGACCGGGGGAAGCCAGCCTGGAATTTTGACGAGCTCAGCCCAACCCAATGTGGGATGACCTGAGCTGACCCGACCCGTCCCGACCCGACCCGTTCTGGACCAGCGTGGCCCAGCGACAGGCCCCGGCGGTGGGGGGGGGGGGTGGGGCCCGGTGGTGGAGGGAGGTGGGGGGGGGGCGGCCCGGCGAGGTTGTGGCCGTCACATTGCAATGCCGGACGACTGGAGGACGCGTCTCTCCACCTCGCTCAGGTGATCGCGGAACACAGGGAAGCACGGCTGCTGCGAGAAGTGCTGCAGGAACTCGGTGAGGTAGGCCTGTGTGGGACCGACAGCAGCAGCACAGTTCCGATAACAACGTTAGATCGATGCCAAGATCGAGGTCAAGTTGCCATCGTGGCGGCGATGCTGTCTCCGCCGCATCGCAGCTGCTGCACGGGAGACGCGCGGCGACCTCCAAGATTCTGAGCTGGCAGTCTCATCCCACCGTCTGTTCTTAGACTCACACAGAGACCCGTACACGAACGCAGAGACCTATAGACTCATACAGAGACCCATAGACTCACAGAGACCTATAGACTCACAGAGACCCATACACTAACGCAGAGACCCATAGACTCACACAGAGACCCACAGACTAACATAGAGACTCAGACTCACACCCACACCCGCACAAAGACCCACAGACTCACACAGAGGCCCATAGACTCAGTCTCCCGCCATCTGCTCTTGGGTTTTCTCTGAATTAAATCGGTGACGAAAATATTCGTGAAGGAGATTATTTCTCACTCCTCCGGGATCGGCCGGCGTCAGATGGCCGGTGGCGCGGCTGGAGCTACGTGCCCAGCAGTACGGCCGGCGCTTGACTGGTGCTGGTGGTTGCGCCTTTAGCACAACGACTCGGCATGCGGCAAGCGGACGGCCAGGTCGGCCCCCCACCCCCGCTCGCTAGCCGGCAGAACGTGCGCGCACGAAGCCGGCGCGGCATCTGCGAGGCCCCGCGTGGGGTTTGAAAGGCGGCTGCAGTTGGGCCCGCGCGGGGACAAAGCCGCGGTCGTGCGGTTGAGCGGCGCACCCTGGCACCGGCACACGGCACCCACGCAGGCCAGCGGCAGACACGCGGTTCGACGTGAACCATGCACCGCGCACACCAAGCACAAAGGTCACCAGCGTAGCCTTTAACAGGCTGTTGGGGCAAGCGCTGTTAGCGAGTGGCATCTATTAGGGGCCCGCATGGCGCACGAGGGGTGGCTGGCCAATGCCACACCTGGCTGCCTTTGTCTGCCCAGTGCTGATGTTTACACACTGCACTCGGTACTCATTTAAGGCTCAGTTAATCTAGGCGAGGTCCAGGACCGGTTTCAATAATCACCACTGCAATTGGTTGTGAGTGGGAACTGGGTTCGTAGCGCGGTGTGCTAACCACTGCGCCACTGCTCACCACGAACGTGTAAACAAGCACGCACACACACACGAGTATACACGTACCCACACGCACACATGTATACACACGTGCGCACACAAATGTATATACGCACGCAAGACACGTGTATACACGCACGTATACACGCACGCACACACACCGTACACACACACACGTGTACATACACACGTGTATACAAACGCGTATACACGCACACACGTGTATACACGCTTGCACACACACACACGTGTATACACGCTTGCACACACACACACGTGTATACACGCTTGCACACACACACACGTGTATACACGCTTGGACACACACACACACGTGTATACACGCTTGCACACACACACACGTGTATACACGCTTGCACACACACACACACACAGGAGGCGATGTGGTGACATAGCGGGAGCTGGAGGCTGTGTTGCAGAGTGCGGGCGGCGCAGTGGGAAGCGGCGCCGTTTGTAAAATTAGTCGAGAGCCCCCCCCCCCACTCCCCCCCCACACCCTTCTCCTGGATGCCGTCTCCCCCCCATCAACGCAACACGCTCTTTACCCCCCCCCACCACTACCCACCCACCCCCCCCCAAGCCACCCTACGCCCCCCCCCCCCCCGCAAACGCCCCGGGATGCAATCAGCGCTAACGGCCGTCGAGGCCGTTCACGAGCGAAGCGCACATTACGGGCGCCTGACACCGCCATCATCGCCATCATCATCGCCGCCATCATCACCATCAGCGCCATCGTCGCTCTCACTCCCTCCCCGCCCTATCTCACTGCTCGCACATTTGCATATTCTGAAATGCAGCCCAAAGTGTCTCACACCCCCCCCCGCCCGGCGAATCAGAGGCATGAACAGATCTACTCCCTGTCTATCCCTGCACCAACATCCACTCCCTGCCCCTACCTGCACCAACATCCACTCCCTGCATCAGGACATCCACTTCCTCCCCCCACCTGCCCCACCCTCCCTCCCTGCACTCCCTGCCACCTTGTCTCCCTGGTGCCCTCCCTCCCTCTCTCAACAAGATCCGCTCTCCCCATCTCACTCCCTGCACAATGAGCTCCTCTTTCGTTGCCTCCTGTCCCCTATGTCTCCTTGGTCCTCCTCACTCACCCCCCCCGCCCACTTCCTCCCTCCCCCCCTTCCCGTGCATCTCACCTGCAGGTCCACCTGGTAGAGTGGATCCATCACCGCGTCCGGGTCCTCCTCCTCGTCGTCTTCGTAGAAATCGTCGTCTGTTGAGAGGGGGGAGGAGGTGGGTTGAGAGGTTAATGGGTGGATGACGATGATGACGACGGCGATGACGATGATGACGATGACCTTGGTGACCTCCCTCGCTCGGCATTAGCAGCCTCCGCGATTGGGGCGTCACGATTCGATTAATTAATGAAACCAACCAATCACCTGCATACTGCTTGGCTCATCTGTATATGCCTGATTGTTTGTGTTGCTGTGTATATTTGTGTGTATGTGTATGCTTGTGTGTATATGTATATGCGTGTGTGTATATGTGTATGCTTGTTTGTGTGTGTGTATATATGTTTGTGTTCGTGCTTGTTTGTATCTAGCATGGAGCAAGCGCGCTGTGGTTACATCACCGCCACTTACTGGCGAACGATGGCGGTTGTATATCTCTGCATGTTTGTTTGTGCGTGTGTGTGTTTGTTTATGTGTGTTTGTTTATGATGGGAGCGGTCACGCAGTGGTTAGCGCACCGCACTACGAATCCGGTAAATACGAGTTCGATTCCCGCTCGTGGCCACTAACGCCAGTGACGATTATCTGAACCGGTCCTGGGCCTCTCCTAAGGTCGACTCAGCCATAAATGAGTACCTGGTGCGGTGTGTAAACATCGCCACTGGGGAGACAAAGGCGGCCAGGCGTGGTGCTGGCCACCCACCCCCTCGTGTGCCGTTCCGGTCTTCATAGGTGCTCGCTAACAGCACTTGCTCCTCCAGTCTGTTAAGGCTATATGGAGGATCTTTGTGTGTGATGAGTGTAGTGTGTGCGGTGAGTGGTGTGTGTGGCGAGTGTAGTATTGAGTCTTGGTGAGTGTAGTGTGAGTGTCGTACTGGCTCTGTGAGTGGTGAGTGTAGTGGGAGTGGTGAGGGTAGTGTTGAGCCTGTTACAGGCTATACGGGGGATCTTTATATTTGTATATAGCATGGTGCAAGCGCAGTGGTGACGTCACCGCCACTTAGTGGAAAACGCGATTGAATGTCTTTGTATGTGTTTGTGCATGTGTGTGTGTGTTTGTGCATGTGTGTGTGTGTTTGTGCATGTGTGTGTGTGTTTGTGCATGTGTGTGTGTGTTTGTGCATGTGTGTGTGTGTTTGTGCATGTGTGTGTGTGTTTGTGCATGTGTGTGTGTGTGCATGCGTGACTTTGTTTACGTCTTGTGTGTATATCTGTTCGCTCCACTAATCTCAGCGAACGCGGCTTCATTTGAGAGCTTGTGATACGCAGTTTGTGTGCACACGTAGACCAACATCTCCCAAACAATTGACCTTTCACCACCCGATGATTCTGCCGACTGCCCCCAGCCACAGCTTATCCGCTTCACCATTTACAGTTCACCTCACAACACAAAGCTAGCACCGTTTCAAAATCGTACAACGGACAGACGTGCACCGTTCGGGGCAGGAGGAAGGGAGGGCTGCGAGCTTCCCACTGCATCGTGACAGGTGAGTGACAGGTGAGCGGTGAATGTCAGATAGGGAGCAGATGTCACGTCACCCCGTGCGTCCCGTAGGACACTCCCAATGCAGTGCCCCCCTAACCACTGACCCACCCACCCTCCCCCCCTGCCCGTGACAATGGTTTTCAGGAAGGACCTAAAAAGAACAAAGCTATGCACCGAAACAGAATCCACCATCCATCCGCGTCCGCTCCACGTTTCGGCGAAACGTTGCGCGGTTCGACGCCAATTTATATTTCGAGCGGCGTGCGGTGAAATGAGCCGAGGCGGGGAGGGGGGGAGCGGTGTGGTGTGGGACGGGACACCTGCAGAATACGATCGGCGCGCACGGGACACTGAGAAACGGCGGAACAAAAGAACAGCAGAGCTAGCCGGAGCGCGCTCTCCATGGCAACGGGGCGGCACTCGGCCCGCCCGCCCGCCCTCACCGCACCGCCCCCGGCACGGCACCGTTGGCCCCGCTCTCAGCCACCGCCATTATCGGGCAACGCGAGCCCAGGCTCGGAGAGACGGCGGCTGTGGAGAGGGAGGGAGGAAGGAGTGGGGGGGGGGGCGCGCGAGTGATTGAGCGGGGAATTGTGACCCACTAGCACACCACCACCACACAGAGTGCGCGCGCACCACACGCACGCGTACGCACGTTGAACTTCTTTCGTACCTTACGTGGCCAACCGTGCTAATCGGAGGTGCGGGTGAAGGACAACAAACTGAACACGAAAAGCGGTTCTACAGAAATGAGTTTGTCAATCTGGATGATTTAAAATCGCAAAGCTCCAGTGGCTTCTTGATATCGGAAGGGAGAGCCGCGTTCCAGACGGCCGCAGAAGCGCATCCAAAAGCGCGCGATGCGGTGACAACCGTCTCTGTTCCATGTGTGTGCGTGTGTGCACGTACGCGCCGTGCACACACACACACACTACGTACATACGCCCCGCGTACACACGTGCGCACGCACACCCCATGACCCCACACACCCTCGGCTCTCACTCCACATCGACCTCTCCCAATCGCCCCGGGCCGACGCGGCTTTAATCTGACAAATAAATAGGCAGTGCAGAGATGGCTGGGGGTGCTGGGGTGGGGGAGCAGCCGTCACAGCCAGAGAGGGGAGGGGGGGGGAGAGGGAATATTGCGAGGAGGGATCAGGATAATTGATCGAGCCCAAGATGATTGGTTTCTGCTCGCCGGGCAGAGGTGTCCGACGGCGACAGGGAGGGCCGGAGATGGAGAGGAAGATAGAGGGAGGGAGGGAGAGGGAAGCTCATACAGGGACACAGATACAGGGAGATGGAGAGAGCTAGAGGGAGGGAGGGAAGTAGTTAAGAGTGAGAGGAAGGAAGGTGAGAGAAGCAGATACAGGGAGACGCAGGGAGAGGGAGACACAGGGAGACACGGGGAGAGGGAGACAGGGAGACACGGGGAGAGGGAGACAAGGGGAGAGGGAGACACGGGGAGAGGGAGTTGCTGGAGAGGGAGACGCGGGGAGAGGGAGACACAGGGAGACACGGGGAGAGGGAGACAGGGAGACACGGGGAGAGGGAGACACGGGGAGAGGGAGACACGGGGAGAGGGAGACACGGGGAGAGGGAGTTGCTGGAGAGGGAGCGCAGCATGTGCGCGACTGTAACTTTAAAGAGTAAATTTTTCCAATTAACCAAGTTACAAACTCGTGCCCGTCACCGCAGGTCGCCCACCCGCACACGTGCCAGAATGAGAGGGGAGGGTGGGCGGGCGACATCCCCCGCCGCGATCCCAACAAGGGAACCCATCGCGCTCGACTTTTAACAATAAATACAGTGGTGAATGTGGCGGCCTCTGGTGGCTGGAGGAGGCCACGTGATCCCGTGACCCGCGTCGGAAACGAACGTGAAATGAAGAGGCAAGCGCGCGCTCCCACACGACCGGGGACGCCGCTCCCACCTCATCAGAATATTTCTCCTGGAGGAATCCGATGAGCTATCAAGCTCTTTTTCACAAGATGAGCGGCGGCGGTGTGGATCCAAGGGAGCGGGGCCGGTGGGTGATGGAGGCAATTGGCTCTCCCGCTTCCCTTCCCGTGAGACCCAGAATAGTCTTTTTTTATTGATATTTACCAGAGAGAATACATTGCAATGTGTTTTTCGTTGCTATTAATTTAGGGTCCTATTTAAAAACCGTTACCCATCTTCTTGGTTCTTTCGGTAAAGTCACGTAGAAGGGAAGTAATAAAATAATAAAAAGAAAACATAATAAAATCGTGAGAATTATTTTATTATGTTTTCTTTTTATTATTTTATTACTTCCCTACTTTTGGGGCCAGTACTGTTAGCGAGCACCTATAACAACCGGCACGGCACACGAGGGGGCGTGTGGCCAGGCTGAGTCGACCTAGGGGGAGCCCAGGACCGGTTCAGATATTCGTAAATATAGTTGGCCGTGAGCGGGATTCGAACTCGGGTCGCCGATTTCGAATCCCGCTACCGCTCCCCACACGCAGAGTGCGCACACAAACGTGAACAGGCACCACACACACACCACACACACGTACGCACCACGCAGACACGTATACACGTACACACACCGCACGTACACACGTGAGCAGCGCATGCGGTGTACGGGAGTATAGCAAGGCGGGTCGCAGACCTCTCTGTCTGCATTGATGATCATTCATCAACGTCGCCGTCGTTTCCGACGGAGACTTCGGACCGCGACCACCCAGCCCAACTCCACAGCCCCCACAGGGGTGGAGGGCCACTAAGGGAACGGGGCTCGGCAGGATCGCCGAGCGACAAGATGCCTCGTCAACTACACCGGACACTGTCCTCGACGCCTGCCGCAAGAGCCCACAGCCACGAGCGGTGATGAAGCGAAGGAGGGTTTAGCCGAGAGGAAGACGACAATCAGCAGCAGCAGCAGCCAAGGTCAATCCACTGCTGGACGAAGGCTTCCCTTCCAAACCGCCGCAGCCACTTTCAATGTAAACGATCCACCCAGATCTTGCGCGCAGACCGAGAGCAGAGCGTCATCAGCGCTCCATCTGTGGGCGGCGATGATGATGGTGGTGATGAAGCTTGCGGCCATACAGGCCTCTCAAAGCACCCAAGGGGGCCTCAGGACAGTGCCAAACGTCTCCACGCGTAGGGTGGGGAACCGGGCGGGGAGCGGGCTGGGACCGGGAGGGAACCAGACCATGACCAGGTGGGGTCCGGGCAGGGACCAGGCCGGGCCCAGGCGGGGAGCAGGCCGGGAACCCGAGAGAAGACGGAGAGCCCCGAGGGCTCAGCAAAGGCCTTACCCGGATAGATAAATAAATAACTCACGGTAAATGACAGCGCCATTAACTCTACCGCCGCCACCTGCGACGCGGGGAATTTACTAAATCCATTACGAACGCGTTATAATTTGAGCACCCCCCCGGTTTCATTAGGGCACCTTTCATAAATCAATTGCAATCTGCCAAGCCACTGCAATAATCGAGCCGCCGTTCCTGTCAAAGAGTTCCATGCGGAAAAAAAGCGACGAGTGCAATCGAAAGCACGGAGGGCGGCCGCCTGGATCGGAGACGTTTAGAGCCAGCGCCGCGAGAGCGAGAGCCAGGGGAGCGAGAGCCAGCGCCGCGACAGCCGGCACCGCGGGAGCGAGCGCTGCTGATATCCTGGGTTCCAGTCCCCGGACTTAAAGCCACCCAACCCGCTGTGTTGGCTAAGCCGGGTTCTCAAGCGTATCGGCCAAGTAACCACTGACTTACATAGCGACCCATCGACGACTCACACAGACCCACAGACATACGTAGAGACCCCATAGACTCCCACAGACAGCCACGGACTGACGTCGTCACCCATGTATTGAGTTGTGATGTAGTCGGCTGACAACCTCAAGACGGACTAACGGACACAGGGACGAATGAACACTCGTGGACGGATGCAGTGACACGTGGATGGACAGATTGGCCAGAATGACGACAGGCACACGTATGGACAGGCGGATGGACACGTAGACGGACAAATGGACAGACGGACACACAGATGGGCATGCGGCCAGACACATGGACACACAGAAGGACATACGGACAGAAGGATGGACGGAGCAGTAAGTCATCATACGGCTCCCTAAACACCGCGATGGTTGGCCAGTGACACAATAGACCAAAGACAAAGATCCCCCCCCCGTAGAGCCTCAACAGACTATTGGAGCAAGTGCTGTTAGCGAGCACTTATAAAGGTCAGCACGGCATTTGAGGGGGTGGGTGGCCAGCACCACGCCCGGCCGAATATGTCCCCCCAATAGTGATGCTTAAACTCTGCAGCAGGTACTCATGTGAGGCTGAGTCGACCTAGAGGAGGCCCATGACCGGTTCAGATAATCGTCGCCGTTGTTGGCCGTGAGCGGGAATCGAACTCGGTCCGCCAGGTTCGTAGCGCATCGCGTTAACTCGCTACACTACCGCTCCCCACACACGTATACACGCGCGCACGCGCGCACGCACGCACGCACTGGCAGTGCATCAGTGGGCGCCCGCTTGGCCATGTTTCACCCGCGACAGACGTGACCAATTATAAGTCTGCCTTAAAAAAAACGTCGTTTACACTGAGCCTTAACTGCCTCAATTAGCCCGAGTGACACAGGGCGACGTTTAAACCCGGCCACCTCCTGAAACGATCGCTACGACGGAGGTCGGCGGAGGGATGCGACGTGACGGGGGGGGGGGGTCAACTCGCCCTGCCCTGTGCTGCCCCCCTGCCCTGCCACCCCCACGCCCGCCCACACCCATGCCCCCCCCCCCACCCCGCCCATCAAAGGGAGACGTTCGTGAATTTAGTGTCGCGCCGAAGCGGGCGACGATTTGAATGCAGCCGGGAAAACGGCTTTTATCGCCATAATCGCCGTCATCAATCACTCGCCTGCCAGTGGCAATTTTGTCCTGGGTTGGGATGCGGGTGTGGGGGGTCTCTGGAGGGGGGTGGTGGGTGGGGCATTGTCACCCACGTTCTGCTCCACACTACACGGCGACTGCTAACTCACAGCAGGAGAGAGAGAGTGGCGGTGGACAGCACCACCATCAAAGACAAAGGTTCCCCCCGTATAGCCTTAACAAACAGCCCGGGCAAGTGCTGTTAGCGAGAACCTCTGAACACCAACAATTGCGCACGAGGGGGTGGGTGGCCACCACCACGCCCGGCCGCCGTTGTCTCCCCAGTAGTGATGTTTATACATCGCACCAGGTACTCATTTGAGGCTGAGTCGACCTAGGGGAGGCCCAGGACCAGTTCAGATAATCGTCACCGGTGTTGGCCGTGACTGGGAATCGAACTCGGGTCGCCAGGTGTGTCGCGCAGCCAGCGCGCTAACTGCTACACCACCGCTCTCCACCAGCATCACCACCAGCACCACCACCAGCACCACCACCAGCACCACCACCAGCACCACCACCACCACCACCCACCCGCCCCCTGGCAAAAAGCAAAAAAAAAACTAAATGAAATCTGCCCTAAAAATAAAATGTAGCTATAAAATTCCGCCGCAGGCTCCAGACCCCCAGCGAGTCGGCGTGGCAGATGGGGCGGAATGAAGCGGCACTGTGGGGGTAGCGCGTGGAGGAGGCGGGGGGGAGAGAGGGGCTGTCGAGTGAGGAGATTGTGTAGTCGTAGTAGTGAGGGGGGGTGCGGGCGGTGTGCGGGGCGGTGTGCGGGAGTCAAGGGGGGAGAAGAGGCGGCGCTGTGGGCGACAGTGCCGCCAGGTTCCCCGGTAGCGCCTTTCACGGCCCGCCCAGGGTCTTTGCCGTTTATCTTGGACCGCCTGTGCTCCTTTCTCACCGCTTGCGCGCGAGGCGCCCTGGTTATGTTTTTTTTCACCACCACCGTAATCATTTTTCGCTTCTCCCCACGCGGCCACGGCTTCTGTCTCACGAGGCGATGGGAGAGTGGCGAGGGTGGGGGGTTTGGGGGCGGGGGGGGGGCGGCCGCCCGGAGACGCAGGATCGCTCGGGGCCTCGCGTCCCCGTTGTGTCCACGCGTTGGGGGTCGTGCCGCGCTGTTAACCCTGCGGAAACGCTCGCCCGCCGGGAAACGCCCTCTCGGCAGCTCCTATACAAGTTCCGCCGTCTAGCAGCGGACAAAGAACGCCGCCCGCATCGACTACGGAAGTGGCCGTGTGGCATCATCATCACCAGCATCATCATCATCGTCGTCGTCTCCCGAAGCCATTCATTATCCAAAGCAAGGTGGGGTGCCCCCTGGCTCGTTGCAAGGCTGTCCAAACGGCAATTTATTCAACCTCGCAAACAACAAACACTGAAGCCCTCCGGTCACTACTGGACCGTCATCTGGAGAGATCCACAAAAAAAACCACAACGGTGACGCGGCTTGCGAATCGTCGCCGGCGCTCGCTCTCACCGTCGCTTCACCAACGCCGCTTTACCAACCGAGCGGCGCCACGGTGGCCCGGGCCCAGTCGTGGCTCGGTCGCCGTTTCGGTTGCACAGAGAAGTTCGCGGTACGGATTGCCGTGGCCACCCCCCCCCCGCCCTCCGGTTAATACCGCCGGCGCATTTCGTCATAAACACGCGTCGGAAGTCCCGTGACGCGATTCGAAGACGAGCAGGGCCTTTGCGTGCCTGGGCGTCACGGCACAACTTTGCCAGATTTGGAAAAATAACCGGCAAGCGAGCCGATTTGGTCCGATGGCAGAGCAAGTCGCCCCAACTGTGAAACGACCGCAGTTCTGCAGAGCACTCGCCTGTGAAACGGTGAGCCCACGCGGATGTCCCCTGCGCGATGAGAATGGCGCGAACACCAAATTAACCAATCAAGCATTGTTTACGGTGCAATAACCTGCACTCCAAACACTCCTCCACTGCCAATAAAGCACACCAATCCAATACCCATACCCGCCATTTGCCACAAAGTGACCTGGACAGGCCAGGTGCACTTTGAGGCCACGTGACGTATCGAAGGCTCGCTGACAGGTCACGGGACAGACCCGGGTGCCATGGGTTGGCTGACTGAGATGACTGGTAGATGCACACCAGCTGTACCCCCCCTAATATGCTAACTTGCTGAATTTTAGCCGCCCGGCGCTCCGCTCGTTGTTGTGAGCGTCGCTCCTCTGCCCTCCCTTGTTTTTGGAGGGCGACTGCCTCCAACTGTCCAGGAGCAGCGTCCCTCATGTGCCTCCTCCACGCACACACGAACCGCGCGCGTAAATTGCTCATTCATTTACGCAACGGGTACACCAATATCGCACGCCAATTATTATTATTCTAACAATTGACCATGGCTGATGATGATGACGATCAGTCGAGCAATCGATTAGTTCCTCGGATGACGGTCGCGGCTCTCGACGCGGCCGCTTGCCACGTTCGCTCCGGAGTCGTGCGGAGGAAAGTTTCGAGCGCTTCGGGGTGGGGGGGGGGTGGAAGGGAAGTCAACGAAAGGACGAGAAACGTCACGTGCTAATTAGGCCGCTCGTGCATCGCACGCCGGCTCGGTCGGGCAGCGCATCGGCGATGTCACACCGCCCACGCGGACCACAGCCAGGGGCAGCACGGGGGTACGATAGCTGCCCTCCACGCAGTTGATTCGAACGCCTTCGTCGCCCCGTGCATCTTTGCAAGCTTTGCCGACGTTGAACTGGACGACATATGAGGTCCGTCCGCTTGAACGCGCGACTCAACCTTCAGGAATCGGGACATCTAGACAGAGAACACTGACTCGAGCCGAACCCAAACGCCCTCATGCTACAAGGGACAACAAAAATCCATTCGAAACAACTTGCGACGCTGTCGCCGCTGCTGCTGCTGCTGCTCGTGAGAAACAGACCAATCTCCAGTGTTCAATTGTGCTCACTCTACAGATCCTTCATCGCGCACTGCCAAACAGATCGGCTTAACCGCTGAGACAAGGATGTCTGTCTAGAGGTTTAACCGCTGAGACAGGGCTGTCTGTCGAAGAGCTCTCTTTGGACAGGGCGTCACAGGCCGTTAAAAGTTTCTTTGGACGGAGGAACGCGGCACCGATCCAGCGGACAAGAGCGTCCGCATCAGCTGGTGGGAATCTGCGGGAGGGAGAGACGTAGGGGGCTCTGGCCAAACCGAGGGGGCCCCCCCACACCCCCCAACCCGCACCCCCCCCCACCCCTGTCCACTCACACTAATTGGCACTACCACCACGTCCTTGCGCCACGCTTGCAGAGCGACTGCCCCCCCCGCCCCCGCCGTGCGCTCGCGCGATGGCATTTGTTTACTTGGCCGGGCACAGCGCACGGCTCCACGCGGTGGCGGCGGCAACTGCGGCAGCAGTAGCACCAATAGCAGCAGGAGCAGTAGCAGCAGATGTAGCACCAGCAGCAGATGTAGAAGCAGTAGTAGCAGCAGTAGCATCAATAGCACCAGCAGTAGCAGCAGATGTAGCACCAACGCAGATGTAGCAACAGCAATAGTACCAGCAGCAATAGCAGCAGTAGCATCAATAGTAGCAGCAGTAGCAGCAGACGCAGATGTAGCAGCAGTTGTAGCAACAGCAGCAATAGCAGCAGCAGAAGCATCAAAAAGCAGTAGCACCAGCAGCAGTTGTAGCAACAGCAGCAGCGGCGGTTGCAGCAGTAGTAGCAAGCAGCAATAGCTGCAGCAGAAGTAGCAGCAACACCAGTACCAGCTGTTGCAATAACAACAGTTGTAACAACCGTAGCAGCAGCAGCAGGAGCAGCACGGATGTCACATTCACACAGGCCGGGACTCGCCTCGGGGGAGAAGAAAACCGGGATGACATGCACACGCGCGAACGTGCACACATGCATGCACACACAAGCAAGCACACAAGCAAGCACACAAGCAAGCACACAAGCAAGCACATGTATATATGTGAAATACACACACCCGCTTGTACATGCAGGCATAGACATCCCGATACCCACAAGCGCAGGCACGCAGACACATGCATACGTGCAAACACATGCATACGCACACACATGCAAGCATGCACACACGAACATGCAACACGGGGGTATACATATACACGCATGCAAACACGTGCACACATGCAAACACGTACACAATGCAAAGACAAAGATCCCATACAGCCTTTACCAGACTGTTGAGGCAAGTGGTGTTAACGAGCACCTATGAAGGTTGGCCCGGCAAACAAGGGGGTGGGTGGCCAGCACCACACCCGACCGCCTTTGTTTCCCCAGTGCCGATGTTCACACACTGCACCAAGTACTAATTTTAAGGCTGAGTCGACCTAATAGAGGCCCAGGACCGGTTCAGATCTTTTTTTATCCAAATCAGAATCCTTATTTAGACTGCAAGAATCCATGCCCCACTCGGATGCACATGCACGCAAGGGCACACGCGCACATAATCAACCGTGCACACACACACTCACGCGAGTACACACACGCACTCACGTGGCCACAAACCAGAACCAGCAGCAGCATAAACAGGCAAATGAACACAGGGCACGCACGCATACAACACACGAAACAAAGACAAAGATCACCCGTATAGCCTTAACAGACTGTTGGGGCAAGTGCTGTTTACAAGCACCTATGAAGGCCGGAACGACACACGCGGGGGTGGGTGGCCAGCACCACACCCGGCAGATTTTGTCTCCCCAGTGGTGATGTTTACACACTGCACCAGGTATTCATTGAAGGCTGAGTCGACCTAGGGGAGGCCCGGGACCAGTTCAGATAATCGTCACCGGTGTTGGCCGTGAGCGGGAATCTAACTCGGGTTTGCGGGTTCGTAGCACAGCGCGCTAACCGCTGCACCACCGCTCGCCACGGACACGAAACACGGACACGTGCGCGCGGTGCACTCCTTATAGAAATTATTATTTGTTGACGTTACTCCTAATGCCACCGACTCGCTCATTAGAAACCGCTTGCGTTTTTATTGTCCGGCTCAGCGTCGCGTTTATTGTTGTCATTACCAGCCTGTGGTTATTATGTCACAGCGAGCGATGGGAGGAAGGTGGGGGGGGGGGGAGAGTGGGGGGCAGGAGGCGGGGGGCACGGGAGCGGAAAGGGGGTGGGGGGGCGATGGCACCGACCGACTCCGTTCTGCCGTGCCGCCCCGGTGGTACCGGACCCAGGACGTG
Source organism: Lampetra fluviatilis (assembly GCF_964198595.1). Taxonomy (NCBI): domain Eukaryota; kingdom Metazoa; phylum Chordata; class Hyperoartia; order Petromyzontiformes; family Petromyzontidae; genus Lampetra; species Lampetra fluviatilis. Next base: position 4,602,404 of record NC_136312.1, on the reverse strand, counting down.
TCCATCACTCCGCCGGAATTTTGATAACAAAGGGGAATTTATATTTACTCTTTCGCTGCATTCGGCCGAGGGAGGGAGTGAAGGGGCAGTGGCAGTGGAGAGAGGGGGGGGGGTGTGGAGGTTGGGGGGGGGGCGAGCGGCAGCTTCTGAAAATAAAATTTATCTCGCTCTCTCGTGCTGGAGCCGAGGCCAGGAGGCTCTGACATGTCCGATTTGGGGGGTCTGTGCAGATGTGTGAAGCCGAGAACGGCAAAATGACTGCTCCTGTTTGTGTCATCCTCCTCCTCATCCTCGAATCCACAGCCCTGCGGCGCATGGGACACTTCGTCATGTTCAGCTCTCCGCACCCCAACGAGGCATTGTTAGGATGCGGTGGCGAGATGTTAACTGCTTCGCCTGGTATACAAGAGGTTCGTGGGTTCGATCCCGACCCTGATGCCTGCAGTGTATGTGGAGTTAGCGTGCCTCTCTCCCCGTGGCCGCGTGGATTTTTCTCCGGGTACTGTGGTCTTTCCCTCCACATTCAACATCACGCGTTTAGAGCATCTGGCTGCTATACATTTCCACGCGATAAGCCACTTCGTTGAGCTATCGTTTGCGGCCAGGTCGCTTCTGAAAGAGCTACATAGCTCTGTGGGCCTTACCTGGTAAAATAAAAAAAAGTGTTTAGTTTAGTTTTTTTTATATGTTGGGTATGGGGGGCTGCTCGCTAAGGCCAGCGCAGTCAACGTCCCCGTCCCCCACCGCCAGTCTGTTGCCTGCGCAGTAGGATTCGAACATGAGCTTCCTCTCTCTTTCTGCGCTCGCTCCCTCTTTGCTTGGCTCGAGGGCTCACTTGCGAGGCGGCCGTATGGTCGGCAGCGATCGGAGCGTGCGAGCTCATTAAAATACCACCCCCCCCCCTCTGTGCCCGCGCCCCCCTCATCCCCCGCCCCTCGAAACGGGACGAGCGGAGCGGGAGGAGGGACGGCTGCAAACCGTGTCCGCGGGCACCGCTGTGCATTGTCCGCATCTTCATCGTCAACGTTCCGACCGCCGCCACCACCGCCATGTGCATCGTCGCGTGAATCGTCGTCGTCGTCATCATCGTCATTATCTGCGCCATCACTATCCGCATCGCCTCCACCATGCTAATCGCACCTCCAATTAGCACGGTTGGCTACGTACGGTTCAGAAGAAGTTCAACGTACATACGTACATTCCCATCATCATCATCACCTGCAGTACCATCATCACACTCATTATCATTTTGACCACCAACAACCACACTGCCTTGCATGCATTAGCCTCAGTAGTTATCATTATTAACACCATCGTTTCTGCGTAACTATGACTATCACGTCATCATTATCTGCAGTATCATTATCTGTATTATCACCATCATCATCACCACTTGAATCACTATCAACATTACTACCAGCAGCACCATCTGAATCGTCATCTGTACCATGGCGACTTGTTTATGCCGGTAAAAAAGCACACGCGCGCACCAACACACACGCGCTCCTCACACACCAACACACACGCGCGTGCACAAAGACAAAAGCACGGCACACGAGGGGGTGCGTGCCCAACACTACGGCCGACCGCTTTGTCTCCCCAGTGGCGATGTTACACAATGCACTGGGTACTCATTTGAGGCCGAGTCGACCTAGAGGAGGCCCAGGACCAGTTCAGATAATGGTCATTGGCATTGGCTGTAAGCGGGAATCCAACTCAGGTCGCCCGGTTCGCAGCGCAGCACGCTAACCGCTACACTACACGCGCACTCACACATGCGCACTCACACACGCGCACTCACACACGTGCACGAGAATTGCGTAACGGCATGTGCACGTGCCCACACACATGCAAAACAACAGCCTCGCCTACAGCCTTCAATAGGCTGGTGAGGACAAGTGTTGTTAGTGAGCAGGAGTGGGGGGTTGGCCAGGACTACACCCCCAGGACCACCTTTATCTCCGCCCCCCCCCCCCACCTCGTGCCGAATGTCTATACAGCGCCACACCGGGTGCTCGGCGAGGGCGCAGCGCCGGTTCAGATATTCGTCAAGGATGTTAGCCGTGGCCCGGTATCAAACTCGCGTCGACGGGTTCGTGGCCACCACCGTTGCTACACCGCTGCGGCCGAATCGATTTAGCTGGAAAGCACGAACGTACACACGCGCACGCGCCCACGCATGCCCTTCCATCTCTCCGGTTCAAGGTTACGCTTCCAGGAGACACCTACCCCGACTGGCGGCAAGGGGGGGCCAGTGAGATCCCCATCTCTATCTGCTCGGGCTGTGCAAGATCCTTTTGTCAGGCTCCGCCAAGGGAAAACCTATACGGACTGCCGCTCCCTCCCTCCCTCCCTCTCTCGCTCTCCTCCCCCACCCACCACCTCCTCTAACCCCCCCCCCTCTCTCTCCTCCAATCCTCACCCCCACACCCTCCCCGACAACGGCCACGCTAAATTGAAGCCTCAAGCAACAGGGTCTGAAATTGCATTCGGAGGAGGAGGAGGCGGGCGGGCGATGCTCGGTTGCCACATTGCCGAGACGTAACGCGGGCGACGTGGAGGTCTCGCTAAACGCCCATTTGCCTTCCGCAGGTTAATTTTTTTGTGTTTGTGTTTTTTTCGTTCTTCTCTTTCAGCGAATGGCTCCGAGCGATCCAATTAAACAAATTCTCTACACGGCTTAAATGTCTTCGGCGAGGTTTCCATTTCCCCCCCCCCCCCATCTGTCGCCCGGTGACGATCGGCCTCCCGAATAAATGTGTACACACGGCTAAAACAAAGACCCCCCCCCTCCCCCCCGCTACTCACCGTATAGCCTTAACGGACTGCTGGGGCACGTGCTGTGAGCGAGCGCCTACAAAGGCCGGCAAGGCAGCACATGAGGGGGTGGTGTGGTTACGACACCACGCCCTCGGACGTCTTTGTCTCCCCGCTGCTGATGTCTACACAGTGCGCTCGTTTTTAAGGTTGAGTCGACCTAGGGGAGGCTCAGGAACCGACTGGAATATTCGCCGAACGTTGTCGATCATGCGCAGGACTCGAACTCGAGTCGCAGAGTTCGTAGCGCAGTGAGCAAACCCGCTGCACTACCGCTCCCGCCCGACACACACACAACAATTATACACGCACCTACACACAAAACAAAGATCCCCGTATAGTATTCACAAACTGTTGGGGCAAGTGCTGTTAATAACCAACACCATGTCCGGCCGCCTTTGTCTCCCCAGTAGCGATGTTTACACACCGTACCAGGTACTCATTTGAGGCTGAGTCAATCTAGCGGAAGCCCAGGACCGGTTCAGATAATCGTCACCAGTGTTGGCCGTGAGCGGGATTTGAACTCGAGTCGCCGGGTTCATAGCGCAGCGGAGCGCTAACCGCTGCGCCACCGCTCCTGCCTGCCACACACACGCACACAACTATACACCCACACACACACACACAACTATACACACACACACACACAACTATACACACACACACACACAACTATACACCCACCCACACACAAAACAACGAGATACACGCACGTACAGTTACACACAGACACATCAGCTGCCTCCCCCTCCCCACACCAATCACAAACTGGGCAACAACCTCTGCACGCAACCACGAGCCACGATCGCTTGCAGTCTTTCATGTCTCGTGTGAGACCTGACGCAAATGCATGCGGGGCTCAGCCGTCAACCGCACTCATACAAGCCATGGCAGCAGCAAATGAAACTATTAAAATAAATAATAGAGTACGACGTTTCGATTGCAACACAAGCAACCGTCATCAGGTGTGAATGCAAGCTCGGAGATAGACACACATAGAGAGAGAGAGACAAACACAGACACGGAGAGAAACACATACACAGAGAGAGACACAGAGAGAGAGACACACAGAGAGAGACACACAGAGAGAGAGACACACACAGAGAGACAGACACGCAGAGAAAGTGTGTGTGCTGTTTGCCTTTTGGCGTCCTCTGGTCTAACACCGTTTTGAGACTAGGCTTAAAAGAAAGCTGTCTCTGGCATGGACCGATCAGTTTCAAATACAATGCATTTACTATCAGAGTATGTTTTTGTTTGCATTCTGACCACAAGCATTGTGGTTTAATGCAGATATGACTGCTTGTAAAAGGTTTCAGTTTGGTGTTTTAACATCTTAACACCTGTTTTGTTGCCAAAAAAAAGGGGAAAACCTATTCTCATAAACGATGATTATTTTGCCAGGCAAGGCCCACTGAGCTGTATATCTCATTTTCAGAAGAGACATGGCCACAAATGAGTGCTCAACGAAGTGGCTTATCACCACCTGGAAATTTATAGCAGCCAAATACTCTAAACGCGTGATGTTTATTCTAAAATTTGGATGGGAAAACCGGGAGGACCCGGAGAAAAAAATGCACGCGACCACGGGGAGAGAGGCACGCAAACTCCAAATATACAAGCGTCAGGGTCGGGATCGAACCCACGACTTCCTGCATACCAGGCGAGCTAGTTAACATCTCGCCACCGCACCCTAACGATGTCTCGCCACCATGACGCAGACGATTGCGCGTACTTGCTGACGCACAAATGAAAATCTAAAAAATCTATCTGGCAGCGTGCAAAGATTGTGATCACTGCCCAGAAGAGAACCAAGGCCCACGTACAGACCCCTTGCCCGCTTCACACACACAAAGGAGCAATCATCAGAGCGATACTCCACTCCGCAACTCCTGACGCAATCTGGCTCAACCACTCCCGATGTAAAATTGCAGTTGTTGCTTTACATCAACGTCAGCCACTGGACGCTCGCTCCGCAAGACCCGTCCTCGATCTAACACGGCCTCCGCTACGGTGCAACGCGTGCCGACTCACAGAGTACCGGGCGCCACGCTGGCTCGGAGATGTTAACTACCTCGCCTGGTACACAGGAGGTCGTCGATTCGATCCCGGCCCTGACGCCTGCTGTATATGTGGAGTTTGCGTGTCTCTCTCTCTTATCATCACCACGGTGGCTATGAGATATTAACGACCTCGCCTGGTACACAGGAGGTCGTCGATTCGATCCCAACCCTGACGCCTGCTGTATATGTGGAGTTTGCGTGTCTCTCTCTCTTATCATCACCACGGTGGCTATGAGATGTTAACTACCTCGCCTGGTATACAGGAGGTCGTGGGTTCGATCCCGACCCTGACGCCGCTGTATATGTGGAGTTTGCGTGTCTCTCTCTCTTATCATCACCACGGTGGCTATGAGATGTTAACTACCTCGCCTGGTATACAGGAGGTCGTCGATTCGATCCCGACCCTGACGCCTGCTGTATATGTGGAGTTTGCGGGTCTCTCTTTCTCCCCGCGGTCGCGTGGATTTTTCTCCGATCCTCAGGTTTTTCCTTCCACATTTAGAATCAACGTGCATTTCGAGCATTTGGCCGCTACACATTCCCACGTGCTAAGCCACTTCCGTTGAGCTATCATTTGTGGCCAGGTCGCTTCTGAAAAAGAGCTGCATTGCTCAGTGGAGCCTTACCTGCTTAAAAAAAAAATTTGTTTAGTTTAGTTTGACTGGTGGCGTATGGTGGAGCCGGGGTGGTGGGAGCGGTATGGTGGGACCAGCGTGGTGGGACTAACGTGGTGGGAGTGGCGTGGTGGGAGTGGCGTGGTGGGAGCGGCGTGGTAGGAGTGGTGTAGTGGGACCGACGTGGTGGGACCGGCGTGGTGGGAGTGGCGTGGTGGGACCGGCGTGGTGGGACTAATGTGGTGGGAGCGGCGTGGTGGCACCGGCGTGGTGGGACCGACATGGTGGCACCGGCGTGGTGGGACTAACGTGGTGGGACCGGCGTGGTGGGATCGGCGTGGTTGGAGCGGCGTGGTGGGACCGGCGTGGTGGGACCGGCTTGGTGGGAGTGGTGTAGTGGGACTGGCGTGGTGGGACTGGCGTGGTGGGACCGGCGTGGTGGCACCGGCGTGGTGGGACCGGCAGGATGCGACCGGCGTGGTGGGACCGGTGTCATCGTCTTACCGTATCGGGCGCCGGCGCCCATCCCCAGCAGCTCCGACAGCGTTTGGCCTCCCGCGTCCTCATCCTCGTCATCGTCGTCCACGTTATTCTCATCATCGTCGTCGTCCAACTCGTCCCACGTGTCGTCCAGCTCCTCCCCGCCTGCTGCCAGTGACCACACGCACGGAGACATTCAAACGGCCGTGGTCCGTGCCCTCGTCACGCTCGCCATCTTCGTCAACGTCATCATCGTCATCATCATCTTCATCACTGGCATCACCATTGTCGTCATCGTCGCCTGGATTACCACCAGCTGAATCATCATCATTATAACCTGGATTGTCATCATGTACATTGTCATAACCCAAATCATCATCATAACCTGCACCACCATCGTCATCATAATTACCACCAATACCGATACCCGCCATTCGTCACGAAGTGACGGTGATGTCACCACGGCGCCTGTGCCAGGCCAGGTGCACTTTAAGGCCACGTGAAGTGTCGAAGGCTCGCTGACAGGTCACGGGACAGACCCAGGTGCCATGGGTTGGCTGACTGAAATGACTGGTAGATGCACCAGCTGTACCCTCCACTGTGCTTACCACCAACCACACCACCACACACAAATTATCATTAGAATTATCACCAATTCAATCATTATTCTTTTCTGGACCATCATAACCTGCATCATTATCGTCACCATGTGCAGCATCACCTGAATAATCATCATGGACTTCATCCACCACATTTACCAGTTGCAAACAGGACCCTGCGGGGTGGGCTGGTAGGAATAATACTAATACCGGTACAGGGATATCGACCGGGTATAGAGGAGTTAAAAAGAAAATGATTTGTGCATGGGGGGTGAGCGATGACGTCCACACCCCCCTCCCCACTGACTCGCGCGCCCACAGAGCAAGGATTGCAACAGGCGATGTCATTGGCTGCGCCGGATGCGACGGCCATCTTGTTTAGTTCATTTAGTTCACGGATCGCAGGGGGAGCGGGCGGCCATCTTGTCGGACAGACGGACAGTCGGTCGGACGGACGGACACATGAATCTATTGGTGGTCTGGTCCACTTCGTTCCTACCAGTATAATTGACCCTTATCTGCAGCATCACGCAGCATGTTACGAAGCACCGATTTACATCTATTGTACGCTAACAATACAAATGCATTAATTGTTGGCGTGAAGATAACTTGTGTTTGTACGTGTGTTACGTTTTGTGTGATTGGACTACGTGCCTCCTGCAGCCACTAGAGGTGTTATATTCCAAGTAGTTTGCAAACAAAATGTTTAAAATCAAATCACAACCCTGAATTGTAACAATGTATTGAATGATGAGGAACGAAAATTGTAATAATCATCATCATTATAGTCGCCTCTAGTCATCATCAATATCTTCACGATAATTAACTGCAACAGCAATACATTATCTAAATCACCTACAACATCCTCCTCATTATCATCATCGTGACGACCAACACCTTCACAATCAGAACCACAACTTACCGCCATCACCACCAATACCACCACCACAATCTCCCCCATCATCACCTCCATCAACATAATCACTATCATCATCATCAACAACAACCACCATTCGTCACAGCACTTGTGCCAGGAAAGATGCGTGTTGAGGCCACGTGAAGTGAGGAAGGGTCACTGATGGCAGGAGGTCACGGGACAGACCCACGTGTTATGGGTTAACCAATAACACCATCACCACCACCAAAGATCCAACGTGTAGTCTTTAACAGACTGTTGGGGCAAGTGCTATGAAGGCTGGCACAGCACACGAGGGGGTGGGTGGCCAGCATCACGCTCGACCGCCTTTGTCTCCCAAGTGGCGATGTTTCCAGAACACAACGGGTACTCATTTGAGGCTGAGTCGACCCAGGGGAGGCCCAGAAGCCGAATCAGATAATCGTTACTGGTGTTGGCCGTGAGCGGGAATCAACTTGCGTCCAATGGGTTCGTAGCGCAGCGCGTACCACTACCCTACCGCTCCCCACATCACAACCACAATCACCATCGCCACGAACTACATTGTCGTCAACACCACCCGCATCATCACCACCGTCGCCGACGTATCCACCACGACGCTCACACGCCACACAGCCGCGTCTCACAACTGCCAGCGCACGGCGACAAGAGCACGGAGGCATCACGGCTAAACCAAATAAATTAGCCACCACAAACTGCTTCTCCCTCCCACCTCCCGCCGACCTCCCCCCCCCCACTATCCTCTATTTCGTAATCAGACCCGAGACATGACCTAAAACTAGCAACGGAACACTTTTATACATGGATTACTTTTATTTACAGGCCCTCCGGTTTTTCCCTCCACATTATTTAGAAACAAGCGTTTAGATTTCTTTCGATTAAGCGGCTGCTATACATTGCCACATGATAAGCCACTTCGTTGAGCTATCATTGTGGCTGAGTCGCTTCTGAAAAATAAGCTTACATCTTAAACGAGGGCTTTGCCTGGTAAAATAAAATAGTTTAGCTTTATTTGTATATATTTTTTTCAGTCATTTGCTTACCTTTACTATACTTAGCAACTGCTATCGTGATTTAAAGCTTTAGTGACTGCAGGGATTCCTATTCTTGCTTCTTTCGGTAAAGTCACGTAGAAGGGAAATAATAAAATAATATGAATATAAAACAATACAAATTCTCACGTTTCGACTGCAACACAAGCAATCATCATCAGGTGTGAAATCCACAGCAAGAAAATTTGAAAAAATAATTCTTGGTGATGATTGCTTGTGTTGCAGTCGAAACGTTGTGATAATTTTTAATTTATATTTATATTATTTTATTATTTCCCTTCTATGTGACTTTACTGAAAGAACCAAGAATAAAACTGCTATGTGTTTTTGCAATGTTTGTTGTTGTAACATTCTGACCCCGTGCCCCAACTGCAAATCTGTGAGAGAGCAAAAAAGAGATTTATAGCTCAATCAGATTCCTCCTGTATAAATTACATCCTGATATTTTTTATTATTCGTAAAATTCTCCTCCTGCAGGAAACCCGCGAGGTGGCGGGGGGAGGGAGCGACAAGCACGGCGGAGAGGACGACGCAGCGGCGAGTCTCCCGAAGTCGCGATCTCGGCGAGGGAGAAGGGCGGTGGTGGGCCAGTCGTACGGTGGCGGGGGTGCTGATTGATGAGCCCTGACAGGGCACGGACTCCCCCCTCCTCTTGCCCCTTTGCTCAGTCACGGCTCTAACGTGCCTGTCGCTCGGCTCGCCTGTCCAATCACCCGCTCATTAGGGCAGATTAATCCTCGTCACGCGGGCGGCCGTTACGTCACCGGCGCCGATAGTCGTCCGAAAGCGAGGACGCGCATTAATACCATGCAGTCGTCGTCGTAGTCATCGTCAGCCACCGTCTGTCAATTCATATGATGAAGGCGTCCCGCAAGCCGTCGCCACCTCTCACGGTTCTGCGGTGCATTCGCGCTCAGCTAGTGGCCGCTCGCGAGTTGATTTCACCGCTCCATCTCACTGGCGGACGTCCCCTCCACTGGCCACCGGCTCCGTCGTTATTCTCGCAGGCCGGACATCGTCCCCTTCCGTCCCCGTGTCCTGCCCAAGCCCGCTCGCTCGCTCGTCTTAGCAGCCAACGTGATGTCCGCAACCTGTGCGTGTTCTCTAACCCCAGTGTGCGAACATCTCGCCGCGGTGGCGAGATGATAACTACCTCGCCTGGTACACAGGAGTTCGTGGGTTCGATCCCGACCCTCACGACGCCTGCTGTATATTTGGAGTTTGCGTGTCTCTCATCGTTATCATCATCAGTGGCTAGGAGATGTTAACTACCTCGCCTGGTATAGAGGAGGTTATAGGATCGATCCCAACCCTGACGCCTGCTGTGTATTTGGAGTTTGCGCCTTTCTCCCCGTGGTCGTGTGGATTTTTTCTCCGGGTCCTCCGGTTTTTCCGTCCACATTGAGAATCATGCGTTTCGAGTATTTGGCTGCTATAACTTTCCGCATGATAAGCATTGGGGCTATGATTTGTGATAGCTTCTGAAAGAGAGCCATGTAGCTCAGTGGGGCCTCATATAATAAAATAAAATAGTGTTCCCTCTTTCCGTCTCCCCACGCAATTGCAAGCAACGTCGTGAAGCCGCCGTCCATGCACAGAATTAAGTCTTAAAGATGTAAAATGATAAGAGCTTTTAATGAAGAAATACAATTATCTAATTCAAATCATAATACAATTCAAAGATGTTTCATTTTAAAACTTCAAAACGGAGCATCGGGTGCTTGCGTGAATGCGTCGTTCGTGTGCGATTTTTTTGGCGAATTTCCTGGCCGAAGGCCGTAAAAGGATTATAATAATCAACTCAAGGTCCCAAGCTCTTTCCCCAAAACATTAAAAAATCATTTGTTTCACCCCCGGTGCACGTTTACCGCCCGCGAAACTTCTCTCTCTCTCCCTCTCCCTTCCTCTTCATCCTTTCCTCCCCCCTTTCACTTCTCACACTTTTCCATTTCGTAGGTAACAGCCAGGGGATCTCCTCTACGGCTCCCGTTCGTCGTGATGCCCGTGGTTACTCCAGCCCTGCGCTTCACCAGGATACGTCGTCATCCTTGTTGAGAAGAGATATATATATAGTTCTAATTAAGGTTTTGGGTTTAGATCGCGTAAGTGTCAATCAGTAAGGGATTTGTCGCGTAAACAAAACGTCAATTAGTGACTACTTCAGCCCACTGGTGCGTTGGAGAGTAAATTAACGATATTTACAAATTTGAGTAGTACGACGTTTCGCTGGTAAATACATCCAGCATCTTAATTGCGTTTTGATTACGTGACAATTCCCTTACTAATTGGCTGTGTCGGGTGGTGGAGGGTTACGACACAACATTTATACTTACGCGATCTAACCCAAAAACCTTGATTATGAATATTGGTTGCGAAATCCTACGTGTTAAACTGATATATATAGTTCTTTAAAGATGATTCCCGTTTATCGGTTTTCTCTGTCTGACGCCTTGCAAGGCTGCGATAAGGGGAGCAAAATGGGTGAAGTATGGGTTGTGTGCGGGACAGAGTCTGTTTGAAAATTATCCACAAAACGACGGAGTTAGACGGAACGCCAGCCGCTCGTTGCTCCCTTCATCTCTCTCGCGGGCCGGAGCCGCTAATCGGGAACGGGTCGAAGGAAACGGGAGTTTTTTTCCTTCTTTCTAACGCATCTAACGCGCTGTGGGTTTCAGGACGATGTAGAATAACGATAACAATAAAAACGCAAGAAGAAAGACTGCACGGCGACGGGAGGATGCGGAGCGCAGAAGGCGCGTGCGTGCGCATACTCACACGCACAAAGACAACACAGACAAAGATCCCCCGTATAGCCTTAACAGACTGTCGGGGCAAGTGATGTTAGCGAGCACCTACGAAAACCAGAACAGCATGAGGGGGTAGGTGGCCAGCACCACGCCTGGCCGCCTTTGTCTCCCGAGTGACGATGTTTTTACGCACAGCACCAGGTACTCAATTGAGGCTGAGTCGACCTAGGGGAGGCCCAGGACCTGTTCAGATAATCATCACTGATATTGTCCGTGAGCGGGAATAGAACTCGGGTCGCCGGGTTCGTAGCGCAGCGCTCTAGCCGCTGCGCTAACCGATCCCCACACACGTGCACACACATGCACCCCACAGCTTGTGCGAGCTCATACGCAGAAATACAAATCTTGCCGAAGATCCCCCCCGTGTGGCGTTTATAGGCTGTTTGGGGCAAGTGCTTTTAATGAGCAGCTATTAAGGACGGCACGGCGCACGAGGGGGCCGTGCGGCACGCTTAATGCCCGACTGATAACCTCCTGTCGCCACGGCGCCGAGGTGTTATAACGCCGCACCAAAAACGTACGGACGAGTTGACGTAGGAGAGGTCCAGGGCTGGTTGAAATATCCCCCGCCACTTATGTACGAGCCGTGGCCAGGAATCGAACTGAGGTCCGTCGGGTTGATGGTGTCGTACGCTAAACACTGCCCCACCACTCCTCATACAACGACAAAGATTTTCCCACCATCACCCGTATAGCCTTTAAGCAATCTGTTGGGGCAAGTGCTGTTCGCTCGTAGAGCCTACGAAGGCCGACACGACACACGAGGGGGTGGGTGGCCAGCAGCAACCGCGGCCGGCGGCGCTCGTATATACACACAGACACACACGCAGCACACACGTGTGCACGCGCACACACGATTGTTCACACGCGTGCAAAAAAAAGGCACGCGACGGCGTCTTTGAGTTATCAGCGCCGCACAGCCGCTCGCCCCCCCCCGCCCCCCCGAGACCCAGGCTCCATCAAAGCCGCGGCCGCAGCATCATCCGCTAAGCCGCGCGTTAACCCCTTCCCTGCGAGATCTCCCTCCCCCAAAGCCGCCGCGGAGACGGGAGGTGCGAAAACTCCGGCATTCCGCGACATACCACAGGGGGAGCAGCCTGGCCGCGTCTGCCGGTCTTGCCCGTTGTTTAAAAGATTACGATTGTAGCCGTGACATGCCGTGCGAGCCTGATGATTGGTCCACGCGTCGCACAGGATACGGGCACACACACACACACACGCGCATACACACACACACGTGTGCAAGAGATCTCCATCTGAATTTGATGAGTGTTTTTTTGAGGGTGTACTATAAAACCTGTGTTGCGAATTTCTTCAATTTATGATAACGATAATGATGTTGTTGATAATGCACTTAAGGACGATGATGATGATCATGCAGGAAATGATGACAACGGTTATGATAACACTGATGATGACATTGGTCATGATGATAATGATGATGACACTGGTCATGATGATTCTGAAAGTAATGATGATGAAGTTAGTAATAATTATGATGATCATTTAACCCTGGTTAACACCGCGGATTGTATGCACCACAACAATACTACACGCTGTCTGCTTCACTCACGGCGGACGTTCAAGATACCGTGACGTCATTCGCAAGAGAGGAGGAGGCCATCGTGTGCAAGTGCAGTGGCGGCCCTAAAGAGGCACAGCGTGCGGTGTAACGACATCGCGGACACCACGATGGTGTGGGTGTAGTATCGGACCTCGCTCGCTCACACCTCTCACTCACCCCATAGGCATTAGCTCGTTCATTCTTCCACTTGGTTACTCACTCACTTGCTCACACACTCACTCGGCCACCAATTCACCCACACACTCACCCAAACACCCGCTCACTCACCCACACACTTGCTCACTCACCCAAACACTCACTCACTAATTCCACTCATTCAGCCACTGACTTGGCCACCCACTCACTCACAAATTCGTTCACCAAAACATTCGCTCAGCCACTCACCCACCCACTTCACTTGTTCGCTCAATCACACAATCAATCTCGCTCGTTCGCGAGTGATGATAAATTCCTGCCGTCGATCGCGCGTCGCAACATCGGCGAAGCAGTGAGGGCGTGCATTACCGGCTGACGCCTGTCGCGAAGCATTGCTCTCCATGATGACCGACAGGTCGTTGATAATTAGCTTGTAAATCTTGACGAGCAGGGGGATCACCGTCCATCGCTCCGGCGCTGCACCACACACGCGCACAAAGACAGAGGGTCACCGTACACTGTTGGGGAGAAATGGTGTGAGCGGTGAACAGCTAAGGCCGGCAGGGTGAATGAACAGGTGGCGTGGCTAACACCACACCCAGCTGCCTTTGTCTCACCAGGAACTAATTTAAAGCCGAGTCAACCTAGGGGAAGCCCAGCACCGGTTCGGTTTGGAAAACCACTCGCCGCTGGTGTTAGCCATGCTTGTGAATCAAACTCGGGGCGCCGGGTTCGCAGCAGAAGTATAATGCTAACCAACGGTGCCGCGGCATTTGTGCCAAGTTAGGTGCACGAAAGCTTGGTGGTTGGCAGGAGGTTATGGACAGGCCCAAGAATTATGTGTTGACGGATGTGCCAGGCTTGCTGGCAGATGACGAGACAGACCCAGTTGTTACAAGTTGACTGGTATAGATGACTGGCAGATGGCCCCACCTGTGCTCCCCACTATGCCATACACGGCACACCACGAACACGCGCGCAGACGCACGTCACACACGCACGCACGCACAAATAACACAACCAAACTCCGAACCCGGCCTGGAACCCCCCCAACACTTTGGCTCATCAGCACGCCCGAGAGCCCGTCGCTTATTCCAAGGGCAAACAAAGACACATTTGTTAGCCTCTTTTTTTTGACACTGCATTTTCCATATTGATTTTTATATTTGAAAGTCATAAATAAAATCAATTTAACAATATATATGATAATTAAATGGAGGGGGGGGGATATTTAGGGAAGAGAAATATCGTCCGTAAATGGCCACAATCGTGACCACTAGATCGGTCCCTCCCATGATGCCTTGCACGTCACGTGGACATCATCATCATACTTCGTGTAAGCCGCACCGCACACACAAACACGCTTACACCGACATCATCACTTCTAGCCACCACGGTGACCTTGCTATCACAGACACTTCTCCAGCTAAAATACTCTGAGAAAATCACCGTTAGCGTCTGCCATCCCGGGTGGTACCAGATGACACATTTATGGAGGAAACGGCTACTTATTTTAGAAACTAAAGAAGAAACTAAAACAATTTTGATGTTTCCATGTAGGGCCCCCACTGAGCTGCATAGATTTTTTTCAGAAGCGACCTGGCGATCACAAATGATAGATCAACGAAGTGGCTTATCTTGTGGAAATGTATAGCAGCCAAATACTCTAAACGCATCAATCTATATTGTGGAGGGAAAAACCGGTGGACCCGGAGAAAAATCCACGCGACCACTGGGAGAGAGAGAGAGGGAGACACGCAAACTCCAAATATACAACAGGTGTCAGGGTCGGGATCGAACCCACGACGTCCTGTATACGACCAGGTGAGGTAGTTAACATCTCTGAGCCACCGTGGCGCCCAGAGAGCCCGAACGGTGGCCGCCGTCATGCCTACTCTGGGCGGTCTTGCTGCGAGTCTGCACGGCGTTGGATGTCGAGAAGATCTGCTCTCCGCGCACCGTCAGGTCCTGCAGCCGCGTGTCGTGCGTTGCCACGCCGTGCTGCAGCAGCTTGCAGAGCGCCATCGCGCTGTCGGGGGGGGGGCCAGTGGGCGAAGGTGAGCGGCGAACGAGCGGGGGGACACGGGCGCGCACGACGACGCGTACACACCGATGTGGTAACACCAGAGGTCGCAAACGGGTTTTGATTCCTTACCCGTACCCGGCCGCACCAGGGTCGCAAATGGGTACCTGTACCCGTACCTAGCCGGGTACGGGTACCCGTTCCCTACCCGTACCCTACCCGAAATGAGTGACAAACGGTTACTCACCAGTGACTCAGGGCCTACCCGTACCCATACCCGGCCGCACCAGGGTCGCAAACGGCTACCCGTACCCGTACCCGGCCGGGTATGGGTAGCCGGGTATCGGGTAGGGTACGGGTATCGGGTACCCGGTTGTGACCTCTGGGTAACACCGACGCTAACAATGACACCGAGCCTAACTTAACCTACTAACTCTGGTACACTCATATGGGTGTGAACACAATGATGCAGACCCATTGACACTGAGCCTAACTTACTAACACTGGTACACACAGATGCTAACAAGATTGGTACACACTCATATGGACATGAACACAATGACTTAACAAAACGTACCAACCCTGCTACACACTCACACGGATGTGAACACAATTACAATTAACTTACTCACATGGGTACACACTCACATGGATGCTACCACAATCACAATGACATTACAGATGTGCTGGTACGGCACATCTGTAATGGCGTGCGTGACCGTCACAGCACCTGGCTGTCTCCCCAATGCTGATGTTTACAGGGGAGGCCCAGGACTGGTTGAAATATCCGTCACTGATGTTGGCTGTGAGACAGAGTCGAACTGAGGTCGCCGGGTGGGGAGCGCAGCGCGCCAACCACCGCGCGCCAGTGCTCCCCACCACCACAACTAACCAATGTACTAACACTGATACGCACTCACACTGACGCTAACTCAGTGACACTTCCACGCTTAAACTCTCGTCACGGCGCACACCGGTGCACAAACACAATGACACAATGGCACACTAACACCTGACACACTGTCTACGGGTCTCTGTGAATATTTTCCAGGCCACTGACAAACCGGCGTATGTGGCACGCGGCTAGACGTGGCCACGGCCACGGGGGAGTGAAGTCTACTGGACGTGGTGTGCCGGCGCACCTGACTTTGCCCTCGTACTGGCCGTAGAAGAGGTGCTGGCGGCTGGTCCACTCGCTCATGACAAACTCGAGCGCGGGTTTCCCCGTGGGGCCCGGCAGGCTGGAGAGGAACTCGAGCAGCGCGTCCAACTGCGAGTGCACCAGGTGCGCAAACACCATGATGAGAGACTGCGGGGGGGGAGGGGCGGTGATGGAGAGAGGGGGGGGGCACGCAGACATATGACACAGTGAGCGAGCGGGTGGGTGATCGAGGGACTGGTCGGCCGAGCGAGTGGTTCATCGTGTGAGTTGGCGATCGAGCAGGCGATTGGTCAAGACAGTAAGTATTATATGATTATAAGTGAGTGGTCCATCGAACAGGTGGGTGTTCAAGCGAACGAGTGGTCGAGCGAGTGGTCGAGCGAGTGGTCTAGTGAGTGGTCGAGCGAGTGGCCGAGCGAGTGGCCGAGCAAGTGGTCGAGCGAGTGGTCGAGCGAGTGGTCGAGCGAGTGAGTGAGCGAACCATCCACTGGGCAAATGGTCGTTCGAGCGAGTGATCTGACGATCGAGCGGGCGACCCACCTGCATGACACTGAGCGTCTCAGCCTGCTGCATCTTGCTCAGCACAGCGCGCAGCATGAGGTCGAGGCTGTCGCCCAGCTGCGTGCCGAGGCGCCCCACCAGGGTGGACACGAGGCGCCCCACGAAGGTGGCGGTGAATTCGGAGGAGCGCGGGTCGAGCAGGCGCGTCACGGCCTGCAGCACGTACCACAGGCCCGAGCGGCCCGCGTCGTCACGCCAGCCGCCCACTTGCTCCAGCGCCACGCTCACGTAGGCCCGCAGGCACTCGCCGCCGCTCTGCGACGGTGACAGGGAGGGGGGCGGCGCACGGGGTCAGGGTCCCCGCAGGATGACGGTTTCGCGGGACGGGTCGCGTGGCCGGCTCGCTCTTGCGGCTTCGCTGCGGGGTTTTGAATGCAAGAAATCTGTGCAGGAGCACCCGGGGAGTGCTCGCTCGCGTCTGGCTCCACGGGCCAACGTAAAGGAACACGGCAGCCAACGTGGGGGAGAAACAACCGGCTCGTTGCATGTGGAATGATAGTGCACGTTGGGTTGGGTGTTGCGGTCATAGGATGTAGTTGCGGTTGTGGGTTGTGATTGTGGTTGGTCGGGGGGGGGCGGCACCTGCATGACGGCGTTGTCCTCGGTGCGCAGGGTGCACTGTGCCACGGCCGGGAACGCCTGGCACATGAGCAGATCGGAGAGCGGCGGCTTGGTGTTGCGCACCACCCCGCTCAGGATGTCCAGCGCCACCTGGGCCCAAGCGACGCCGCGACGCGTGGAAACGCAATGAGAGACACCGGCGCGGAACTCGACGCGAAACAAACCGCACGGAACTCCACGCTATGAACTCACCGCCAGCGCAACCTGGGGTCGCGCGGCGCCACACGGGGAAGCTGAATGCGAACGACTGGGCGAGTGCGAATGTGCACGTGTGCGCGTGTGACAGAGTTATCGAGACAAGCGTAAAAATGAGCATTTGGAGGTGTGTCTTTGACAACGAGTGCGTCGACTAACCCATAACACCTGGGTCTGTGCCACAAGCATTTTACACTTCACATGCCCTCAAAGTGCACCGATCCTGGCACAAGCGATGCCGCCGACCTGCTATCAGCACCACGCTCACGTAGGCCCGCAGGCAGCGAATGAAAGTCGCTACTGCGGCTGCTGTTTCTGCTGCACAGGCTGCACAAAGGCTGCACAAGGGCATCTTAGGCTTCGTATGTGTGCGTGCGTGTGCTCGTGCATGCATAAGTGTGTTTCGTACGGAGCATAGCCCTTGGGGAACTTTGTCAGGTGGCGCTTGCATGATGCTGACGAGCGTGGGGATGAGGCGCATCTGCAGCGGGGCCTGGCACGCCTCGATACGAGACAGCCCCTTGAACATGTCCTCTGCCAGCGACGCCACTACGGGGTCTACGGGGAAAACACCGCCGCTGCCATCACATTCCTCATCCACGCGTACCCACAAACACCATGATCCCCCGTGCAGCCTTTACCAGGCTGTTGGGGAAAGTGCCGTTAACGAGCATCTATGAAGGCCGGCACCGGCGCACGAGAGTGTGGTATGCCCAGGACCACGCCCGGCCGCCTATGCCTCCTGGTGGCTGATATGTATATACCCTATCAGATATTCATTTGAGGCTGAGTCGACTTAGGGGACGCCCTGAGCAGGAATCAAACTCGGGTAATGGAGCGTCCTAACCACTGCACTACGGCTCCCCACTCGTTCTTTCACACTCTCCCACACACTATCATGCACTCCGATTGATCACACGAACACATTCGTCCACTCTCAAAGACAAAGATCCCAATGTAGCTTTAATAGACTATTGGGACAAGTGCAGTTAGCGAGCACCTATGAAGTCTGGCACAGCACACGAGGGGGTGGGTGACCAGCACCGCCAATGTCTACCCATTGGCGATGTTCACACCATCACCAGATAATCGTCACTGGTGTTGGCCGTAAGCGACAATGAAACTCGGGTAGCCGGGTTCGTAGCCCGGCGCACGCTAACCGCTACTACACCACCGCTCCTCGCTCTCTGCACACACGCACTCACCCTCTCCCACATGTCACGCACGCACGCACCATTGCTGTACTTGAGGAAGAGCGCGATGGTGAGCGGGCAGACCTTGGCCTCCACGCTGCTCGTGAAGTCGGCGTCGACGGAGCACACCACGCACAGCGTCTCCATCACCAGCGTGAGCACGTCCGACGTGAAGTGCGTCGCCAGCTGCACCAGCGCCTCCACCACCGCCGGCAGGAACGGGCGAAGCACCTGCACGCTGCCCGCCTGCTTCAGCTGGTCGCAGTAGCTGCAGCAGTAGCAGCAGCGGGAAGTGGTGGCAGCAGGGAACGGGGCGAAAGGTTTCCCATGAGTAAGGAATTCTCACGGGGGGGGGGGGGGGGCGGGGGTCTACAATCTATGGGGTCAAGACACGGCGCCGCATTGGTGGCGCGCGTCCCTGCAGCGCAAGTCTCACCCCCAGACGGCGCGCACGGCCGAGATGCGCACGGAGGGCGGCTGCGCGTCGTGCAGGCCGCTCACGGTCGCCTGGAGGAAGCGCTGCACCAGCTCCGGCGTCATGAGGCTGGCGAAGCGCGACGCCGACCAGAGCGCTCGGCCCAGCAGGAACGGGGAGGCTGCGGCGGTACCCGGGTGGTGGTGGTGGTGGTAGTTGAGGTGGTCGTGGTATAATGGTGAAGGTATTATAGCAGTGGTGAATATTAGTAATGATTGGAATCGTGAGAGGAGTTATAGTGATGGTGGAGATAGTGAGGGCAGTCATTGTGGTGGTGGTGGTGTTGGTAGGTCGGTGGCAGTACAGTGGTGGTGGCGGAGGTGGCGGTGCGTGGAGGGGGTGGGAGACAGACGCGCACAGAGGGACGTTACAGACAAACGTCGCCATTGCCGTTTAACAACGTTGCGCGCAGGGCCGGCACGTCTGTGACCGGAGACACGTTGACTCAATACAGACCTTGTTGGTCACCCCGTGCCCTTATAAATGTCAACGTTCATCCTACAAAGTCCCACACCGTATGGATCTAAAAACTAAATTTCCCAGTATAAGAATACGGGTAAACCTTATGGGTTGACAGGTATGCTAACTACACGTGTCAATCACATCCTCACACTAGCTCCACCCCTAATCCTGACTAGACGAGCCAATCGTATCCTCACACTAGCTATACCCCTAACCCTAACTACACTAGCGAATCACATCCTCACGTGAGGTCTACCCCTAACCCTAACTACACTAACGAATCACATCCTCACGTGAGGTCTACCCCTAACCCTGACTACACTAGCCAATCACATCCTCACACGAGGTCTACCCCTAACCCAACTACATGAGCCAATCACACCCTGACACTGGGAACTCAAAAGTCCTGGCAAGGGGCCCCTACACGATAAGCCACTTCGTTGCTGTATATTTGGAGGGGTCTCGTGGATTTTTCTCAGGGTCCTCTGGTTTTCCCTCCACATTTAGAATCAACAAAAACGTGTTTAGAGCATTTGGCTGCTATAATTTTCGACGTGATGATAAGCTACTTCGTTAGGCTATCATTTGTGGCAAGGTTGCTTCTGAAAACGAGATGTATAAGCACAGCGGGCCTTACCTGCTAAAAAATGTGTTAATAGTTTAAAATAGTTTTAGTTTGTCATTTGTGCGTATCGACTCGTTCGCTGCCTGCAAGGTTAGCGGCACGGCTCGGGTTGTGCGGTGGAAAAACAACCCGGCGCCTCCCGTGCCATGCAGGCCAGGCCGGGCCGGGCCACCTCGGTTGGCAGTGGAGTGAAAGTGAAAAGAAACAAGAAATAAATATAACCCGTAAAAACAAAGTTTTTCACTATAAATCCTTTATATGCGTGGCGGCTAGAGTCCTCTCGTCCTCTGGCTTGAGATGGCTGCCACCTATGGGTCAGATGATTGCATTGTACCATTAAGCAATTGGTAATTAAATATAATATTTTTGTCCTAAAAAATGTAAAATTTTGGAAAAAAATTTTCACGAACATTAATTGTCACGCACAACGAGTCTGTGTGGAAAATGTCAGCTCGATTGGATCACGGGAAGTGAGTTAAAAAACGACCGAAAATTTGCACGGTCCTAAGCAAGCAAGCGAACTTAATATAAAGGATTTAAAAAAGAGAGAGAAGTGCCACAGCAATCGACACCACCGGAGGGACGGCTGCTCACCGGACGAGCTGAGGTCGGCGAGCACCACGTTGGTGAGGAAGCCGTCCATGTCGAACTGCACCTTGCCGCTGCGGACCGCGTCGATCACGGCGTCCTTCACGGAGCCCAGGGCCAACATGCACGCCTCGTGCAGCTTCCACCTGCGCACACGACCACCCGCTCACGTCGCATCGCCTACAGCGCGTGTCCACCAGCACGTGTCCACCAACACAGGCGATCGCCTACAGCGCAACATCCACCAGGACATGTCCACCAGCACAGGTCGTCATCGCCTACAGCGCAACATCCACCAGGACATGTCCACCAGCACAGGTCGTCATCGCCTACAGCGTGTATCCACCAGCATGTGTCCACCAACACAGGCGATCGCCTACACCACAACATCCACCAGGACATGTCCACCAGTACATTTATTCCAAATTAAGTGAAAATACACAAATGTAACTTGACGAGTCTGATGCTTTTTGCGCAGCCACCCACTCTTCAAGGGTGAGGGGGGGGCAGGTGGCGGTGGTGGTGACTGAAAGCGCGAGGGGGAAGAGGCATTCACGGCACGACATTAGGAGCTTGCAAGCGACAGATTTTCGCTGGCGATGAGACGGATTTCGGATCTGGCCGGCCAGCCAGGGGAGGGAGAACCACAAGGCGAGCGAGGGACAACAAAAGCCAAGCTGTGGGGGGTAAGGGGAGGGGTGGTTCGGAGACGGCGGCGATCTGAAGGCATGGCCACGCAATGCCGGCCTCGGCACTAAATAATCAAAACGAGCCACCCGACCGTGCACAATAGCGGCCGAGAGGCGAACGCATCCAGCCAATGATTTCACATTCTGCGTTTGTTACAGAACGTGAAAAAAAAGTATATATTTATAAATACGTGCTTTATATATATAGTTGGAATGAGCAAGTTGGGTCAGAACAAGGCATGTCTCTTGTTCGAGAAATCCAGAGTGACAGGTCCAGTGACGGGTCGTCCGAGCAGGGCTGTCAGCTCGACTCGACAGTGTACACACTCACGCACACACTCATTTGCTCACTCACACACACACGCGTAAAAGACAAAGATCCACCGTAAGGAGTTAGTGCTGTTCACGAGCAGCGATGAAGGCCGGCACGACACACAAGGGGGTGGGTGGCCAGCACCACACCCGGCCGCCTTCGTCTCCCCAGTGGCGATGTTTACACACCACACACCAGGTACTTATTTGAGGCCGAGTCGACCTAGGGGAGGCCCGGGACCAGTTCAGATAATCGTCACTGGTGTTGGCCGTGAGCGGGAATCGAACTCGGGTCACGGGGGTTCATAGCGCAGCGTGCTAACCGCGACACTATCGCTCCTCACACTGGCACACACACACACACACGCACTCAGAAAAGGCATGCACGCACACTCGCTCACTCACTCACCCACAAAGGCATGCACTCACACACTCGCGTCTTGGTACGCACACAGATACACATGCAAACGAACACTCTCAGATGCACATGTCCTCACCCCAGGCCACATACTAGCAGACGTACGTTCAAGCACGCCTACTCAGACTATGCGCACACACACACTGGGTTCACACGCTCCACATTACCGCACACCCCCACAAACAATGACAAAATATTTCCAATACAGCCATTTTCAGGCTGATAGGGCGAGTGCCATTAGCGAGCCCATATGAAGGCCAGCACGGCACACAAGGGGGTGGTTGGGTTGGCCAGCACCACGCTCAACCGTTTTTGTTTCCCGAGTGGCGATTTTTACACTCCGCACAAGGTACTCATTTGAGGCTGAGTCGACCTAAGGGAGATACAAAACCGCTTCAGATAATCCTCACTGGTGTTGGCCGTGAGCAGGAATCGAACTAGGGTCGCCAGGTTCGTAGCGCAGCGCACACATACACACACGCGTGTGAGTGTGTGTGCGTGAGCAAGCAAAACTCCAAGCGCGTAGCCACGTCTCAAGGGGTCAGACTCAACGGGGGTGACAGCGAGGAGGCGCCTGCGGCTCGCTCGTTCGCTCGCGGCCCACGACCCCCAGCGATCGGCGGCGCGAGTTCAGCAGCGTACCCGTGAGCCCACGTGCGTGCGTCAACACAAAGACCCCCGTATTGCCTTAACAGATTGCTGGGGAAAGTGCTGTTTTAACGAGTAGCACCTAAGCGGGAAATGAACTCGGGTCGTCGGGTTCGTAGTGGGAGTTTTGATTGTAGTGTGCTGATCTTTAAAGGTGAATTGAAAAATGTTGATACTGCTACTGATACTCCTGCTGTTATGGAGTGACTCATGCAGCTAGCTATGGCTGCAAAGTTTGGTCGTACATGTCATGTATATCGTTCATTGTTCAAATTTAATCACAGTTCCTATGATCACTGTTACATTGTTTTTATAGCTTTATTTTGGTGATTTTGAAAACGTTTTGGTTTAGCCATGTTTGTTTGTTGCAGTACAGAGTTAGCCTGATAACTTTAATCTAAATTGTCTCATGGTTGTTATTGTTTGACTTGCATCCCACTGGGAATTTTGCACACAGCGTTGAAATGCGGTGTTCTTTCTGGAAGACTTTGCTGTTTTTCCCTGGATTTTTCTGTTGCGTGTAGTCACTTTAAGATGTTTCTTGTTCATGTTTTTGTTTGTTGCGGTTGCACCCGAGTCAAAAGCCGCACGGCTCACAGGGTTATACCTAATAAATGAAACTGAAAACTGAAATGAAAAATGAAATGAAGGGCTGGCACAACACACGAGGGGGTGGAGTCGACCTAAGGGAGGTCCAGGACCGGTTCAGATAATCGTCACCGGTGGTGGTGGCCGTAAGCGGGAAACGAACTCGGGTCGACGGGTTCGTAGCGTGACACGCTAACCGCTACACTCTCACGCACTCACATGCGTTCAAGCATGCCGACGAACAACTGCACACGCGTCGCCCGCGCAATCAATACACGCGTGAACACACACTCTCAAACAAAATCACGCAATAACACGCGCGTGTGCGGTGCGTGCATGTATTCCCTTGCATAACCACAAGCCAAACGGAATCTCACACAGACAAAATAAGGCAAAGACCTCCGATGAAGCCTTTCATAGACTGTGAGGGCAAGCGCTGTTAGCGAGCAGCAGCGGCACCAATGAAAGCGGCACGGCACACGAGAGGGCATCGTGGCCAACACCACTACCCAGCCGCCCTTGTCTCCCCACCGCTGATGTTTCCACACCGCACCATGAATTTATTTAAGGTTGAGCCGAACTAGGGGAGGCTCAGGACCAGTTCAGATATTCGCCGCTGTTATTGCTCGGGAGTGGGAATCCAACGAGGTGGGGCCTTTAAGAAAGAGGTGGGGCCTTTATGTGTCTCTTAAAATAAAATAAATCACGATGTTTCAGGTGCAACACAAGCGTCCATCACCAGGTGGGAAAGCATGGTCTGCTGCTGAGGCAGACTGTTTAAAAAGGTTTGAAATGGGTGTAACCTTTTAAAACAGTCTGCCTCAGCAGCAGACCATGCTTTCCCACCTGATGACGAACGCTTGCGTTGCGCCCGAAACGTCGTGATTTATTTTATTTTATCCCTACGTGACTTTACCGAAAAAAACAAAGAGTATAGATTCCTGCAGTCACGAAAGCCTCAAATCAAGATTGTCTCTTAAAAGGTGTAGATTCAAAGCTGCTGCTGCGAATGCGCAATAGGGGTGACATTCCCGATGGCCTGGTAATGACGGTCTTGGTATAGAGAGGAAGAGGAGGTTGTGAAACGCGCTGCTGCTTAGGAGAGTTCTACCGTGAGCTGTACGTAATCATGCGGAACTTCTTTCGCACCGTACGTAGCCAACCGCGACAATCGGAGGTGCGGGGGAAGGACAACAAAACAAACACCAAAAGCAGTTCTAAAGAAATTCGTTTTCAATCTAGGAGTGCACGGTGGAGCGAAGAGCGTTACGGTGGGTGGGGCCGCAAAGATGAAACGACAGCCCTGGTCCTTGGTATAGAGAGCAGGAGGTTGCGAGTCACTACTACAGCGGGGAGTTTCTACCGCGAGCTGTAGTTCAGGCTGACAGCAGCGAAGAGGTAACGGGGAAATGATGCCTGACAGTCACGGGCCCTTGTTCGTCGTACAGAGGGGGAAGGTTGCGAATCACGCTGCTTGCTGCTGCTGCTGCGGAGAGTTGCTACCGTGCACTGTGGCTAAAGTAACAGAGCTCCCGCCACCGAACGGACGCGATCGTACCAGTAGGAGCTGCCGGCGTTCCGCGCCTGCTCCGCCTCCTGCAGGTGCCGCGTGGCCGCTGCCGCCAGCGCCGCTGCGCTGTCCCCCTGAAACTCCGCCATGATCGCCTGAAGCACAGGCAGGCAACACACGCACGCACGCACAAACGCAAGCACAAACACGCACCAACAACAGCCGCCATTCGCCATGGTGGAGAGATGTTAACTACCTCACCTGGTAGACAGGAGGTCGTGAGTTGGATCCCAACCCTGATGCCTGCTGTATATTTCGAGTGGTCTCGTGGATTTTTCTCAAGGTCCTCTGGTTTTCCCTCCACATTTAGAATCAATAACAACGTGTTTAGAGCATTTGGCTGCTATAAATTTCGACGTGATGATAATCTACTTCGTTGGGCTACCATTTGTGGCCAGATTGTTTCTGAAAAAGAGCTACATAGCTCAGTGGGTCTTACCTGGTAAAATATGCTAAATTCCTCTTGATATGCAAATTGTTGTCAAGGCACCCTTCCCCCCTTCCAACCCAGCTTAAATATACGCTCCAATTGTGGTGGTGTTTCATTCAGACGCTGTCTCCCCGACAGACCTGGACTTCACCTGAGGACGGGTGCTTGCGTTGTGGCCGAAACGTCGTGAGAATTATTTTATTATGTTTTATTTTTATTATTTTATTACTTCCCTTCTACGTGACTTTACCGAAAGAACCAAGAAGAAAAATAAAGGTAGTTCCGTTGTTCTTAAAGTGACGTACGTCACTACAACGCTTGGGCCAGGCTAGGTGCGCTTTGAAGTCGTCTCGTGAAGTGCGGAAGGCTCTCGCTGCTGGCTGGAGGTCACGGGACAGACTCAGGTGCTGTGAGTTGGACTTACTGAGGTGACTGACAGATGCACCACCTGTGCTCCTAACTGCGCCAACTCACAACGGCATACACAAATAAAACATTTGTGCACATTCGTACACGCACATACGGACATGCACACAAATAAACACGGACGTACGCATGCACGCACACATGCATGCATACTCAAAAGACACACGCACACACAAAGATCCCCTGAATTGCCTTGAACAGACTGTTGGGGCGATGCTGTTAATGGCACCTATGAAGGCCGGCACAGCACACAAATGGGTGGGTGACCAACACCACGCCCGGCCGCCTTTGTCTTCCCAGTGCTGATGCTTTATATGCCGCACCAGGTGCTCACTGAAGGCCGAGTCGACCTAGGGGATGTCCACGACCAGTTAAAGTATTCGCCGCTGGAATTGGTCTTGAGCGTGAATCAAATCGGGGTCATAGCAAAGTGCACCAACCACTGCACCCCACTCCCTACGCAGGCACGCGCGGACAGCCATGCGCACACAAACCCACACACACATGCATACAGAGAGTCACATGACGCACAAGCGTCTTCTCCGTGTCCTTATCACCCCCGAAACACCGACTGCCGTAACCCTTTCCATTAGCCCCACCAGGGCCACCGGCTTGCCTCACCCCCCCACGCCCACCACTGCCCCCCTCACCAGCAGCATGTCCTGAGCAGAGATGCGCACGGAGTAGGAGAGCGTGTCGTCGTCCTCGTCCTCCACAAACTGCTCCGGGTTCGCCGTCCACACCTTCACCTGCACCGCACGGCAGGCGTCACGGAACGGTGGGCGTCACGGAACGGTGAGCGTCACGGAACGGCGAGCGTCATGGTGAGTGGCACGGTGAGCGTCACGGAACGGCGAGCGCCACAGAACGGCGGGCGTCACGGTGAGCGTCACGGTGAGCGCCAAGGCCCGGCGAGCATCACGGCACAGCGAGCATCACGGCACGGCGAGCGTCCTGGCATGGCGAGGGTAACGGCGAGCGCCACAGAACGGCGGGCGTCACGGTGAGCGGCACGGTGAGCATCACGGCACAGTGAGCATCACGGCACGGCGAGCGTCCTGGCATGGCGAGGGTAACGGCGAGCGTCACGACACGCTCAGGGGGCTCGCTGAGCTTGCCAGACGGTCCCTCACCGAGGCTCCTGCGGAGTGCTACGAACACTCCCGCGGAGTCGATCGCTCCCCGTCTGTGGGACAGCTCGGCCTCCACTAGGAATGAGTCGCCCTCCCTCTGCATCACAGTACCACCTCACCCACCCACAGTCACAGTACCACCTCACTCACTCACAGTCACAGTACCACCTCACTCACTCACAGTACCACCTCACCCACAGTCACAGTACCACCTCACTCACTCACTCACAGTACCACCTCACTCACTCACTCACAGTACCACCTCACTCACTCACAGTACCACCTCACTCACAGTCACAGTACCACCTCACTCACAGTCACAGTACCACCTCACTCACAGTCACAGTACCACCTCACCCACAGTCACAGTACCACCTCACTCACTCACAGTACCACCTCACCCACAGTCACAGTACCACCTCACTCACTCACAGTCACAGTACCACCTCACTCACTCACAGTACCACCTCACTCACAGTCACAGTACCACCTCACCCACAGTCACAGTACCACCTCACCCACAGTCACAGTACCACCTCACCCACAGTCACAATCACAGTACCACCTCACCCACAGTCACAGTACCACCTCACCCACAGTCACAGTACCACCTCACCCACCGTCCCAAAACGTGACCCCGACACCCCCCACGAACCCGTTCACGCGGATAGAAGCAAAAAATCAGCCGACCACCGCACGTCTCCTCGTTCCATCTCCCTTCTCCCCGTAGCATCGCGTCGATCCTTCGCGAGAGGGCTTACAGGCAGCCGCATCCGTCTCGAAAATATTACGGACAAAGTCAAACCCCCCCCCATTCCCACCAAAGCAGAAGTTGAACTCGAAACCTGCCGACTGTGATCCGGTCGCTCTACAGCTGAGCCACCTGGCCAGCGTACGTACACACGATACACAAGACACAGACTGCCCAGATAGCCTTCACGGACTCTTGGGGCAAGTGCTGTTAGCGAGCGCCTCTGAAGGCCGGCAGCGGCGCACAAGAGGGTGAGTGGCCAACACCAAGCCCGGCCGCCATTGTCTCCCTAGTGGCGATGTTTACGCATCGCACCAGATACTCATTTGAGGCCGAGTCAACCTCGGGGAGGCCTAGAACTCATTCAGATAATCGTCACTGGTGTTGGCGATGAGCGGGAATAGAACTCGGGTCACCGGGTTTGTAGCGCAGCGCGCCAACCGCTACACTACCGCTGCCCATACGACACGATAGACACACGCGTGCGTACGTGCGCACGGTACACACGCACACACGTGCGCACGCTCGCGCTCAACTCCGCCAGCGAGGCGTTCGCTCCGTGGGGAGAGCTGGAGACACGCGCTGGTCACCACACGGGTTACACGTTGCGGGAGAGACCGCCCAGGGGAGTGCACATTACTCCCATTAATCATTCATCGGAGCCCCAGGTGCAGACGCGAGCGAACGTGTGCGCCTCTGATATCGCACGACGGACGCCGGCGTTCGGCTTTGCGTTTGAATCCATGGATCCTACAGCTGCGGGAATAACAAGACCTCACGCAGTCCTAAAGATGACAATGATTTGGTTTTGGACGAGCATGGCTGGGGCAGAGGGTGGGTGGGGGGGAGGGCGAGGAGTGACATCAGCACGACTCACGAACCCGGCGCAACGCTGTGGGGATGCGGGTGACGTTACCACTGAGCACTTGCCTGCCCGCGTGCCAGCCGTCCAGCGAGCGAAACTTTTTTTAGAAAACAGTATGTTAGATCCGCCCACGTATACGCCGGGACATCTCACAGTGCTTCGCGTCGCGTTTCATCTCAACACATTTTGAAAGGGGACCCACGGAACACGAGTGTTAGCATCAGCCAGGTCTGCCTGCGACAGAAAACCGGACAACATTGCCGCACGCGACAGACCAGGAGAAACCTCTCGCTGTAACCGTGGCTTCTAGTCACCTACTTCTGTCTACCAGGGTGCCAGAAAATATTTGTACATAAAGACAAAGATCCCCCCTCATGGCCTGAACAGATTTTTGGGGGCAAGTGCTGTTCGCGAGCACCTATGAAGGCTGGCACGGCACATAAGGAGGAGGTGGGTGGCCAATAACATGCCCGGCTGCCTTTACCTCCCCAAATTGCTGGTGTTTACACACTGCACAAGGAACTCGTTTAAGGCTGAGTTGACCTAGGGGAGGCCCAGAACCGGTGCATTTATTTATTTCATTTATTTGGTTTTACCCTGTGAGCCATTCAGCTCTTGATTTGGGTGCAACCGCAACAAACGATAAAATTACAAAATACGTTTAAAATTTACTGCACGCAAATTTAAACATCCTCTATAAAAACAATTAAATCTTCCAGAAAAAGCACCATACGTTTATGCTGCGTACAAAAAATTTGCAAAAATCCCAGTTTGATGTTAGATCACAATAACAATACAATCTATATTAAAATTTTAAGAATAACTCTAAACTGCAACATATATTCACCACTGTTATTGGACCGTGAGAACGGGAATTCAACTTGGGTCGCCGGGTTCAAAGCGCAGGGCACTAAATTCTGCACTACCTACCGTTCCCCACGTATATACAAAACAAGTTCAACATACGTACCCACACATTCAACAAAAAAACACCGTATTCCGTATTATTATCGAGAGGCACCCCAATCTTGTGCCCAGCGCCAACGCGGTTACATAAACCTTGTCTTACACAGGCACACATCACCCCTTCGACTCACGCATTAAAGCGCAGGGAAATCAAACCGTTTCATGGCAGCGTAAACTACTTACATTCATACGGAGTAGTACATTCTAAAGATTCACACCAATACGGATTCTACCAATTCACTGCACTCTGATATCCGATTAGATTTAAACCGCTTCGGATTCTACAGGATTACACCGCTGTAGATACATGTATATCATGCAACAATCGCTGTAGCAAACAAAAATTAAATAAACAATCCGCCCGCGGGTTGAATTGTGACCCCTGGAATTGAGGCAATTCATCAAATGTGGCGACACGGGTGGCATCGTTACAACTTCTATTTTCTGCGTTTATTTTGTTATTTCATTTCATTCTTGGGGGGGGGGGGCAGAACAAGACCGCCTCGTATCTGCCGGAAAGAGGCCATCCTGCCCACTCTTGTGTTCTGCTCTCGCAGGTCGATATATCCGAATCACTCGACCGCCTGATTGCCACATCATCGAGTTCAATCAGCCCGTTCGTCCGAGCCCGTAGCCACCGCCCTCAAGGTGAACGGGTGAACGGGTGGGTGAGTGGGTGAGTGCATGAGATAACTCGTGGGTGAGCTGCTGAGTGGACGAGCGAGTGATTAGGTGGGTGAGCGAGTGACTAAACGAGTAGGTGAATATTCTTAGCTAAGAATATGATTCCTTGCAGTCACGAAAGCTTCAAATCTAGAATGAAGGAGTAGGTGAATCTAAATTGAGTGACCTCTCGTGTTTGCTAACACCTCCGATTAGCACGGTTGACTATGTATGTTGCGAAAGAAGTACAACATACATAATGATGTAGAGGTGTAATTGTGTAGATGTATGGGTACGGATGGGAAACAAACACAAGGGGCGGGGTTAGGGCTGTACACGAAGGAGGTGCTCGCACCGACGTCCGCACCTACATCCCCCACGGGCCCCTCCCGGGGGCCGAGTGCTATAAAAGGTGGTGAGCCGGAGGGCTCGAGGTCGAGTATTAGCTTTAACCAGCGAAGAGCGAAGACCAGCTAGAATAGGCCCCGGAGCTCCCCTGGCTCGCTGTCCTTGTCAGGGCCGACCAGGGTAAGCCGGTGGCGTGGCCCCGAGAGCCCAGACTGACGTTCTTATAAGAGCCGGTCTGGAGACTCAGGGTGCCGGGATCCCAGCTTGACCAGGGCTGGGATAGGTAGCCTCCCCTAGCTCCGTAGTGGAGGACTCGGGCGTAGGTTAGTGGGGTTAGATGTTGCGTCTCACTGTTAGACGAGTGAAGGGGACGATACCCCTCTAAGTGCTGTGTGTACCGTTACTGTGCACAAGTTGGTGTTAATAAATAAGTGTCCCTCCGACTCCGTCGTCAAAGCCTCCTGAATACTTACTACCATACACAGATCAGCATCCATATCAGTAATCCCATCGAGTTCAATCAAGCTCCTCGCTCCATGTTCGAGCCACCACCGTGTGAGGGGCAGTTCTCAACGATGTGCACGGCCGTTTGCTGGGTGGCTCCAAGCACACGCAGTGGGGAGTGGCGCACAAACCCAAACTGTGAAGAGCTGCCACAATGAGACCTAGAAACGGAAGTTGATTAAAAAGTGTAATTGACTACATTTCCTGTGGTGGATTACTCGGCCGCTCTGATATGAGCCCGCACTTTGCCGTACCGCGTTCTCCTGTCGAGCCAGCGTACGGCAACCTCCTCGACGCCCACGGTAACGCGAGTTTCGCAACATTCGTGCAGTGATCCACCAGCCCTCGCTGCTGGCAGCGCAGCACTGAGTCAGCCACGTGCCGCCACCACCGCCGCCGCCGCCGCCACCCGGCTGTTTAAAGCGAGCGGCGATCGCGGCAAGCGCAACGGCACGGGCCGCATCCCCGTCACCTCCCGACGGCGCAGGAACCACGCGGCGGCGCTCGGAGCTCACGCCGTGGTCGGTCGGCGGGCGGGGCCGAGCGTCGCGACTTAACGAGGCGTGCGCAATTACCGCGCTGGCGCCGACGTGAATTTATTAAGGCGCGGCCGCCATCGCGCAACACGGCACGGGAGTTCGGGGCGGGTGGTGGGGGTGTTGGAGGGACACACGCTGGGGGAGGGGGAGAGGGAGGCGATGATCAATTGGGGGGAGGGAGGACAAGATAGCTCTGGCCGTATGATGCAATGCACAGACTTCAAATCTGCATAATAAGCAGCTGCTCTGTACGTGTGTGTGGGGGGAGGGGTCGCTGTAGCGCAGGCCAAAGGGCCCAGAACACCAAAGTGGCCAGCAACACACAGGGACCACCTCTCCGGCCTCCTCTGTGTGTGCTGTGAAAAAGGGCCATGGCCTGAAACGTCGCCTAATTAAGCTCAACATTTTCTCTTCAAGGGCACTGCAGCATTATTGCCGAAAGCGTTTAATTTTGCTGTTATTGTTAAAGTTGCAGGAGGCAAGAGTGTGTAACCAATTTCCTGAATTTATTACAAGAGCTTGAAGCGTACGGGAACAGACGATGGCAGGCAATTCCCAAGTGGAGTAGCGTAGGGAAGAAGCAGAAAGAGAAGAGTTGTATGCGACCTGCGGTGCGGTAATCGAGCGGGCGAGTGTGTAGGTGGGTGGGCGAGTAGGCGGGTGAATGAGTCCACCAACATCGCTCGTTCGCTCAATTCTCAGACAAGTATCACTTGGGAATTGCCTGCCATCGTTGTATCTCTATTTTGTTTTGTTATTTTCGTGTGCGGTGGAAAAGTTTGGCTACGGTGAGCATCAGTGTGGCAAGTTGTACAGGAGTCGTTCCTGGCCGGGCCTGCCAACTTCACCGACCTCTGCTTCGCAACAAATCACCGTCAGCTGCGTCCTCTCCCTGTTCGCAGCAACGGGGCCCGAGGCTCCATCCCCTCCATCCATCGCTGACATAAATTCTTATTCCGCTCGCGTTAGAGCGGGGGAGCAAGCATCAGAGTGAGCGAGAAAGAGAGAGAGAAGCGAGTGTCAGAGTGAGCGTTGAGTGAGCAAGAGAGCGAGCGTTTAGAGACGAGCGACAGCGCGAGCGAGCGACAGGGCGAGCGAGCGAACGAGCGACAGGGCGAACGAGACAGCGGGAGAGCGAGCGCTAGAGAGAGCGAGAGAGAGGAAAGCGAGAAAGAGAGCGTGACCATTGTTGACTGAGAGGCAAGAGAGAGAGACATTCGCTGGAAGGGTTAAAGCAGCCAAAGGAACATTTCCCCGGGAGCGAAGGCACGGGGCGGACCCCCCGCGCGGCGCACACTCGGTATGCAAAGCGGCAGCCGCAGACTTCATTAGCACACTTAATGGCGCGCCGAGCGTGAGCTGAATTGCCAACGGCATGCGGGGACCGCCAAAGCCACAAATTAACATTTAGATAAAAGCATGGGGAGTGAGGGGGGGGGGTGGAGGGGGGGGGGCGCACGCACGCAGAATGTAAAAATCATAAGCGAGCGTGAGGAGCTCGCTCGCAAACTCAAGTCCTCCCAATCCTCGTTTGCTCACCGCCTTATCAGCCCCCACCGTCAAATCGCTCCCCAATTTCCTCCCCAGACCGTCGCGGCTTCGGAATTTGCCTGCGTGCGATCTCGCGATCGTTAGCCCCCGCCGGCGGGCGGCGCCTCAAGCCGGGCGTGTAACGGCGCATCGACTCCCCGATCAGCGCCGACGACGCGAGCGCTCGCGACGTGCACGTGCGCATCAATCCACGGCCGGAAGAGGTGCCGCACCCCCACCCTTTCTCCCCCTCCCCCCCCAACAACGCCCATTCAGGTCGCGAGGGGTTATGTGACCGTTACTTCACCAGTTCGGAGAAGGCGGGGGAGGGAGCTTTGATGCTGGCATCATGGATAGTACAGCACAACAACGGACTTGTTGCACTGCAACCACTCCCTGCAGACACCTTGGCCATAATGATGTGGGCAAGTGGCTGCAGATGCCCTTAAAGCATTCAGCAGTGCCCTGACAAAAAGCTGCAGAGTGCACTTTGCTCCTTGTCCTGAGAGGTACCCTTCACTCTTAGCCCCTAGGGCAGCCCCACCACACAGCGCCCATGGATCCCAGGGCCTGCCCACACCACGCTAGCCCTCACGGCAGCAACTGCTCCTCCGTGATTTGTGTCGAAAATGAGGTAGACCCCAAGGTTGGCCCACACCTCACGGATATTCGCTCGCACATAGCTCCCCAGGGGCTAGTCCACAAAGATAAAGATCCCCCATATAGCCTTAACAGACTGTAGGGGCAAGTGCTGTTAACGAGCACCTATGAAGGCCAGAACGATACACGAGGGGGTGGGTGGCCAGCACCACGCCCGACCGCCTTTGTCTCCCTAGTGGCGATGTTTACACACTGCACCAGGTACTCATTTGAGGCTGAGTCGACCTAGGGGAGGCCCGGGACCGGTTCAGATAATCGTCACCGGTGTTGGCCGTGAGCGGGAATCGAACCCGTGTTACCGGGTTCATAGCGCAGCGCGCTAAACGCTACACTATCGCTCCACACACACACGCACACACACACATGGCAAAACCCTCTGGGCTGCTCACACATAGCCCCCAGAGCTAGTCCTCACTGCTGTAGCCTGCAGGGCTAGCCGCACACACACGTAGCCCCGCAGGGCTAACCACACACACAGGCTCCTCAGGGCAGCCACACACGAACACACATAGCCCATTAATATAAAAATATATATTAATTTACTTACTCTTTGGTTCGTTCGGTAAAGTCACGTAGGTAGAAAAATAATAGATCAGCAGGATAACTGCTGTATCTGTTGCACCTGATGACAGTCGCTTGTGTTGCGATCGAAACGTCGTGATCTATTATTATTTTTCTACCTACGTGACTTTACCGAAAGAACCCGAGTATGGATTCCTGCAGTCACGAAAGCTTCAAATCTAGATTAATTGACTTATTTATCCAGGAGAGACACACTTATGTCCTCGGACTCATTTTAAGCAGGGTCCTGCATTGGTTGTTTTTATGCGGGAGAAAATCGGAGCGCCCGGAGGAAACCCACGCCTTGTGTGAGGCAGCAACACAGATGGAAAAAGATGGCAATTAGTGCATTTGCTGTACTGCCTTCTCCTGGCGAGTCAGGGCATAGCACCTTCACGACAACCCACCAACCCTCGCCTCCAGAGTGGTGGATTACAGGCGTGCATAGCCACCGCTGCCCATCTAACACCCAGAGATGCCCCCCGTGTTGGGGCACGTGCTATTCGCGAGCACCTATGAAGACCGGCATGACACACGAGAGGGTGGGTGTCCAACACCACGCACGGCCGCCTTTGTCTTCCTAGCGCCGATGTTTGCTCACCACACCAGGCACTAATTCGTGGCTGAGTCGACCTAGGGGGGGGGGCCCAAGACCGATTCAGATAATCATCACTGGTGTTGGCCATGAGCGAAAATTGAACTCGGTTCACCGTGCACGCACGCACGCACGCACACAAACCCTACCGCAGCTCTGTACACAATCATAGCAGCCAGGATCCCCCCACGAACAAAGCCGCTGGAGGAGCCCCCTTATACACAAATAGCCCCCCGTGCTCACCTGCTCCTCGGTGATCTGAGCGTAGAGAATGAGGTAGTAGATGAGGTCGGGCAGGGCCTTGCGCAGGGTCCCGCGGAACCGCGGCGCCTCCAGCAGAGCGTGCACAAACTCAAAGATGCTGAACACCAGGTTCTCAAAGCCCAGCACCTCGCCTGCGTGGCCAGAGAGCGGGGGGGGGGGGGGCGCGAAGGGTCAGGGTCAGGCCAGAGATGTCACACTTCACCGAGTCACAGGCGGCGTGGTAGTGGGATGTTAACGCCCTCGCTTGGTACGCGGGAGGTCGTGGGTTCGATCCCGACCCCCCCCCCCCCCGACACTTTTATATCTAGAGTTTGTGTGTCTATCTCCCCGTGGTTTTTCTTAAACATGCATTTAAGAGTATTTGGCTGCTATAAATTTCCACGTGATGAGCCACTTTGTTGAGCTATCATTTGTGGCCAGGTCGCTTCTAAATAAGAGCAATGTAGTTCAGTGGACCTTGCCTGGTAAAATAAAAATATTTTATAGTTGTTTAGTTTACTGGGAAGGCCACAGATCACTGAGAAGGTCAAAGGTCATCCAGAAAGCAACAGGTGACAAGGAAAGTGACAGGTAACTGTGAAAGTCATTCGGATGCATCGTGTGAGCAATAACACATTTTCTTCTACAGCCCTTTGCCAATCCACTGCTTGGTGATAAAATTCCGAGTTAAAATGGAAACAAGTCTAGCGAATTGCAAACACAAGTGAGAGGCGTAGATGGCCTATCCACGTCGTGTAGCTCGTGAGGGTCGTTTGACCATCCTCCACCTTGCTGAACTTGAACTTCCTTCGCACCATACGTAGACAACCGTGATAATTGGAGGTAGGAGAGGGGTAGCGGCGGCGGTAATGGTTCAGATATCACTGATGCTAGCCATCGCTGGGAGTTTAACTCGGATTATCGGGTTCGCGGTGTTAACCACTGCACCACCACTCCCCCTTCTCCCCCCCCCCACTGCCCGTGAGTAGAGTTGAGGACACGCACCGTCTGAATCGACGGGGTCGGACGCCTCCTCCATGAAGTTCACCTCCGTGCGGACGTATGTACAGCGTGGTCAAGGGGGGAAACCTCACCGTGGCGGCGTCAACAACTCAACAACGACACGCACGCACGTACACACACACACGCACACACGCGCACGCAACCATCGAGCTCGGGGCCGCCAATCGAACGTTTGTTACGTTTCCATTGCCGATCAACCGCGCCTGTGCCGGCCGTTAGCTTCAATCGGCGTCGCCAGCCGGCGAAGCCAGCGACGTCACCTTCGTTACCATAATCGCGGCGGTCAGCGTCATACTTGGCGGCCGCCATTGCCGATCCCGTGCCGCGTTTCGGCGAAAGCCGCGAGGATGAAGCCACGCTGGGGATCAGAACGAGGGTGGTGGTGTGGGGGGGGTGACGTGGCAGCTTTAACCCTCGCGGAGAGCGAGTGGGTGCGGACGTCATGCGTTCAAAGCGTGCAGTGCACACGCAGGCACCGAGCCTAGCAGGGAAAAAAATATATAAAACTATAAACACTTTTTTCGTTTACCAGGTAAAGGCCCCACTGAGCTATGTAGCTCTTTTTCAAAAGAGATTTGGCCACAAATGATCGCCCACTGAAGTAGCTTATCATCACGTGGAAACGTATAGCAGCACAAATACTCTACTCGCTTGATGTTGATTATAAATGGGGAAATCCGGAGGAGAAAAATACACACGACCACAGGGATACACACGCAAACTCCAAAAATACAGCAGGCATGAGGATCGGGATCAAACCCACGATATCCTGTATACCAGGCGAAGGAATCAACATCTCGCCACCATGGTGCCTATATATATAAATCCTTGCAGTCACGAAAGCTTCAAATCTAGAATATATAAAAGCCTTGGGGGGCTGTGACGACAGAGGACAAGGGCAGCCCGCTGGAAACATGTTGTCTAAATCACGGCGGGCGAGCGAACGCACGAGGGCGCCGACCCAGGCGGTCGTGCGGGCGCTATTAGCAGGTGACGTGGAGGTGCGCGCCGAATTTCCCCTCGAGAATGGAGAGGCGAGCGCCGGGGAGGGGGGCGGGGGAAACGAGCGCGACGCGGAGCGCGAGCGGGGAATGTGGCGGCATGCGCGCATGCATACACGCGGGAGTGATCGCGCGCGCACACACGCGCGCACGTAAGCATATGCTTGCACACTTACACACCAGCACAAAGATCCCCCCTCCCCGTAGCTGGTGGGGCGAGTGTTGTTCACGAGCGACTTTGACGGACGTCAAGGCGCACGAGGAGGTGGGTGGCCAGTACCACGCCCGGCCGCCTTTGTCTCCCCAGTGGCGATGGTTTACACATCGCACCAGATACTAATCTGAGTCTACGTCGACCTAGGGGAGGCCCAGTACCGGTTCAGATGAACGTCACTGGCGCTAGCAGTGAGCGGAAATGGAACTCGGGTGTCCAGGTTCATAACACTAACCACTGCACTACCACTCCCCACACACACACACACACGCGCAATCGCACACACGCCTAAACATACGCACGCACGCGTGCTCACGCAAGCGACCAGATTGCACCTGAAATTTCAATAATTAGCTGTCAAATTTTCTGTTCTATTTTCGGTGGCGAGGCATCGATTCTGCACGCAGAGACCAACAGCAAGCAAAAAAAAACAGCCATCTAAATTCACCCCCCCCCCCCATCGCAGTGGCAAAAACCATCGAAAGCTTTTAGCGGAATCGGTGCTCGCCGCTCGCACGTCTGACATCTCTCAGCCATGGCCGACACAAGTGCTCGCCCGCCCGCCTGCCCGCCCGCCCGCCCGCTCGCACCCTGTGATTTCCGCGGACCTGTTGTGCGCCCCATGACAAGATTACTATCATCGGCGCTCTTCCCACGGCGCACGATTCACTCAGCGGGAGAGAGAGCGGCCTGGGGAGAATCGGGGCTTCGAGCGACGCCGCCGTCAGGCGGGCCGGCGCCCACCGCTCGACGGGCAGCTGTCCCCCGCGGAGCCGGGAAAATGACATCGGGCAACCAGAAAGGAGCGAACCCTGCCCCCCACCAGGGGTGTCCGCGGCGGTAGTGCAGCGCAACCACGACCGCCACCAACGTCGCCATCGCCCCCCGTCCTATCCCCCCCCTAGGTATTCCCTTCGTATGCTCGTTATCTTCCCCCCCCCCTCTTCCACCACCACCACCCAAATCTTCACTCTTCCCCCTACACGGTGTCCCAACTTGGTTAGGGCAGCAGGCATTATTTCACCTCTTCTAAAACCGTCCTCGACGCGCCGCTCAAAAATTCCCGTGGTTTTCTTTCGCCCCTCGCCGACTGGGCAGCGACGCATTGTACCGGGCCCGCAATTGTTGTTGCAATAAAAAGATAAAAAAAACATCCGCCGCCACCACCTCCTCCACTATCACGATCACCGCCACCAACACTATCATTTCCACCATCGCCGCCACCACCATCGCTCGCTTCCATCACCAGTTTCATCACGGGTGGCTAAAACCCGGACTGGAACCCAGGCTCGCAGCGGCTCAACGTCTCCAGAGCCTCTGATCAACCTCACACAGTCTCGCCCCTCTCTTATGTTCCGTCTCATCTGTTCCGTCTCGTTTGTTCCGTCTCATTCGCTCCATTACCCTACGTGCAGTAATTCCATTTCATTAACATGCACCGTGCGTAAATCATATCCTGCTCTCCCACACACACACACAAATTCCACGTGTGTGTCCCGACCGCAACGATCAATTTTCATCGCCGATCCGTTACGCGCATAATTCCGATTTGCTCATTGCACGTGGGCAGAGAGCTCTTGGATTCCGAGGTGGGTTGCAGCCGCCGGTGACGTAACTGAGTTCTCAAACACAGAAAAGAGTTCCATGTGTGTCAACGTGCCGAATCGTTCACCTTCTGGTTAACGTCGAGGAAACTGCTAAACACAAAAGACGCTACGGTCTGTTCTCCTCCAATTCCGTGTGTTGTTTTCATAAAGCGAATTTGATATGACGCGATGAAGAATGTAGTAGGGAACATTTTTTATCACGCGGACGCGAATTGGATGTAACGCGCTCGAGTGACCGAAACTACGTTACAGCCCGAGCAGGAATAAGCAGCCGTACGGCTGCCTCGGCGTAGCAGCGTCGCACAAGGCGGGATGTTGCTGGATGCTTCTAGATGCTACCCAAGCGCCTCGGTCTTTCTTCGGCCTGCGTGCGCATCTCACGTGTTATCACGGACTGTGCTTTACTC
Organism: Lampetra fluviatilis; assembly: GCF_964198595.1. NCBI lineage: Eukaryota > Metazoa > Chordata > Hyperoartia > Petromyzontiformes > Petromyzontidae > Lampetra > Lampetra fluviatilis. The sequence goes on along the minus strand of NC_136312.1, from coordinate 4,562,740 downwards.
TATATTACATTTGATTTATTATGACGCAATTTTTCCATAACGCGCAGTTCTTCAGGAACGCAGCAACTACGACCGTGTTACAGGAGGAAAGACTGTACTTCTTATGACTGCACAATAAAAAAATCAAAAAAATCATCCATCACGTAAAATCTGCTTAAAAAATTTGTGGGATTGCCGAACAATCTGTGAGCTTTCCAAGCGGATTCATCATCTCCTTGACAGTGCGCCGATCGCACGTTTGCAATAAATCATTTATGGAGGAATGAAAGCGACCGATTATATACATCTATACAGTACACCCTAATATATATAAACCTATCGGGGGGTTAAACGATGTTGAATTTAGGACCACCCAATGTTCTGGAGTGGCGTTGTAAACGGCGGCCCCCTGAGATGCAACGCCACCAAGGAAGGTGACCCGCAATTCCATTTTCCTTTTCTCTCACCCTTCTGCTTCGCAAAGGAATAACAACAAAAAAACCCAACCCACTTTGTGGAATAACGACCTCAATTAAGCGAGCCCCGTTTCCCACGGCGACGCACAAACATCAAAGGTTTGGTAGAGATGCGGTGTGGGGAGGGGTGGTGATTGGTGGTAGAGGAGGAGGGGGAGGAGGGGAAGGAGGAGCGGGAGGAGTATACTCAGCCGCATCTCACAGCAGCCGCATCTCACACCCTCATCTCACAAAAGACAAAGATCCTCCATATAGCCTGCACAGACTGTTGGGGCAAGCGCTGTTAACGAGCACTTATGAAGGCCGGCACCGACACACGAGGGGGCGAGTGGCCAATGCCACACCCGGCAGCCTTGGTCTCCCCAGTGGCGATGTTTACACATCACAACCAGGTACTCACTTGAGGCTGAGTCGACCTAGGGGAGGCCCAGGACCGGTTCAGATAATCGTCACCGGTGTTGACCGTGAGCGGGAATCGAACCCGGGTCGCCAGGTTCGTAGCGCAGCGTAGCGCTAACCGCTTACCCTACCGCTCCCCCCTCATCTCACGCCTACGCGAGCACAAACACCCGCGTCTCACACCCTCGTCGCGTGCGTGTCAATATTGTCATCACACACCAACACCTCATCAAAATGCGCAACTCACACCAACACCATGACCACAGACCAGAGAGCCACAACACACCAGTGGCCCCACATCTCACACCTCCGCTCCCCAGGTGTGAATCATTTCCGCACAAACTCGTGCAGGGACTCAAAAATGTAAATATATATATTTTTTAAGACTTAAAACGTGATGAGCGAGCGTTGCGTGCGCGCAAAATAATTTAATAACCGTGCAAATTACAGGAGCGGAGGGGGGGGTGGTGTAGGGGTGGCGCTCCTGGCTGTCGTGACCCAAAAAGGCAACAATTATTATCATTTACGCTTTCACTAAAAGCGGTGGTTAACCATCCTGACTGCACGATGGCAAATTACTTTAATTGCACGACAAAAGCCACGAAAACCGGGGAGGAATCGCTCGACTCGAGGTTCGTGCCGGGGGTTTTTTTTGGTTTTTAAAGACTATCGTACGCTCGCGGCTTGCGGCAACGGAACGCACCGATCACAAGCGGCGACCGCGTTTGCTCCGCTGGGGTGGGGGGGGCAGGCGAGCACGGCGGGCGGAGAGGGCTAGGGGCGGTGATGGTGCGACGCAAATCACGCAAGGCGCATCGGTCCGCACATCCCATCAAGCGAGCCGCTTTGTTGCTGCTGCTGCTGCCGCTGATAGAGAGACAATGGGTTGAGGCGGGAGGGGGCCGGCCTGGCAAAACGTGAAATATTTTTTTTTTGCTTTTCTGGAATAAAATCCATACTCGCACGCACGGGTGCACACGCACAAGAGGGGCGGCGGTGGCAGCGGAGGGTGCCCTGTCATCAACGCAAAAATCCATACCGATACCGGCGACACGGCCGCAATATCGCAATATTATTACCGCGTCGAGCCGTCGAACAGGGGCGACAGCAGTGGCGGGCGTCACATGACCGTCACGGGCAGAGAGATGGGGGTCGCGACCTCACAGGCAATGAGGTTACAACCAAACCCCTGCCCCCCAGTTCTATACAAACCGCTGCCCCAATCCCTTTGCGTATCACCCAGCGCACGCGGATGCGGAGGACGGAGGAGGAGGCACACGGAGGCGATGCTGGCGCCATGAAGGATATATGGTGGCGCTTTGGGTGAGCGTGTTCCACACGATGGGCAGGATTTGCTGCATGGAGGGAGACATCTGCTTGGGGAAGCTCTTGACCAGCGCTGTGACGGCCTGCGTGTGGACACAAGGACACGCGGACAGATCATGGGTACACGCTGGGACAAACGGGTACACACGGAGGCAAGGATGGACACGTGCACATGGATACAGACACGTGCAGGTATAAAGGCACAGGCGCACATGGTCATGCACAGACGCATAGAGGTATGGATGGATAGACAGTCATACATGGACAAGCAGAGGACACACAGTCACACATGAACAAAGCAAGATACACATGGACAAACACAGACTCACATGGACACAGATATATTTAGCCACTGATGGGCATAGCCATTAGACTCTGGGGCAAGTGCTGTTAGCGAGCACCTATTAAAGCCGGCACAGTACACAGGGGGGTGGGTGGCCAGCACAATGCACAACCGCCTTTGTCTCCCCAGTGGCGATGTTTACATACACCACACAAGTACTCGTTTGAGGCTGAGTTTAACAAACGGGAGGCCCAGGACCGGTTCATAAAATCGTCACTGGTGTTGGTCGTGAGCGGGAATCGAACTTGAGTCTCCGGGTTCGTTCCGCAGCGCGCTAACTGCTGCGCCACCGCTGCCCAGTGATGGCCACACACATACACACGAGGTTATCATTAAGGACGGCTGAGGATGGAGAAATGCAAATAAGTTTACAAAGTTGCGCATCCTGTAGAGGAGTGTGCTGTAAAAAGATGGGAACCCACACGAAAATGGTTTCAACTAATTATTTGGTGATATGACTGTGTTGGCAGTGGTGCACAAGTACAATTAACCACAACAGAGTTGTTTTGGGGTTAGATCGCGTAAATATAAATGTGCCGTTAAACCTGTCGAGGCTGGTTGTAATTACTGGCGAAACGTCACTGCACTCAAATAATAAATGTTGTGGGTTTACTCTCCAACACACGACCGGTGTGCTGTTCTAGTAACTAATTGGCATGTTTTATTTACGTCACAAACCTTACTAATTGGCTGTGTCGGGTGTTGGCGGGTTTAACGACGCATTTATATTTACGCGATCTAACCCAACAAACCTCGACAATGGATAATATTGGTCGCAAATGCCTCCTGCTACGTGTTATTCACCAAAATCTCAACACATTCGTCAATAGACTGTAGAGCCATAAAAGAAAAAAATATACATGTAAGGGACGACGTTTCGGGCAACGGTACTTCTTCGTAGGACATGTGATTTAAAGGTATCACGCACGAGCTCTACTGGAACACTTTACACTTCACTCCTGAATGTTTTTTTTGCTTGCATCACCTCCCGACGAATGACTGCAAAAAAACTAAGGTAATAATTCACGAACATCTTCTTGTGGCCGAAACGTCGTGAGAATAATTTTATTATGTTTTATTTTTATTATTTTATTACTTCCCTTCTACGTGACTTTACCGAAAGAACCAAGAAGATGAATCCCTGCAGTCACGAAAGCTTTAAATCGAAATTCACGAACACTCATTCCGTCCACTTAATCCACCGACTCTCAACACAAAGCTATTTTCGTAACGATGGGCGACTGCGGATTCGCCAGCCACGTTCTTTTGGGTGCGGGACACGCCTCGGAATCTCGCGAATGACGTCTCGCCATTGCACACGCTAGCGGAGGAGTTCGTGGGAGCCGGGAATCGATGTAGGCCCGACACAGCACGCTGCGGGGAATATTCTGGAAGTTTTTTGACGCGGCCGGGTGGCTCGGAGGTCAGAACGCCGAGCCAGCACCGTCAGGAACCTCGGTTCAAACTGGGGCGGCCACCAGTGATTTGATTCTTTTTCTGCGCTTGCTGTACACAAGAACGAAGGCCCGCAGCAGAACGCTGGGTGACAAAAAAACAGCACGCCGGCATCCGCCAGACCCATGTACCTGACGGGGGGGGGGGGGGGGGGGAGCTACCAGTAATTTCAACCAGGTTCCCAAGCGTAGTGAGTCGATGGCCGGTCACTAATGTGCCAAAAAAAAACATTCTATTATTTTGGTTTTATCACTTAATTTGTCCCAAAATCTCCAAATCTGAGATAATGTTTTTTATGTTCGGTTCGATCGACATGTCATGAAACATCTCGACCAGATCACCCGCTGTGGCGAGATGTTATCTCCCTTGCCTGGTATACAGGAGGTCGTAAGTTCGATCCCGACCCTGACGCCTGCTCTATATTTAGAGTTTGCATGTTTTCCCTGTGGTCGCGTGGATTTTTATGTGGGTTCTCTGTTACTTAACTCCACATTTAGAATCGACGTGCGTTTAGAGTATTTGGTTGCTATACATTTCCACATGATGATAAGCCACTTCGTTGAGCTATCATTTGTGAGAGCCAGGTCGCTTCTGAAAAAAGAGCAACATAAGCTCAGTGGGCCTTACCTGATAAAAATGTTAATAATTTATAGTTATTAAGTTTACTCGAAAGGCCACAGATCACTGCAGGGCACGTGTGAAAGATAAGACGTCACTTTGAAGGGAACTAAGAAGCAGTTCTGTGACATCTCCTTCAGCGGGACGCAGATTTCTCACGTAAGGATCTACGTACGTACGTACGTACGATGTTGAACTCCTTTCGCACTGCACGTAGCCGACCGTGCTAATCGGAGGTGCGGGGGGGGGAAAGAGGGCGGGAAGGCAAAGTGCCCTTCCAGATTTCCAGCAAGACGAACAACTCCGTTTCGTAACGCGACGCCCTCGGCAACCATCGCTGTGCGTTTCCGGAACGTGGCGACGCGCACTCCCACGTATATTTGTATTTCACAATAAACAAATATATATATATAACCCAATAAAAATAGCCCTGCTTAAAGGGCAGCGACTCGGGTCCCTCCGGCCGCATCACAGCGGGTTGTGGCATTGGGGCCACAAACGAGAGGGGGGAGCGGGCGGTAGGGGCCAGCGCACTCACGGCTACCTGCGGCAGCGCCAATCCACCGCGAAATGTAAAGCTAAATCTGGCGCAGTGAGCGGTCGTGCCGGCCCCGCGGGGCTTCCGTGTTCCCGCGCGGCACCCGAGGCCACGGCAACGTTTAGATGGCGCGCCCCTGTGCCGAGCGCGAGCGGGGAGTGAGGGCACCCACCCCCCACCTCAATCCACCTCCAACCACAGCCCCCCCCCCCCGTCCCCCCACCTCCCCCCACCACAACACGCACCCTCCCACCTTCCCCCACCACAGCCTCCTCACTACCACAGCCCCCCCACAACCTCCCCCGAGCGCAACACGCCCCCCCCCCCACCTCTCCCCACCACAGCCCCCCCCACCTCCCCCCCATCACAACGTGGCCCCCACCCACAACTCCCCCCACCACCGGGCGGCAGGGGCTCAATACAAATAATAAAATGTTCCGAAATTCACGACCCCCCCCCCCCCCCTTTGTCAATATCCACCATGGCTGGCGGGATCGGGGGTCGGCGGTGTGAAGGCCTCCACATTGCCGTGCGAGTCGTGGGGGGTGGGGGTAGCTTGACCATGCTTCACCATCGCTGGCCAGTGCTCGTGGGTAACTACGGCCAGCAGAGACGACGGGACCTCATGAGTACAGCACAACACATTTTGCTGTGCCGCCCTCTGCTACCCGCCATGCATCTCCACAGCAGCCTCTAGAACCTGTTGTATGCACGGTGGTCACCCATCCAAGCACTATCAAGGCTCGAGCATGCTTAGCGTCCGAGGTCTGTAAAAATAATAAAAATAATAATCTGTATTTTTATAAAAGGCGCCTTTTATCATTGAAGTACGTAAAAAATTTAAACTGCACTCACAATAATAGATTAAATCTAAGCGTCGTAGAAAGCTGATAATAACGATGTCAATGACTACCCCAGAAATTCCAATAAAATTAATAATTATTACAGAGTAATCTTAAGGTAAGAAAAAAGCCTGTACAAATAGGCGAGTCCGAAGGTGTGATTTAAAAAGTTAAATAGACTCAGAATCCCCCATGGACCAAGGAAGGGGATTCCAAATTCGCGGCCTGAAGAGATTCGCTGCATCCTCTGGGATATGGTCATTGCTGATGACTTCGATTTTTTTTAATGTGGTAAATAGTTCAATACATGCACAGTATGGTCGACTTGTTCCTGCACTAAGCCACATTTTCTGAATATTAATGATATTACCTTCAAAATAACACCCCGTACGTATTATCGTAATTTTGTTTTACTGTGCAGTGAACGGATTAACGCAGCGTGCGATATGACGCACGCACAGGTCGCACGCAGGCCTGATAGGAATTGATTTTGATCGACGTGTCGTCAGACACCTAGGCTGGCGCAAACACACACACACATGTACAACATACGCGAGCACAGGGCCGCGTATACGACCAGCCTGGCGCAATTTCGGAGGCATCATCGGCCAAGCTCACACGGCACAGCGCCAGCCAGTCAAGCCAGTCCGCCAGCCGGCCGGCCAACCAGCCAATCGGCCGGCCGGCCAGCCAGCCAGCCAGCCAGTAAGTCATCCACCCAGCCGGTCAGCTGGCCAGCAAGCCAGCCAGTCAATCATCCAGCCAGCTGGTCAGCCAGGCAGCAAGGCAGCCAGTCAGCCAGTCAGCCAATCATTCAGCCAGTCAGCCAGTCATCCAGCCAGCAAGCCAATCAGACGACAACCCCACCAGGCAGTAAGTACGATAGCCCGCTAGCGCCGCCCGCCAAATCCAACCACGCCGCCATTTGCACGACGTTATCTCCGTCGCCTCCCGTGAGAGGCGAGCCCCTCCGTGCCGCCAAACAATTACGGTTTCAATTTCATGACCATTTAACGCAAATTTAGCGCCGTCTTTTTTTTCTCCCCCCACACTCGCTCTCTCTCTCTTCTCCACCGCCACCCCCGTACCGTGCGCAGGCAGGAATTCACGACACAAGAGTGGCCCCACGGTCACCACCCCCCCCCCCACCCCCCAAGGGGGACGCGAGTGGCAATCGCGAAAAACACAGAAGGGAAAACCGGAGCAGCTAGCGCCGCCAAGCCCAACGGCCCCCAGCAGCGGGAGAGCGCGGCGTTTTCCCATGGAGCATTGCGGCAGCATTCACCAAAAGAATACAGTAGACTCTCGATTATCCGCGTGCAGTTTATCAGATTTGCGGATTAACCGCGCACCTGAGATTTTGGATTTTCCCTTAAGCCCAAATGAATAATCTAAAAACAGTTACACATTGTTATTCTTGGAAATGTTTATTACAAGTCACATGCTTAAACCGAACAAATATGTTGCTCCGGTTAATCCGAAATCCACGTGATCGCCGCGACAGTAATGGGCGGAGTTTGATTGACGTTGATTGGCGTGGCTCTGCTGCTTAATCGGCCGAGTCTCCTGCTGCGCGGGAGCAGGAAAGTGTCATCATTGAGCACGCGCATCGATCCGTCGATTCGTTACTATACATTTTTGTTTTCTTCATTAACAAACAAATTTTTCTTAATTTAAACTTAATTTATACCTACAGTGTTTTTTTTGGCATAGAGATCCGCAGAAAATGAAATTTTTGGATTATCCGCGATTTTGAATAATGGGCGGCCATCCTTTCCGTCATTAGCGTGGATAATCGAGAGTCGACTGTATAAGTAAAAACGGTAAACGGCGATGATTCCCGGTTTTTACTCCCAATTTCGCGCGATGAAGAAGTTGCCGTGGAACAATTGAGAGAGTTGACCGTATTTGTGACGCGGAGTTTAGACTCGCTGCGACTGTGACCACGAGTCCCAGACCACGGAGCGTATCGCATCAACCCACCCGCTAAGATCTGCTGCGGGAGGCGCTACATTTCCCCAATTAGCATCTCAGGAAGCCACCGAGCGGATCGCCAAATGAGACGTCCCATTACAAGCTTCTACCATCGTATGAAAGAAGACGTGAGACACACTGAACTTCAATTGAAAAGCAATGTAACCATCTGCCTATAGAAGAGAAGGTATTACTGGTAGGAACCACCTAGTGTAACCACAGGGGATTATTGTGTCCGTCCGTTGTGCATCAAAAAATGGGAGAGTGGGGCTGGGTGGAGAGGGGAGGGTGGGGAGGGGCTGGGTGGGGAGGGTGGGGAGGGGCTGGGTGGGGAGGGTGGGGAGGAGCTGGGTGGGGAGGGTGGGGCTGGGTGGGAGGTGGGAGGGGTGGGGCTGGGTGGGGAGGGGCTGGTCACCCCGTGGTGCTCTTATAAAACTCAACGTTTAACCTACTCACGCCGGCTTGTGCCCGCCCTCACAGTCGGCCATATTTGCGGAATACACCAAGCCGCTGTTGACCCTGGCCATTGACCGAGCAACCCAAAGTTCCTACCAGCTCCCTCCGCAGGAATGTGCTAACCCTGCTGTGACACCCAGTTCAAAAACAAGGGCACTGAACAAATAAAAAATGGAACAAAACCTGAAAAGTGCGCAAAGAAGCGCAGAGAGGTGGATGCTGGAACAACACTGGAGAGACAGGCAGAGGAAGACGTGGATCAGAGAACGCAAGCAGGTTGGGCACACCAATGGGCTTGGGCAGGACGCGTCAAGGCTATAAAGGACGACGGCCAGCGGTCGAGACTAACCACGGAGAGGCAGCCAAAGGAGAGGACATGCCCAAGGGCGTCCGCAGTGGAGATGGAACCATGGAATCGGTTGGCGAGACGATGCCTGATGGACTGTGGTATCGCAAGACTGTGCAAGCAACGATGAAGACTTAGGGAGGTCTTCGCCCAGCAGTGGAGAGATCATGGCTGACCAATTCACATTTGTACGACTAAATACCTTGAAGTGCATGGACGGCAGCCGACGGATATGGACCGCGAGTAACGTCGTGGGATAGAAGCAATTCAATTCGGAACACTCACCCGTGAGCAGTGCACTACCCTGTGCTGGAAGGCAGCTCTACAAGTTAACATCACAGTACTACTACTTGGAGACAGTTAACAAACAAAAAACCCCAACGCATTAACGCTATCCCCCTTGTGCAAGGCCAGTGTAACTATCTTCTTTATTTGTTTTCATTTTAATTTATTTTATATTTTTAACCTACGTGACTTTACCGAAAAAACCCAAGCGTATAGTGTAACTATCATCAAAACATTAGTCAACGACACTCTAAGGTCAGCGTTACTGATTGATGTTTTTAGTTTGTGTTGCGAAAACGCAGGCGGCAGCAGCGGCGGCAGCATCACCAATATAATATGTTTGCAACTTAACTTAAAAGAGTTTCTCAAATTGCTCCACTCAAGGGGGGTAAAGCGCGAACCTTTTACATTCCTCGCCGAGAGCGTTCGTCGCACGTCAAAAAAACATGTTTTTTAATCGCCCCCTCACCCCCCCCCCCCCCGCAAAGGTGACGAGGTCAACAATACCTTGAGGACCTCCATCTTGAGGCCGCTGTCTGACGAGGGTCCGTCGGGGATCTGCATGGCCTGGATGAACGCCTCCAGGAACTGCTGCAGCACGGGGAAGAGCAGCGTCTTGCTGGCGCCCTGGACGCACGTGCCAGCACGCAGGTCAAGGGTCACCGCCGGGACTGGAAGGTTCCTTGTACGTACATTGAACTTCTTTCACGCCGAACGTAGCCAGCCGTGCTAATCGGAGGTGCGGCGGAACGACGACAAACTAAACACAAAAAAGCAGTTCTAAAGAAATTCGTTTTCGATTTGGATTTTTAAGTGTGAAGCCCCGTCGCTTCCTAATGTCGGAAGGGAGAGCGTTCCAGACGGCTACAGAAGCGCATCTGAAAGCGCGTGATGTGGTGACCACCGTCTTTGTTCGATGGCAGGCCACAAACACTACACTCGCCACACACAAAGATCCCCCGTATAGCCTTAACAGACTATAGGAGCAAGTGCTGTTAGCGAGCACCTATTAAGGTTGACAAGGCACGTGAGGGGGAAGGTGGGAATCGAACTCAGGTTGCTGGGTTCCTAAGGCAGCGCGCTAACCGTTGCACTCCCGCTCTCCAAAGACAAAGACACAGAAAGACAAAGACACCTAGACAGACACACAAACTTGAAGGGCCACCGCTTAGACAAGCAGGTTCTTTGTGAACCAACGTAGAGACAAATATGCCACCGATCAATGCACAGACCCGCAGCAGTGTGTGCTGTTAGCGAGCACCTCTTGACACACGTAACAACAGCCGCCATTCACCACTAAGCGACGGTGACGTCAAGACAAGCGCGCGTGCCGGGGCAGGACGTGGCAATCATCATTTTACGTAGGTCGTTTCCTCAAACGCGAGGAGGTGCACCGCTCGCAAGCTCGGGCTGCCCACGCTTCTCACCTTCTCCACCTCGTCGATGGCGTGGATGAGGCTCGCGCAAACCGTGAAGATCTCCACGGCTCGCGCCCGCGTGCGTATGCTGTAAACCTGAAACACCGACGCGCGTGAGCGACATCACCGACTGAAACTCGGGCTTCGGCGCGTCAGAAAAACGGCGACAGATACGGCGATGGGCCCCTTTAATATTGTTTACGTTTTGTGTCATTCGGTTCCATTTATTCGATTTGCTCGTGGTTGGTAATACGGAGCTGTATAAAATCAAGTTTGTAAGTTAGTGGTAAGCCTATGTGTTGCACGAGCTTAACGGCGCAAGCACATCCGTACAAACGGGGGCAGGAAGCCCAACGCGAAAAATAACGCAACGATCCGGTGGTGAGCCCGACGGTTTGGTGAAACCGAGACAACAGAGACAGAAATATTTCATGACCCGAATCGCGACACGGAATCACGATACTCGATGAAAACTCTAGGGGGGGGTGCTGATTCGGCACAGGCCCGCAGTGGTAATGGTAAACTGCTGACGCCACGGGGAGCCTCACCTCTGCCATGGTGAAGATGCGGTACATCTCCGGCAGGATCACCGGGGCCACCAGTGGCATCTGTGTGTCCGTCACCTCCCTGGTGAACTCTAGAAACACACGACGGGCGATTCTCCATACAACAACACATCTACAAAGACAACGGTCGCCGTATAACAGACTGCTGAGTGCAATTAGCCAGCGCCTATTAAAACCGCCAGTGCGGATGTTTACACGCCGCACCAGATGTTCTCAGGCCCAGTTGACCTAGGAGATATCCAGAATGGGTTCCCATAATCGTCACTGCATATTGGTCGTAAAGCGGGAATTGATCTAGGTTAGCCGGTTTCGTAGTGCAGCGCACTAACCACTATACTAATGCTCACACTGACACACAACCTCACAACCCTGTATTCACACCCACACCCACCCTCACTCACCCATCCTCACACACTTACCCACCCACCCTCTTGCACTTACCCATCTACCTTCTCACTCTCACTCACCCACCCTCTAACATTCTCACGCCACCCTCTTAAACTCTCACTCATCCACCATCTCACATTCACACTCTCACCCACCCTCTCACATTCACACTCACCCACCCACCCTCACATTCACACTCACCAACCCACCCTCTCACATTCACACTCACCCACCCTCTCACACTCACCCACCCACCCTGTCACGTTCACTCACCCACCCACCCTCTCACATTCACACTCACCCACCCTCTCACACTCTCACCCACCCACCCTCTCACACTCTCACCCACCCACCCTGTCACGTTCACTCACCCTCTCACATTCACACTCACCCACCCACCCTCTCACACTCTCACCCACCCACCCTCTCCTTCACCCCGGGACCCACAGCGGCGCCCCCTCGTCTCTCACCGGTGAGGACGCGCATGGCCCCGTGCACGGCGCTCACGTCGCCGCCCGTCAGCATCTCCATGAGGAGGCCGAAGAGCTGCGGCCACGCGTCCGGCCAGTCCCAGTGAGCGATGGCCGACACGGCGTACGCCACCGTGGAGCGCACCTTGCTCAGCGACTCACGCAGGCCCGCGGGCAGCAGCTGCCTGATGGCCGCCTTGGCCTGGTGGTGGGGGGCGAGGGGAGGGGTGGGGGCGTGACGGGGGGGGGGGGGGTCACGAGGCAACACGCGTGACGTCGCAGCAATCGAGCACCGAGGTTGGTAAATGTGAATGGGGATTGATTGATGACGATGAATGTCCGGGCAATTTCATGAGCGATGCACTGCAGGCATCCACGCTCCCATCAGCCGGACACTCTCCTCAGATGCACGCTCGAAAATAAACAATAAATTCAACGATGTTTTATTTTACCAGGTAAGGCCCCACTGAGTTATGACGCTTTTTTTCAGAAGCGACCTGGCCACAAATGATAGCTCAAGGAAGTGGCTTGTCATCACATGGAAATATAGAGCAGCCAAATACTCTCATGAAATACCCACTCACTCCCATCACACAAACACACACCAGACACACACACACACTCTAATCAGACACGTTTACACACTCCTATCAGCATCACACGCTCTCTCTGTCCCATCTGCCCCACACGTAAACACACACTCGAGGCAGTGATAGGGACGCCCACAGCCGCCGTGTCACCGTGCCAGAGGTGCGGGACCGGCGGCGAGTCAAACTCACGCTCTCGGGAGCCTCGGGTGGACGGAACTTCTCCGAGTGCGCTGACCAGTGCGTCTCCACGTACTGCTTCAGCACTACAGACGCCAGCTGCGCGCAAACACACACACGATCAGATCAGGATCAACATCAAGTTGTCATCGTGACCATGGCCGCCGCACCTCCTCGTTACCGGCGGTTGCACCCCTCTGCCAGATCCCGCAGCTGCTGCACAGGAGACACGCGGCGACCTCCAAGATTGTGCCCTCACAGCCTCATCCCACCGTCTGCTCTTAAGACTCACACAGAGACCCATACACTAAAGCAGAAACATATCGCCTCATACAGACCCATACACTAACGCAGAGAGCAATAGACTCATAGGACCATAGACTCATATAGAGACGCATAGACTCACACAGGCACCAACACTCACACAGCAACCCATAGATTCACAGAGACGCATAGAGCTTCCCCAACAGTATCCCAAAATCTGCTCCGAGGCCTTCTCTTCCCCTTGGTCAGTGGACAACATTGGAGATCGTTCTGACGTCGTCTCAGCAATCGGCCCTCCTCCATCCTGCAGACGGGGCCCACCAATCGCAACAGTTTTTTGCCGCGTCCCATCTCCACCACTCACCCGCCACGTTCTCCTGCAGAAGCCTTCATTGCCTTTGCATGTCCTGCCACAACTTTCTCAGCGTCCGTCTCGGACACCCACGCTCGAATGCCGACAGCTTTTACTTTTTCGGTTGCTTAGTTATAGGGTCCGGCGCTCTCAGATCCGCGCAGGAATCAATACATACTCGAAGCACTCCTGCTTCGAATAGCCTTCCTTTGCTACACTCAAGACCTGTGGCCTGCTAAAAGCAATGCACCCCTTGGCCACCGACAGCCTCCCCTGTGTGGGCCTGCATAGACTGCCGGGGAAAGGTGCTGTTAGTAAACTTTGCAATTATGCAACAGAATATGAAAGCTTCTTATCCTGGTAGGGGTACGCGGAGAGTTGACGGGGCCGCTAGGGAGTGCACGACAAAGCCAACCGCTGGGATCCACGTACACGGACAATGTTTGTATCTATCTTTGGTAGGTTGCACCTTTCTTTAATAGCAACGTGCGAGTTACTTATGTAATAATCATAATAGTTTATAATCATATTAATCAACTTAATTATCCAGGAGGGGTACACCGAGTCTTATGATTCATTGTCAGCCAACTAATAATGAGTGTTTATACACGCGAGAGGAAACCGCAGCACCCGGGAGAAAATCCACACGCGCGAGGGGGAAACACTCTATCCCAGTACGGATGAAAACAAATGCTGATTAGTCCACCTGATTGACTGCCTTCTCCTGGCGAGCCAGGGCATGACTCCACGACGCCCACGGGAAGTGAGCTTCACAACAATTCTGTGTATGTGGTGATCCACCAACCCTCGCTGCTGCCTCCACAATGCTGGGGACAGAGGCGTGCGCGCCACCACCGCCGAGCTTACACAAAAATTGAGGGCAACTGCGAAGTTGCACGGAATCACAGGGACGACGTCAACATCGTACGTGGCGTAGATCGATGTCGTAAATTCCTGAGACGCGAGGCAGTTCCCTTCAACGTGAAGGCAATAACTCCAGTGCTTAAGGGAGCTGGCCAGGGCTGCTTACTGCCATACCCGGGAAATATTACGTTATGTCCACGCTAGGGTGCCATTGAAAATGTCATTTTATTACTTTCAAGGTCGCGCCTCCTGGTTTTATTCGTATATATGCCTGTTAAGCGGGAGGGCCGCGATGTTAATGACAACCCCTCAACATTTTGCCCAACGGAATTGTGACAGAAAAAGCATCGTAGCCAACACGCGCACAGAGGCACAGCGCAGAGGTAGACATTCAGAGAAGAGGATGGGATCGTGAGCAACCTGTAAACACGATCAGACTGGAAAGGCATCGTCAACAAACTGACTCGCACACCAAAAGGAACACTGAGAGGGGGGTGTGTGATCCCACAAAAGGAACACACCGAGAGGAGGGTCTGCGATCCCACTAAAGGAACACACCGAGAGGGGGGTCTGCAATCCAACTAAAAGGAACACACCGACAGGAGGGTGTGCGATCCCACTAAAGGAACACACCAAGAGGAGGGTGCCCGATCCCACAAGACGGAAACTTCACTTTTCCACACACCTATCGAGCGGCGCCCGAGTCCGTCCATCACCCTTCACGTGTTTTTTACACAAACCTCAAAAACCGCCAGGCCAGAACGGGAATCGGAATCTTTACCTATCCTGGAGACATCCGATGAGCTACAAACAGTCTTCACATGCCGGACACCAACGCCCGTGCCGGCATAGTTTTTCGAGCGAGATTGGCAAGAAGGGATATATAAAAGGCAACGGTCTTTCTTCATAGTATATATAATAATGTACATGATATATAAGTATATGATAATTCAATAAGGTAAGTCCCTTGACACTAACGTTTCATTAATATTGCATCACTTTTACATAAGTTATCATGACCCCCCCGCCCCGTTGCCAACACATGAACAGAACTAGTGCAGTAACACTTTGATCAATGTGACTGGTTTTCAACAAGGCGAGGCCCAAATAGCTACGCAACTTTATACTCAAGTTTCATTCACGTTGGACCATCCGTACGTGTTACCGTGGTCCCCCCCTGGTTACAGAGAGACGGACGAACGGACAGAGATAATGCAATAAAACTGTAACATGATGATGCTGCTGCGTAGCAGCAAGAGTAGGACACGCGTGCGTGAGAACGCAGACGTGCTTTATAAACCAAGCGTGTGGATGGTGTTCGAGCGTTGTGTGGACATTCACACGCCGCCGTCCGTCCGTGCGTTCCGTGTGTTTCCGTGCAAACTACTTCATCGCACAAAGGCTCGATGAGTGGACTGGCCTTGGCAGCCTGGTATGTTTACGCCGGCGGCACAATGCGCGACAGTGGCACGGAAAGCCCTCGGATCGGAAACGCGCAAACCCCCGCCCGTGTTTGAGTGCGAGGGGGGCACGCGACGTCCCATCGACTCAGAAGTCCACATTTGCCAAATTAAAAAATGACACCCAAAAATGACACACACGCGCAAAGATCCCCCGTATAGCCTTAACAGACTGTTGGGGCAAGTGCTGTTAGCGCCTATGAAGGCCGGAATGGAACACGAGGGGGTGGGTGGTCAGCACCACGCCCGGCCGCCTTTATTCAAATAATGGTCACTGGTGTTGGGCATGAGCAGGAATCGAACTCGGGTTGCCAGGCCTGTAGCGCAGCGCGCTGACCGTTGTACTACTGCTCCCCACTCGCGGACAAACACACATACATCCATCCGCTTTGGATCATCATCATCATCGGAAAGTACAGTATTTATTTAGTATTTATGCTTCTATTCATTATCTAGGAATGTTTTTTTGTCTGGGGTTTTTACATGTTCATTTCAATTATTTTGTCTCCAGGTAATTTGGCATTTACACCAGTACTTATTTCATTGTGATGTTGTCTATTTCTGGTTGCCGTGTACCTAACCCCATTGTTTAAGTAAGACTTTAAGGGGTCAATATCTATGGTTTTGCCTTTCGCGGCACTTTACAAGACCGTAACCCCCGCGATATTCAAGTATCTCCTGTATAATAAGCTAGGTTTCGGGAAAATGTCATTCTTCATAGAACGTTGAAAAAATAATTGTAGTAGACAGATATTACGGACGAGACAATGCTAACGTGATGGATCGGGACCGTACAAGCTAGAAAATTCAAACGAGACAAAAAAAATGAAATTCTTTAATCAAATCACACGCCTGAATCGTGACAATTCCCCGAATCGCCGGGACAGCGAGTCCTTGCACGCTTTAAGCGCGAGGGTGACCACTAAGCCCCGTGCTCTGGCCCCGCACGCGAAGCCCTGGCATATGTGAGACCCGTCCCATCGCTTAGCTCACCTGGCGGATGGCCAGCGCTCCATGAGGGTCGACAGTGAGCTCGGCGAGATGAACCCCGAACTCTGCACACGCAGAATCGCAGAAGCAAATCATCCCTCCACGACGTACGGCACGTCAACCCAGCACGACGGTCTTACACAAAGAGATGAGACATATATAGAGAGCACTCTCACGGTTGTAGACATACACAGAGACAACACACTGTGCAGACATATACACAGATAGACATCACTCTTGTGTAGACATATACACAGAGACAGCGCCTTCACTGCGTAGACAAACACAGGGACAACGCTCTCACTGAGTAGACATATACACAGAGATAGCAAGGATTACCCCCGCGAAGCCTTTTCAGACTGTTGGGGCAAGTGCTGTCAGCGAGGCTGGCAAGGTGCACGAGGTAGTCGTGTGGATGGCACAACCGCCCGGCCACCTTTGTCAGCTATTGATGCTTATGTTTTACACACTGCACCGGGGCACTCATTTGAGGCCGAGTCGACCTAGGGGAGGCCCCAGGACTGCTTCCGTGAGCAGGATATCGAACTCGGGTCACCGGATTTGTGACGTAGTGAGCCAACCACTGCACTTACCGCTCCACCACACCAGTGTAGACAACAAGGCTGTAGCCATGCAGTCAACATTGGGGGGGACCAAATCTTCCAGGGGGTCGAGGGTTCCCCTCCAGAAAAAAAATCCAAATTTGAAAACACTCATTTCCTGCCATTTATTGCCTAAAATATTTAAAAAATGCACTAACACATAGGATGGACTTTTATTTTATTTTTACAATGTCTAATACATGTATTGTATTCCATTGCTCTGTTGTTTTTTCTTCTTTACCTTTTCTTGTTTCATTGTATGTAATGGCAGAGATTAGGGATTAATAAAGTACAACCATAACCACAATCATATAAACAGAAATCTATTTTATAGCAATATATTGGGGGGGGGGACAATATTTATAATAATTACGGCCTTGGTAAACAGACACGCACAACCGGCACCAGCTCTCACCGTTGTACTGCACGTAGAAAAAAAGACTCCCACTTTCACAAGTATGTACATACACAGACAACCACCCTCACCAGTGTAGAGACAAAGACACACACACAGAGGCACCACTTCCACAAGTGTACAAGAGAGCGTTCAATTGCCTGGCGGTTGCAGACTTCATCACTCGGCCACGACTCTCTGCACGTGGGCAGTGCGGCATGTGGCCGACTACGTCGAGGACATCGTAGACAAGGGGGGTGGTGATAAAGTTGTACGGTGGCAAGTGAGGCTGTGAAAAGGTTGTCACTCTGTAGTGTGTAGTGAGAGGCCCTTGATGTCCACTGTGGTTGCCCCCCACCCTTCCAGGTCTCCTTTGCAAAGGGATAGTGTGTGCGCTTATAAGCGGCTGTGTGGGAAGAGTGGGCTTCACGTATTGCCACACACCGCGAGTTACGCATTCAATTCAATGTGCGCATTATGCAGCAGTAGCAGCAGCTGAATGAACTGCAGAATCATCAATATCGGTGCCAGACATCACGACCATCATCATCACGGTCTCCGTTCATACCTCCACCATCACCACGACGTCCATCCACAACCGCCATTGCGTGGCGGTGGCGTCACCACGGCGCTTGTGCCAGGCTACGTGCACTTTAAGGTCACGTGAAATGGCGCGAAGGTTTGCTGGCGGGAGGTCACGGGACTGATTGAGGTGCCGTGGGTTGAATGACTCAGATGACCGGCAGATGCACCAGCTGTTGCCCCCCCCCCATTACTACTCTGATCACCACAACCTCATCAACCTCATCTTCAACAACCTCCTCCTCCACATCACCACTACCATCACCTAAATCACCACCACCGCCTCAATCGTCACCACCATCACCACCAAACCCACCACCATCGCCACCACCACAATGACCATCAACCACCATCACCACCACAATGAACACAACCACTACCACCACCACAATGACCACCACCATCACCACCACAATGACCACCACCATCACCACAAGGATCATCAACCACCATCACCACCACCACAATGACCACAACCATCACCACCACAAGGACCATCAACCACCATCACCACCACCACAATGACCACAACCATCACCGCCACAAGGACCATCAACCACCATCACCACCACCACAACAACCACCACAATGATCACCACCATCACCACCACAAGGACCATCAACCACCATCACCACCACAACAATGACCACAACTATCACCACCACAATGACCATCAACCACCATCACCACCACCACAATAACCACAACCACCACCACCACAAGGACCATCAACCACCATCACCACCACAATGACCACAACGACCACCACCACAAGGACCATCAACCACCACCACAATGACCACCACCACAAGGACCATCAACCACCATCACCACCACTGCCCTCTCACGCTGACCCAAGGGGGTCGCGGGTCACGTCTCGGGGTCACGGGTCACGGACCCGGCGCGTGACGTCACCACGCGATTCCCGCGCTCTGCACCGTCACCCCTCCTCGCTCTCCCTCCCCACGCTCTCCCTCTCTCTCTCCCTCCTCACCTTCCGTCACCTCCAGCACCTTAATCTGCGCCTCGCCCGCGGCGCGCACCTCCTGCACGGGCGACAGGATGGCGGTGAGCGCCTCCATGAGCGCCTCCCTCAGGCCCTGTTGCACAGGCGCCGAGGCAGCCATAGCCCCCCTTACTCCTCCTCCTGAGCCTCAGCGGCTGCGACCGCACTGCGCATGCGTGGTGGAGGGGGCGGGGCTCCCCCGGAAGTGGTGGTGGGGGGTCCGGAGTGGGGGTTGGGTTTCGTTCAGAATCGGGAGTGCGGGCGGGAGGCGAGGACTCCTCCACTTACGAACATTCGACTTACGAACTTTTATGGAATGCGAACCTGGGTCCCGTATGTCCCAGTTTGCCTGTTCGGACCCGAGAGTCGTGAGTTCAACCGCCGCGCAAAAGATGGCGGCGGTGGTATCTACATCTGCAGAACGTGAAGAACCAGTGACATCTACATCTGCAGAACGTGAAAAACCAGTGGCATCTACATCTGCAGAACGTGAAAAACCAGTGGCATCTACATCTGCAGAACGTGAAGAACCAGTGGCATGTACATTTGCAGAACGTGAAGGACCAGTGGCATCTACATCTGCAGAACGTGAAGAACCAGTGGCATCTACATCTGCAGAACGTGAAAAACCAGTGGCATCTACATCTGCAGAACGTGAAAAACCAGTGGCATCTACATCTGCAGAACGTGAAGAACCAGTGACATGTACATTTGCAGAACGTGAAGGACCAGTGGCATCTACATCTGCAGAACGTGAAGAACCAGTGGCATCTACATCTGCAGAACGTGAAGAACCAGTGGCATCTACATCTGCAGAACGTGAGGAACCAGTGGCATCTACATCTGCAGAACGTGAAGAACCAGTGGAATCTACATCTGCAGAACGTGAAGAACCAGTGGCATCTACATCTGCAGAACGTGAAGAACCAGTGGCATCTACATCTGCAGAACGTGAAGAACCAGTGGCATCTACATTTGCAGAACGTGAAGGACCAGTGGCATCTACATCTACAGAACGTGAAGAACCAGTGGCATCTACATCTGCAGAACGTGAAGAACCAGTGGCATCTACATCTGCAGTACGCGAAGAACCAGTGGCATCTACATCTGCAGAACGCGAAGAACCAGTGGCATCTACATCTGCAGAACGTGAAGAACCAGTGGCATCTACATCTGCAGAACGTGAAGAACCAGTGGCATCTACATCTGCAGAACGTGAAGAACCAGTGGCATCTACATCTGCAGAACGTGAAGAACCAGTGGCATCTACATCTGCAGAACGTGAAGAACCAGTGGCATCTACATTTGCAGAACGTGAAGGACCAGTGGCATCTACATCTGCAGAACGTGAAGAACCAGTGGCATCTACATCTGCAGAACGTGAAGAACCAGTGGCATCTACATCTGTAGTACGTGAAGAACCAGTGGCATCTACATCTGCAGAACGTGAAGAACCAGTGGCATCTACATCTGCAGAACGTGAAGAACCAGTGGCATCTGCATCTGCAGTACGTGAAGAACCAGTGGCATCTACATCTGCAGAACGTGAAGAACCAGTGGCATCTACATCTGCAGAACGTGAAGAACCAGTGGCATCTACATCTGCAGAACGTGAAGAACCAGTGGCATCTACATCTGCTGAACGTGAAGAACTAGTGGCATCTACATCTGCAGAACGTGAAGAACCAGTGGCATCTACATCTGCAGAACGTGAAAAACCAGCGGCATCTACATCTGCAGAACGTGAAGAACCAGTGGCATCTACATCTGAAGAACGTGATGAACGAGTGGCAACTACATCTGCAGAACGTGAAGAACCAACGGCATCTACATCTGCAGAACGTGAAGAACCAGTGGCATCTACATTTGCAGAACGTGAAGAACCAGTGGCATCTACATTTGCAGAACGTGAAGAACCAGTGGCATCTACATCTGCAGAACATGAAGAACCAGTGGCATCAACATCTGCAGAACGTGAAGAACCAGTGGCATCTACATTTGCAGAACGTGAAGAACCAGTGGCATCTACATCTGCAGAACATGAAGAACCAGTGGCATCAACATCTGCAGAACGTGAAGAACCAGTGGCATCTACATTTGCAGAACGTGAAGAACCAGTGGCATCTACATTTGCAGAACATGAAGAACCAGTGGCATCAACATCTGCAGAACGTGAAGAACCAGTGGCATCAACATCTGCAGAACATGAAGAACCAGTGGCATTAACATCTGCAGAACATGAAGAACCAATGGCATCTACATCTGCAGAACATGAAGAACCAGTGGCATCTACATGTGCAGAACGTGAAGAACCAGTGGCATCAACATCTGCAGAACATGAAGAACCAATGGCATCTACATCTGCAGAACATGAAGAACCCAGTGGCATCTACATCTGCAGAACGTGAAGAACCAGTGGCATCTTCATCTGCAGAACGTGAAGAACCAGTGGCATCTACAGGAGATTATACAACGTTTAAAGCCATTCCCCGTGTTTAGTGTACATACCGTACAACATGTTTGGAATCGACAGGAAGAAAGATGGACTTACAAACAGTAACTCTGGAACCGAACTTGTTTGTACTGTATTCCTGGAGGAAAACAAATTAGTTCTAAATAAAAACGTTTTTACCGATGTCCAGTAGGGGCACGGGGTAAGAACGTTACAACAAACAGTACAAAAACACGATAGTCGTGCAAAGTACAGGAAATACAAACAAATCACCCACACACATACAAATGAAACTAAACCATCCCCATCCTACAAGGCAAAGCCCACTGAGGTATTAACTTATTTTTCAGAAGCGATCTTGCCACAAATGATAGCTCAACAACGTGGCTTATCATGTGGACACGTATAAGCAGCAAAATAATATAAAAGCGTATTTCTAAATGTGGAGGGAAAAAGCGGAGGACCCGGAGAAAAATTCCACGCGACCACGGGGATAGAGACATGCAAACCTCAAATATAATACAGATGTCAGGGTCGAGATTGAACCCACGACTTCCTGTATAGCAGACAGGAGAGCTTAACCCTGCTGATGAGACACTGTCGAAACCAGTCGTTGACAATAAGCATCTGGTAGAAAAGCTTGCCCCTTCTGATGAAAAACTGAATGTCGAACCCAGTCGTTGCCTATAAACATTTGGCAATTCGGTAAAGTCACGTAGAATGGAAATAATAAAATAATAAAAATTAAACATAATCAAATCTCACGACGTTTCGGCCACAACGCAAGCAACCGTCCTCAGGTGGAGAACAGGTCTATCGAGAAGACAGAGTCTGAATGACGTCTGTTTTAATGACGTCTGTCTTCTCGACAGACCTGGTCTTCACCTGAGGACGGCTGCTTGCGTTGTGGCCGAAACGTCGTGAGAATTATTTTATTTTGTTTTATTTTTATTATTTTATTATTTCCATTCTACGTGACTTTACCGAAAGAACCAAGAAGATGAATCCCTGCAGTCACGAAAGCTTTAAATCGAAATTTGGCAATTCATCAGCATTGATTCATGCAGTGACGTGCGGTGAGGTCAATGACTGGAGAGGCACTGGCTCGTGTCAGAGCCAGATTCACACACTGAGGGGGGCGTGGCCTCGCTGAGGGGGACGTGTTCTTACGGAGGGGGGCGTGTTAGACACGTCCCCCTCAGTGAGTCAGATGTGATAGCTGTCTCCCCTGGAGCTTTTTCATTGCAGTTTCATGACGAGACCAGCGAGCCTAAATATCTACATACAAATACGTGAAATAAGTTACCTGGAGAATGGAAGGCGAGGACATGAAATGAAGGGGTCTACAAACATTACATTGGTGACATACTGAGATAGTTACAGGCACGCGCTTATTGCCCGCGCTCCATCCAGTTACTGAGGGGTTGCGCAATCAGAGGGGAGGCTGAGCTCGTCGCTGCCTCACCTCTCGTCTCTTCCTGTATTCGCAGTGGAGCTCCACAAATTTGGCGATTTTGACTATGAAAGTGATTGGAATCGTACAGAAATGACATTTTTAACACAGATCAATGGAAAAATCTGAATATTTATTTTATTTGATTATTCTTTGTTTTTACTTTTCGTAACAGCTATTTTCATTGGAGTATGACAGGTGAGCTCTGTCTCCCCTGCCTCCCCTGACCGCACGTCCCTGGATTCATGCAAGCCTGACCCTGCTGATGAGACATTGAAAGTCGAAACCAGTCCTTGCCAATAATATTTGGCAGGAAAGCGTGATTGATCCAGAGACACGTAATGTCAGAATCAGTCCCATTTAAACTTTAATCAATTTTCCAGCATCTGGGCATGCAAGCCTGACCCTGCTGATGAGACATTGAAAGTCAAAACCAGTCCTTGCCAATAATATTTGGCAGGAAAGCGTGATTGATCCAGAGACACGTAATGTCAGAATCAGTCCCATTTAAACGTTAATCAATTTTCCAGCATCTGGGCATGCAAGCCTGACCCTGCTGATGAGACATTGAAAGTCGAAACCAGTCCTTGCCAATAATATTTGGCAGGAAAGCGTGATTGATCCAGAGACACGTAATGTCAGAATCAGTCCCATTTAAACGTTAATCCATTTTCCAGCATCTGGGCATGCAAGCCTGGCCCTGCTGATGAAACATTGAAAGTCGAAACCAGTCCTTGCCAATAATATTTGGCAGGAAAGGGTGATTGATCCAGAGACACGTAATGTCAGAATCAGTCCTATTTAAACTTTAATCCATTTTCCAGCATCTGGGCATGCAAGCCTGACCCTGCTGATGAGACATTGAAAGTCGAAACCAGTCCTTGCCAATAATATTTGGCAAGAAAGCGTGATTGATCCAGAGACACGTAATGTCAGAATCAGTCTCATTTAAACGTTAATCCATTTTCCAGCATCTGGGCATGCAAGCCTGACCCTGCTGATGAGACATTGAAAGTTGAAACCAGTCCTCGCCAATAATATTTGGCAGGAAAGCGTGATTGATCCAAAGACACGTAATGTCAGAATCAGTCCCATTTAAACGTTAATCCATTTTCCAGCATCTGGGCATGCAAGCCTGGCCCTGCTGATGAAACTCTGAATGGCAAACGCATTCCTTGTCGATAAACATCTGGCAGTTCGTCAGCGTGGGCTCATACAAGCCTCACTGCTGATGAGACAGTGAATGTTGAAATCAGTCCTTGACAATAAATATCTTGCAGTTCAACAGAATGTGTTCGTGCAAGCCTGACCTTGCTGATGTAAATGTTGTGGATGTACTCTCCAACACACCGGTGGGCTGCAGTAGTCGCTAATTGTCGCGTTTTGTTTACGTGACAAAACCCTCACTGTGTCGGGTGGTGGAGGGTTACGACACAACATTTATACTTACGCGATCTAACCCAAAAACCTTTATTATGAATATTTGTCGCAAAAGCCTACTACGTGTTAAACTTCGTGCTAATTACCTACACCGTGGGAAGTTATGCTGTGGATAGACTTGCCACCGTCACAGGAATGTGGAGTTGTCACTATTGGCTCAGGGTCGTCAGTGGAGTTGAACATCGCCTCACACTCAATTGAGCATAAAGGCATGATCACCACCGTCACCACGACAACCGCCATCATCAGCAGAAGCATCGCCTTCATCTCATCCAATCACTAAAATCATCATTATCAGCAGCTGCTTCCATCATCACCAACATCGTATTAGCAGCAGCAGCAACATCATCATTATCAGCAACATCTCCTTACCAAAACATCATCAGCATTCGCAGCAGCATTCATCATGACCACTGTTAGAATAATAATCATCAGCAGCAGCAACAACAGCAGCAACAGCAGCGCAACCATCACCACTATCATCAACGTGGGCCCACATCTGAACGGTCAGTTGTGCAACATGGTTGCATGCAACATGGTTGCATGCAACTGATTATAACCAGACACG
Organism: Lampetra fluviatilis; assembly: GCF_964198595.1. Taxonomy (NCBI): domain Eukaryota; kingdom Metazoa; phylum Chordata; class Hyperoartia; order Petromyzontiformes; family Petromyzontidae; genus Lampetra; species Lampetra fluviatilis. Next base: position 4,537,667 of record NC_136312.1, on the reverse strand, counting down.
TCCACACTTATACTGGTAGGAACCTCCTAGTTACACCAGCCCACAAGGGATTATTGTGTCCGTCGTGCAGGGAGGGGCTGGGTGGGGAGGGAGGGGCTGGATGGGGAGGGTGGGGAGGGAGGGGAGGGGCGGGGCTGGGTGGGGAGGGTGGGGCTGGGTGGGGAGGGGCTGGGTGGGGAGGGTGGGGCTGGGTGGGGGGTGGGAGGAGTGGGGTTGGGTGGGAATGGGCTGGTCACCCCGTGGTGCCCTTATAAAACTCAACGTTTAACCTACTAACGCCGGCTTGTGCCCGCCCTCACGGTCGGCCATATTTGCGGAATACACCACGCCGCCGTTGACCCTGGCCATTGACCGAGCAACCCAACGTTCCTACCAGCTCCCTCCGCAGGAATGTGTTATCAGCAGGGAATTAAGTTGTGCGATTTCGACAGCGACATGGTTGCGCAACTGATGGCTCGGATTGCCCCAGATCACTCAAGATTGCAACTGGTCGCTTAACTTGCAAACGATTGCGACTGCTCACTCAATCTGCAACCGGTCGCTAAGATTGCAACCAGTCGCTTGACTTGCAACCGATTGCCCAAAAAGTGCACCCGATTGCTCAGATTTGCACCCCATGGCTTAAATTGCACCCGATGGCTCAGATTCCACGTGATTACAGGTGATTGCAGGTGATTGCACCCGATCGCAGGTGATTGCTCTTGAGAGCAGCAGCAGCAGCAGGAGCAGAGGTCGCAAACGGGTTTTGATTCCTTACCCCCCCCCGTACCCGGCCGCACCAAGGTCGCAAACGGGTACCCGTACCCGGCCGTACCCGTACCCTACCCGTACCCGGCTGGGTACCTGATTGCGACCTCTGGGATGAAGCCATGTTGCAGGCGCGGGTGGGTTGATTCTAGGAACTTGAATTGTGAGAAGAGACAAGACGTTGGGAAATGAGTGATAAACGGTTACTCACCAATCTTAATTTGGAGCTTAATTTGGAGCTTTCGTGACTGCAGGAATTACTCTTTGGTTCTTTCGGTAAAGTCACGTATAAAGATAAAATAATAAATTAAATAATAGCATACGACGTTTCGATTGCAACACAAGCAATCATCATCAGGTATACTCACCAGTGACTCACGGCCTACCCGTACCCGGCCGCACCAGGGTCGCAAACGGGTACCCGTACCCGGCTGGGTACGGGTAGCCTGGTATCGTGTAGGGTACGGGTATCGGGTACCCGATTGCGACCTCTGAGCAGAAGCAGCAGCGTGGGTAGTGAACCCGTGAAGAGACGAGGCGAGGAGCGGGAGTCGTGGGCGGACTCGCTTTATTGAGTTCAGTGCGGACACGGGGAGAAGTCGCCTCGGCGGGGCGAGGACATTCGGTCATTCCACGGACGGGATTCAGTGTTCCGCGCTCGTGGTTGGGTTGGTTGTTGTTGTTGTGTTTGTTGCTGGTGGTTGCTGCTGTGGTGGTTGTTGTTGTTATTGTTGTTGTTGTTGTGGTTTTTGTTAGGGGGGATTCACAACACGAAGTCACCGCGGTTCGGTCGTGCGCGCGCGCACTTCATTCACAACGACGCACGTGACGAAACGAACACCAACCACGACCTCCACCACGTGGTCAACAAGCTCCTCCACCACCAACCTCGTCAACAATCTCGTCCTCCACCTCCTCAACCACTTCCTCCTCCACAACCACTTTGCCCTACTCCTCCAACCACCACCACAACCACCACAACCACCTATTCCTCCTTCCCTACCACCTCCTCAACCACAAACACCTCTTCAATTGCGACCTCTTCCTTCTCCAACCACACTCAACCAACGTTTCCATCATCGCCACATCATTCCTCCACCACACCATCACTACGCGTTTAAAACATTTCAATATAATATACTATTCGTTATTTAACATCTACGATTATACTTTATAATATGTAGTTTTTGTATTTCAATGTATAGGACACAGAACGGTTATAATATATACTGTATGTCGAATATAATATACTATGCACTAGACTTAAGTGTTGTCCACGTATCGGTCGCCTCGGGCTGTGAGGACACTGGGAGGCACGCGGGCTGCGTTTCACCTTCGGGCTGCGTTTGACCTTCGGGCTGCGTTTGACCCCTTGGGCTGCGTTTGACCCCTCGGGCAGCGTTTGACCCCTTGGGCTGCGTTTGACCCCTTGGGCTGCGTTTGACCCCTTGGGCAGCGTTTGACCCCTTGGGCAGCGTTTGACCCCTTGGGCAGCGTTTGACCCCTTGGGCTGCGTTTGACCTTCGTGCTGCAAGAACAGAACCGGGGCAGCAACAACGCCCCGACCACTCGAAACCCCGACACGTTCGTCAATAACGCAGCGCGTTGTGTGCGCGGCCTTGAAAAGGGCAATGGACCTCCCTGGTAGCCAAGTGATTAATTATTTGAACCTTATGGCGGTACCATAGTACCCCGGCTCTCGCATAATGTCCGCGATACAGTCATCTTTAGTCTGTTGACGGTCGACCATGCTGCATTCGACTCATCTCGACGAGCTGTACACGATGCACCACTACGGTGCATTACGAGCGTTCAGGGTTTCAGCGCAATCATGCTGGCTGCGTTTCAACATCGCGGAGTAGCACTGATTTCGGATTGATTGGTACCCCAGTCGCGGAGTGAAGTACATCCCTGGAAAAAAATTGTGTCCCAGAAATAAAATATTTGCCACGACCATTTTGTATTATTTGGTACCCCGGGGTACCGCCATAAGGATCATTTATGCAAGAAATCCACACCGATTCGTTGGATTCATTTTCAGGAGAGTCCTGTTGCTGCTACTACGTTGAGTTTTTGTTGTTGTTGAAGATTAGTTAATTATTATACGTGTGGGAGGAAAGCGGAGCACCCGGATAAACCCCACGCCTTGCGCGAGGGGGCAACGCTCGATCCCCGTACAGATGGAAACGGACGGAGATTCGTCCACTTGCGGGAAGGCAGTTGTGTGATCCACCAACCCGGCCGCTGCCTCCACAGTGCTGGATTATTTACGACATGCACTTAAAGAAGGCCCATTTCCTCTTACGACCACAGTGTTATTGACATAGTGTGTTGAGATGTGTGTTCCAGAGGCAAAGGCAGCAGCAGCAAATCATTCGTTGAATTGCGAGGCAAGTCCAGGGAACACGGGAGCCGGCACAATCTTTTCTCGACGTGGCCAATACCGCACCGGTGAATTTACGTGGCGACCCCTTTGGGTTTTTATCAAGCAATTTCACTGGCGCTGATCGTGTAAATAAATCGGCGCAAATCAAGAGGATTGCCCCTCCCGCTCAGGTGGTGCAAGTTTCCGCTCTGGCCCATGGGACGACACACCCAAGTCATCACTTTGCCCACCGCGGCTCCGGCGTCCCATTGTTTACCAAGGTTCACAGTTCAAATGCGCGCGCGATGATTGGTAAACAGGTTCCGCACGTGCGCGCACGCGCGTGTGTGTGGTGCGTGGGACACAGATCCCTTTGGTTGGTCAACACCACGCTCGGCCGCCTTTGTCTCCCCAGTGGCGCGGTTTACACACCGCGCCAGGTACTCGTTTTACGGATGAGACTACCTAGGGGAGGTTCAGGACCGGTTCAGATAATCGTCACTGGTGTTCGCCGTGAGCGGGAATCGAACTTCGGTGGCCGGGTTCCATAGCGCAGCGCGCTACACACACGTAGTTAGAAATAGAATAAAATAAATCACGACGTTTCGATCGCAACACACGCGATCGAAACGTGTTTTATTTCTAACTACGTGACTTTACCGAAAGAACCAAAGAGTATCATTCCATGTGTGTGTCTCCAGCGTGAAGTGCTGCATTCAAAAACAATAATACGGGCCCCGTACGCTTGCAGCAAGGAATCTGTCTTCCAACCGCAAATACAGGTCGTTTGCCTCCCAGTGTTCCCAAACCTTGAGCCAAGGAATTGGACCGGCTCCCTTCAATGAGGGTGGGAGGGCGTGGTGTGAAGGGGGGGGTGGTCAGGCGAGCGAGTGTGGATGCGAGGTCAGAGGTGGGGGGGCTAATGCAGTGAGCGCGGGGAGCGGTGGCGCAATGGTTAGCGCACCCACTGTCGCGCCTAGTTTAAATTAGCGATTTATCGGGGCCACGGCTAACGAATGATATCCGATCTGGGTGGAGGGACTCATCTTCACCAAACCCGCACTGACCGGCGTGGTGAAGTATGGTCGAACCACCCATATGACCGACACGTCACAGGGAAGCGGAGACCCTCGTTTCTCACCGGCTGTAAATGATGATCATCATTATTATTATAATTGTATTAATTCGGTGAATGTATCTTTAGTGGGATCTTGGGTAGATGGTTGAGATAATGTCGCATTATCGATTAATCGATTAATGTCGCCAATTAAGATCACGACGCACGCATTTCCGCAAAGTAGCAATGCTGTGGGGGGGTTTGTTTTCCGATTGGCGTACGCTGCGTAATCGTGGATTTTACGTGACCCCCCCCCCACCAGCCACTAGAGGCAATGTTCCAAAAAATATATATCTTACAATCGACTGTTGAATAGATCACGGGAATTGGGGGGGGGCGGAGACCCATCAACACTCGCTCCATCACCATCACCACCGTCACGTGACTCCACCGTCATAATCATCCATCACCCGTCATTGTACATGTAAACCCGGCCCATATAGTCTGCAATAATCATATAACCCCCCCCCCGACCCCGTCTTAGAAGCTTTTACTCAGAAAAAAATAACATTAATCGCATTAACAAAAACAAAAAGTTATACTTGCTATGAAATTATTTTCTTTTCTTTTATATATAAAATCGGAAGATAATCGGAAACAAACTAAAACTGATAGAACATTATACAAATTCCTGCATATATGTGTTATGTTGTGTTACACGTAGCAAAACACGTCTCGCTGTGTTTCCCCCATATATAATTTTCTTATATCATCATTATCATCCTCATCATCAATAGCATCATCACAATCAATATCATCATCAATATAATTATAGTAGTACAGGTCTATGGTTATTAGTTATTACTGTCAATACAAATATATCCAATTGCTTAAAACACTTCTACAAGTAAATACAATAGTAACGTTGCTTCAACAACACCACGAGGTTTCACGCACGCGCACGTGGGGAGTGCGGGGGGGGTCGGGAACATCGCTCTGGGGGCAGGGAGGGTAAGGGGCATGTGCACGGCTGAACGAATCGATGAATGAACGAGTGGGATTCACAACCTCACGGACCACGACGACCATAAAATAACATCGACCAACATCGACGAGTTGTACGAACGGCATAAGAATCACGGGGGTACAGGGGGGGGGGCTAGGTGGAGGGGGGGGGGCGAGGCATGAGACGCAGTGACACAGCTGGGTGTGGGATAGGGTCAGGGTAGGGAGGGAAAGGGTCGTGACTCTCACCTGTGTCTCACATCATCTCACCTGTGTGATGTCTCACCTCTCATCTGTCTGGTTTCAACTGTCTCACCACTCACCTGTGTATCATTCCTCAGCTGTTTGGTTTATCTAACCTGCCTCTCACTTCTCACCTTGTCAAATATCACCCGTGTGATTTCTCACCTGTGGCACCTGATTGCTCACACCTGTGCTCTCGTATCTGTGCTTTCGCGAATTTGTGCTTTCACGTCTCACCTGTGCTTTAACCTGTGTGCTCAGCAAGTGAACTCAGCTGTGCAAACCTCACCTATGTCAAACCTGTGTGCTTTCACCTGTGCTCGCGCACCAACCTATCCCACCCGTGTCTCCCACCTGCGCACTCTCCCGTCTCATCCCCCGCACGCCCCCCCCTCCCATCCAGCATCCCACGATCCAGGGTCCGGCATCGAACTGGATCGGACCCCTGACAGGGGTACATCGAGGGGACTCACAGCTCGCCCACCGAGGGGGTCGTTACTCGTACAAATATTCACATGGGTCAGCAAAGACACGGCCACTCGGAGTGCGCGTGGGAATGGATAAAGGCAATGGTCTCGCGTACAACCTGCACAGGCTCTCGGTGCAATTGCTGTTGTTATTGGGCACCTATGGAGGCCATGCACGGCGCACTTATGAGTGGGTTGGGTGTGGCAAGATCCATTATCCAGCCGTCTTTGTATCCCCAGAGCTGATGTTATACACACCGTATCAGGTACTGATTTAAGGCTGAGTTGACCTAGAGGAGGATCAGGACAGGTGCAGATATTACTCGCCGATTATTGTTCATTTTTGCTGAGAATCAAACTCAGATTCATAGCGCAGTGACCTAACCACTGCGCCACCGCCCTATTGTGCATGAACGCACACAAGTGTGCGTCAAGCAGCAATAGATGGGGTCTCCGCTAGGCAGACTCAGCCTTAAATAAATCTGGTCCCGTGTGTGAACACGAGCGCTGGGGAGACAAAGGCACCCAGACGTGGGTTTAGAGCCACACCAGCCCCTCGTGTATCACAGTCCCGGCTTTAACAGGTGCTCGCTGACAGCACCTTGCCCCAGCAGCATGTTAAAGGCGACACGGAGGGGTGTTTGCGTTTGTCAGACTGCACCGGTTCACCGATTCCAACCGGTTATTTTTTACCTTCGCGATACATTCATAGATCTGTGCGAGTGTAAGCGTAGATTATATCCGATTTGAAAGGTTTTCACTCGCCGGGCTCCCATGATTAAAAAAAAACTCTGTTCTAAACGGGCTGTTACGTTATCATTAACAACGATATACCGAAGAATCACGGGCCTTGGTTAATCTACTGCTGGACGAATGCCTCCCGATGCCATGTCGATCACGAGGGTCGTTCGATCATACTTCACATCGCGCTTTTCAGTGCACGGGTTTGGCGAAGGTGGGTGCTGGTGGTGGTGGTGGTGCTGGTGGTGTTGGTGGTGGTGGTGGTGCTGGTGGTGGTGGTGGTGGTGCTGGTGGTGGTGGTGCTGGTGGTGGTGGTGCTGGTGGTGGTGGTGCTGGTGGTGGTGGTGGTGCTGGTGGTGGTGGTGGTGGGTGGGATGCCCAGGACCGGTTCGATTATCACTCGACACTGATGTTAGTCGTGGCCGGGTATCGAACTCTGTGGTGTTAGCGAGCACCCATTAAGGTCGACAAGTCAGCCCCTATATACAGCCCCCTTATACAAGCGCCTAGTGAACACGAGGCATAAGCTTATGTTCACAAACCGCATTATCGGGTACTTATTGTAGGCTGAGTCGACCTAGGGGAAGCCCACGATTGGTTCAGATAATCGCCACTGGTGTTGGCCGTGAGCGGGAATTGAACTCGGGCCGCCGTGATCATAGTGCAGTGCACTAGCCACTGCTGCGCGCTCTTGGTGGTGATTAAACATCGGTATCGAAATCTTCGTCCCGCTACATGTTATTAATATTCATATGGTTACAGATACTATGGCCTGGTGGGGGAGCGGTGGTGCAGCGGTTAGCGCGCTGCGCGGGGAACCCAGCCGCCCCGAATAACAATTCAAGGCCATGGCGAGTGATAACTGAACCGGTCTTGAGCCGACCCCCACCCTTCTGTAACCCGCACTGACCAGCGTGGTGAAGTATGGCCTTCATCCAGTAGTGGACTCACGCTGGGCTGTCAATGATCAACGTTATAATTTATCGTCACGGAGCCTATCCAGTCGCACCAATGTGGGGTTCCGTATATAGTTACCGCCAGAAGAGACTCCGCGTGTAATCAACCAGCAATGACAATGATCGTAATAATGATAACAATGCCCTCGAGTTAACCCAGGAAAGCCTCGTCGAGTCTCAAGGTCTCTTTTTTTCTTCAGGAGGGCCCTGGCACGTGAGAAACGCGGCCCGTTCCCACCAGCTCGCTCGCTCGCACCGATTCAACAACGGCTCCGATTCACGTCGATCCCAATCGAAACCATATAATTGAATGCAGGCATCGGGGGGGGGGGGGGGTCCGCGTGTGGCCGCGCTGACGCTCGCCGCGAACCAATTCGACGATTGGCAAAGGGGAAAGAGATGCGTTGAGCTCAAAGCTCCGCCACCTCGTTTACTCAACTCCGCCGTTACAGCTCCTCTACGGCGTTGCTCTCGGGGTCGGAGGAGAGGCTTCAGGATGAGTGGAGCGAGGCGGAGGAGGTGGGGGTGGAACCAGCAAGCAAAAACATCCGGAACAAGCACGGGGAAAACCTACGGCCCACGGGGCCAGACACGGCCCACAACTTCATGTCACACGGCCCGCGAATTAATTTCCACATAGCCTCACTAATCGGGTGCTAGAGGGCGGGGGGAGAATACTGTCAAAGCTGGCATGAACACTGCGTTTCTAATTTTATACGCCCAGCTACAACTTTTGAAACACGCACACGACATTTTTAACCGTCACCGCAAAGCATCTTCGCTGCACTTAATGGGGGCCCTAGAGGGCGGTCGGGGTAATACTTGACCACCTGGGTTTCTAATACTTTTGCTCTGCACTCGGGTCACTGCCGTCCGTGCCCGCGATGTCTCTGTGCACTGGGCAGAGCCGCGCTGCCCGTCGAATCTTGGCCGCGAGAGTTCCTCTTGGAACCTCGGTCAGCAAGAAGGTGCCTCACCCACCACACCCACTGCCGCTCCTGAGCTGTGCCCACTGGCGTGACAATGCCCCCAGCCCAGCCCCCCACGTAATACTGTCAGCCGAGATGCCACCCCATCCCCGACGATCATCACGATCACACGCAGCGCCCTTTTGCTCCCCAGACGTATCGTGCGGCCAGCGTCTGTGATGATTATTTGGCGCCCGCCGCATCGGACGATGCGTTTTACTGGCGTGTCCTCCACTCGTCTCTTGGCACATCGGTACGACCGTCACCACCCCCGCCTCCCCGCCTCTTACATCTGTTGAAATGTTTCCGTAACTTCATTGTGTTATTGCTCTGCTATCGGTCTCAATATAATTGTGGCCGAGCCCACGCGCGCTAAAGATAACAATTAATGTTTTTTTTCGTGGAGGATTTTGTTTGTTTTTGCAATAGTCTCGACATGTCACGCGATGACGCGCGGCTGCTATTTGCTCTGATTTCTCATCGCTTCACTGCTGTAGAGTACTTTATTTATATTTAGGTGGACCCAGGTCACTCACTCGTGTCGATGAGACGTTATCCTGCTCACCCGCTTGAACATAAACCTGACCGGGGCTTTTGCTAAACGTTTATTTGGGTTATCTTGAGGCTAGAATTCAATATTTGTCAAATATTAACCGGAGATTTGAACCACACAGGGGCTCTGCCATGCATCCTGCACTCATAGTTCACCATGGCAAACACCTTGTTTCCCACTCACTAAACTCTCTTATAATTAGTTTGTATTTATCCTTGTAATATTGAACAGTGAGCAGTTAGTCTAAGAAGTTTGGGAGTATTCAGTTATTCAGGCTCAAATACCCACTTCCCATTCCCTTGTCCGAAAATCTGTCTGGGTGTCGCGGTGGTTCAAGCACTCGGGAGTTTGGATCTTCCAACCCGGAGGCCTCGGGCTCGCATCCCAACCAGGGTTCACTCACGTCGCGTTATTTTACCGTCCGTTGTGGAACTCCGCGGGAAATGCGATCGGCGTTAACGGAGATTCTCCCCGCGTGATGCCCTTCCCTTGTCCGGTTAAAAAAAAACTGCACTGAGTCCCAAGGCTCTCTTTTCATGCAGGCTGCTGCACGGGGATGTTTGGCCAATGCGATTTTAAATAACGGGCGTCGATTTTCGGGGCGGGAGGAAAGTTGTAAAACCTCGCCACGCACACGAGGAGACGACGCTCGAAGGTCTGCTCTGCTCACGGGCCCACGGACCGACTTGCTCTACTGCCCCATTCTCATGGGCACCTCGCGGCCTTCGCAAGTTTGGGAGACTCACGCTAGATCCCTACGTGATCCACCAATCCTTTCCTTCAAAGAGCCCGTAACAATTTTATGGGGAATTAAACAATGGTTGTTCTACGGACAGACTTGCCCCCTGCCATAGAGACGTGGAGTTATTACCACTGGCTTGTGGCTGTAAACAACTGGTGCCGTGCCCTCTTAGTTGCCATGGTCACGTCTCAATTGACCTCTTCTCGTGGGGGTCACCTCACTGCCACCACCCCCCACCCCCACTTCGTGTCACCTGATTGCAGGACATGTGACCGAGGTATCGCGTGTGATTGGTTGTGGAGCTGCTACGATCGTGCCCGGGCGATTTGTTTGAGCAACCCGAAACCGCTCCCAACATCACCGCCACGCAACTACACCACCGTTGCACCCGTCGCGTGGCCGCTTTGTCCATCGCATCCGAGCGAGTGGGTTGCGCAAGGAGGAAACTGACCGGTTTCGGGATCGGTGGGACCGATCGTCGCGGGTTTGAACAAAATGCGCCGCGCTTAAGCGATGGCGGAAACGCGTCGCTAAGAAATCTCCGAGCGGATCGTCGCTCGAAAGCCGAGGAGGCGGTCCCCACTGCTTGCAATCGTCGACGAACCGCTCGCAACCGGTTGCAGAAACGTCCGGACGTAAGCGACTGCATTGGCGCAACTGATCGCTCAGGCGTCGGCCCGGCTTCTCAAGGCCGCCGCTACACTAGGGGCAATTTTACGGCAATCGCCGGAGGCAATCGTCAGTTGCAACAGTTGCCGCTGCAGATTCTATGGCAAACAATTCTAGTTGCCCACACGTGGAACGAATCTGATCGCCGCTGCTGTTCCTGCCCCCTCTGGGATGGACAACTGGGATGATGGCAGCGTCCAATCGGATCACGGGTGGCAACGGTTGCTCTAAAATTGCCCACAATGTGGTCCCGGCCTTCAGAGCAGCGGCTCCCGATGGGTTCACAAAAAGCACTGGCATCATCGCGTCACGCCACGTGGCGTTGCACCGAGTGGCGTCACACCGAGCAGCGTCACACTGCCTGGCATCACACCACGTGACATCACACAGCCTGGCGTCACACCGAGTGGCGTCATGGTGGGAATGTTTTCAGTTAGGAATGTTCAGGAGTCTAACGCATCTACCGCACGTCGTCGTCGTCATCATCATCATCAATATTACGACAGGAGCTATTCGACATCGACTACTATATATATAATGCATATATAAAAACAATCATGAATAACAACGATCACTTAAAAAACGGCGGACGGACACGCCGCGGGGAAAGGTCTCACTCGCGGGGTCTCCGATCGGATCTCTCTCTCTTTCTCGCCGGCATGCACGCGTGCGCGGACCGGCGCCGCTGATTTCAGAGACAGGGTTCCACCCGTAGTCATCTCATGAACCCGCCATGAACAGCGCCACCTGCTCCCAGAAGAAACGTCGCCTCCTGCAGCATCCCTCGGCCGCTCGCGGGTGCGAGGCCGAGCGTCTGGGCCCCTGCCCCCCCGACGGCGGGCGGCGGTCGCGAGATGTCAAGATGTTTGATATGAACAGGGCCCTACATTAATGGCAATAATAATAATACTCATACCCGAACGGGCGATAAATGTATTGTCGCTGGTCAATATCAATAGAATACCAATTTTCTGGGTGGGGGTGGGCTGGGGGGCTGGCGGTTATTGCCACGATCACCCCCCCCCCCCTCGCGCCCTTCCCCTCCCACTTGGATATGCCCAGAGCGGAAGCTGAGAATTCAATTCTTCTCAGGGGGCATTGCTGGCGAGACCAGGAGAACTAGGATCCCACTTTTTTCTTTGCGTCTCAAATGTGGGTAAAACGAACGTACCGAGGGAGGGAGGGGGGGGCTACGCCGATGGTAACTTATGGAGGCATCTACAGGGTGCGAGCGCGCTGTTTTCAATCCGTACAATCGCCAAGGGGCAGCTGCGGCAGTGAGGAAATGTCGTCTCCCTCGCCTGGGTTCTATCCCGGATCCTGACAATGCCTGTACCGTGTCAGTGTTTGCAGTCCCCGCGTTCTCTCTCTCTCTCTCCGGTCGCGTGAATTGTTCGGCGTTGCCCCCCCCCCCCCGCTCCCAACCCCAACCATCCACATTGAGAATCAACGCGCGCTCAGATTATTAGGCTGCCGCTATAAATTATTCCCGTGCCGCACGATGACGATACCCGCCCCTTCGGCGATTGGTGACTACGACGAGGAGCCGTCATCGCGCGTGGCGAGGTCGTCTCTGAACGGCGGCTCACGGGCTCATTGGGCTTTACGTGGTTAAGAAGCCGAGCACTCCATTTGTATTTTCTCCGCGTGAATTCGATCGGAAACCCAGCGAATGGGAAGAGGAGGGGGAGGAATTGGGAGGGGGGGATGGAGGGGGGCTCAAGCCCCTCCCAGCCTCCCCCCCCGACTAAACCTCCCCACCCCCTCCTTCCACCCACACCGCGAGCTGTCGTGTTCTTCTACGTTTGGTCCCTAAACAGGGGTCTTATATCCCCACACTGGGGGGAAGGGGAGAGGGGGGATCTAAGGGAGAAGAGTTTAAAGGTTAGGACCAGTAGAAGGGGGTCAGGGTGACATCGTAAAAGGGGTGAAAGAACGGCGCGTGGCGGCGACAGGTGTTCACGGTCACCTGAGACGTGCACACACCTGCACAGGTGTATCGCACACCTGTAGGGCACCTGTACAGGTGCATCATGCACCTGTAGGGCACCTGCACAGGTGCATCGCACACCTGCAGGGCACCTGTACAGGTGCATCATACACCTGCAGGGCACCTGTACAGGTGCATCATGCACCTGTAGGGCACCTGTACAGGTGCATCGTACATCTGTAGGGCACCTACACAGGTGCATCATGCACCTGTAGGGCACCTGTGCACACACTTCGACACACGTGGGCATCTGTGTGTGCACAGAAACGAGAAACGATACGTACACCTGCACAGGCACACATACACTGACCTGTGCATGCACCCATATGCACACCTGCACAGGTACACATACACGCGCCTGTACGCACAGCTGCACGTACACCTGCACAGGTACCCATACACGCGCCTGTACGCACAGGTACACATACGCCTGCACAGGTACCCATACACGCGCCTGTACGCACAGGTACACATACACCTGCACAGGTACACATACACTGACCTGTGCGTGTACCCATATGCACACCTGCACAGGTACACATACACCTGCACAGGTACACATACACCTGCACAGGTAGACATACACTGACCTGTGCGTGTACCCATATTCACACCTGTACAGGTACACATACACCTGTACAGGTACACATACACCTGCACAGGTACACATACACCTGCGCAGGTACATACACGCGCCTGTGTGTGCGACTTGCACGTGCCCGTATGTACACCTGTATTTACACCTACACCGACCCCACTCGGCTCACCGCTAACCCTCGCTCGATCGTCATGAAGTGCAACCTCACCGTTAGCCCCCTGCTCTCGTTACCGATCAGCAAGGGAATACGCAACGGGCCAAGGGGGTCCCCTCCCCCTGTTCGTCAAGGGGGTCCCCTGCGCGAGGTTCCCATCGCTAAAACCGCTGGGGTTTCCAAACCGAGCGGTATTTGTTGTTGTTGTTGTTTTTTCATTTTACTGGAATAAGCCTCTTTGTAATTAAACACAAGTTTCGGAGAGATCCTGCATATGCACCCATGGATTGTGTATCTGCTTTCCAAACGTGTGTTTGCCTTACTCGAACGTTGATGTGATTGATCATCTCCACTCGTAACGTTTCGCCGCCACCACTGCCACCGCATGGTGTTCGCTCTTCGCTCTCGTAGAGAGAAGGGGTGGCGGGGGGAGACTCAGATACGCCAGGAGGAGGAACCACAGCCGAGGAGCGGGGAGGCTGCAGCAGCAGTAACCACGGTGGCTAGGAGATGCTAACTACCTCGCCTGGTATACAGGAGGTCGTGGGTTCAATCCCGACCCTGACACCTGCTGTATATTTGGAGTTTGCGTGTCTCTCTCTCTCTCATCATCGTCACGATGGCTAGGAGATGTTAACTACCTCGCCTGGTATCCAGGAAGTCGTGGGTTCAATCCCAACCGTGACGCCTGCTGCTGTATATTTGGAGTTTGCGTGTCTCTCTCTCTCCCCGTGGTCGCGTGGATTTTTCTCCGGGTCCTCCGGTTTTTCCCTCCACATTTATACTCGACATGACGCGTTTAGAGTATTTGGCTGCGATACATTCTCACGCGATGATGATAAGCCACTTCGTTGAGCTATTATATTTTGAGAGCCGGGTCGCTTCTGAAAAAGAGCTATAGAGCTTACTTGAGCCTTAAATAAATAAAGTTTAGAAGAGTAGTTTAGCAGCCACGCGGGAGGAGCCAGCGCTACCAACAATTGCCGAATCCCTGCCGGTCCTCCACATACGAAGGTGTCATCGGCCAATGTATCAGTTGTTTATTATACACCACGTGGGAGGAGCACCCAGAGGTCAATCCACGCGTGCAAGGGGGCAACGCTCTATTCCACACAGATGAAACAGGCAGAGTCCATACTGTGCTGTACCGCCTTCTCCTGGCGAGCCATGATACGGCAACCTCCTCCACGACCACGGGAAAGTGGAGTTTCGCAACAACGTCAGTGTGTGTGTGTATGTGCGGCGATGCCCCAGCATCGGCTGCTGCTGCTGCCTCCCCGCACCGCTGGGTCACTACAGGCGGCCACGTGCAGCGACGTGGCCACCGTCACCGCCCGGCTAATTTAATCGGAAGCCGGTGGTTCGCCGGCAGGGCGAAGCGCACATGAACATTAGCAAATTGTCCTTTTATCCCTGGCTCTTTTTGCTCGTGTCTCTCCCAAGTGTGCGCGCGCGTGTTGGGGCAATAACGCATTGCACAATGCGAGCCCGGCTTCCTTTAGGGTGAGGGCACCGCCCCCCCACCCCGCCGCCCCGTCGTTACGGATGGATGGACGGAGGAGCCGGAGAACGCGCGAACCCCTTCCAACTCTCAGCCGGAGAGAGAGAAAGAGAGCGCCGGGAGCGTGGAGTGGCCCGCCTTGCCCCTGCCATCCCATTGGAAACCCCAGCGACTTCCCGCCGCTGCCTCCAATCTTTTAAACGGTGAAGGACAAAACACGAGCACACAAATACAGCTTGGGACGGGCGGTCTGGGCGGGGGCGGGGTCGACTGCTCACCGTGCCAAACAATCACCAAGGTGGGGGACGCAGGGACGCGGTTGGGTGGGAGGGGGGGGCTACAGTTCAGGGGGGCTAAGAGAGGCGAGGGAGTCACGGACAGAGGTTATAGGGGCTTCAGGCTGGAGGCAGCCTGCTCGGGGCCTACACCTAGGAGCTAGGACTATCACTAGGGGCTACATCTGGGGGCCAGCCGCCCCCAGAATTAAAACAGACCTTGCGCCATTCCAGCCGCTGACCCCGGGGGGGGACCGGAGTCGGGCCCCGCCACCCTGGGCCCCCGCCGGGGCCCCCGCCGCTCACAGCGGGCTCTCCGTGTCGGCGCAGGCACCGCCGCCGACGCCGCCGCCGACGGCCACGGCCGCGGCCACGGCGGCGCCAGCGGCACCAGCGGCGTTGGCGGCGGCGTTGGCGGCGGGGGCGGCTGCCGCGGCGCCGTCCTCCCCGTTGCAGCGCCCGTTGGCGTCGCAGTCGCTGGCCGAGCGGCTCAGCTGCACTTGCACGGCGCCGGCCCTGGAGGCGCCCGGCACCGGCAGGTCCGGGCTGGGGGTCACCAGCTTCTGCAGCCGCTGCGGGCGCACGAGAGGGGCGGGTTAGTGGGGGGCGCCTGGACGGGGGTAGTGAGTGGGGTGGTGGTGGTGGTGGGGGTGGTAGTGGGGGTATTGGCTGATTAGATGATGGTAGTGGTGGTGGAATTGGGTGGGTAGATGGTAGTGCTGGTGGTAGTATTGGATATGATGATTATGGTGGTGGTTTTGAATGGGTTGATGATGGTGGGGGTGATGGTGGACGTGGAGGATGGGTCACCAGCTTCTGGGGGGGGGGGGCAACACAACGGGTGACTGTGCAGCATTGTCGGTTGTAATGGCGGTTGTGATCGTGGTGGCGATGAGTGAGTGTGATGATTTTGTGTAATGAGTGTGATGATTGTAAAGAGTGTGATGGTTGTAGTAAGCGTTTAATGAGTGAGTGCGTTGTGAGTGATTGCGCTGTGAGTGAGTCGTGAGTGTAGTGTGATAATTGTAGTGAATGCGTTGTGAGTAGTGAGTGTATAAGTAGTGTGATAAATGCAATGAGTGTGTTGTGAGTGAGTGCGTAGTGTTTGAATGTGTAGTGAGGTAGTCGTGAGTGAATAACTAGTGTGATGATTGTAGTGAGTGCGTTGTGAGTCCGTGGTGAGTGAGTAGTGAGCGAATAGTGGGTGTGTTACTAGTGTGATGATTGTTGTGAGTGTGTATTGAGTGAGTAGCGAGTGCATAAGTGAGTGTGATGATTGCAGTGAGTGAGTAGTGAGTGAATGCGTAGTGAGTGAGTAGTGAGTGTATACCTCGTGTGATGATTGTTGTGAGTGTGTATTGAGTGAGTAGCGAGTGCATAAGTGAGTGTGATGATTGCAGTGAGTGAGTAGTGAGTTTTTAAGTAGTGTGATGATCGTAGTGAATGCGTAGTGAGTGAGTAACGAGCGGATACAACGCGTGTGACGATTGGAATGCGCGGGTTGCGAGTGCGTGTATCGAACGTATGCGACACAGTGGCAACGCGCATTCACGTCGTAACGCCGCTCGCCACGTGCACCACGAGAGCATTACGCGACAACTTCCACGTCGCGTTCGATCGTGTCGGCGACTCGCGCACCGATTTCGGTGTCGAGACGTCACCGGGGCAACGATCCGGCGATCCGCCTCGGTTCGCTACCCGAGGACGCCACCATCGCGTCGTCTGCCTCCGCGCGTGCGGAGAGCGCGCCCCTCTCCAGCGCTACCGCCGTGCTAACTTCTACGTAAATTGGTCTATGGGTCTCCCCGCGAGTCTACGGGAGAGAGAGAGAGGCAGAGGCAGGGCAGTTGTAGCCAGAGAAGCAGAGGGAGTATGATTGGGGGGGGGGGGGGGGGTGGGGGGAGAGCACGGGCTGACTGCACCGCCTCATCCCTCCCGTGTCCACATCGCTGGCTCGGGCTGCCTCCACACAGCAGCAGCAGCAGCTGCAGCAGCAGCAGCTGCAGCAGCAACAGAGCGGCCGCACTGCACCGAGGAGCGTCTGCACTGCGCAGTCCGCAGCACCGTCGGGGGGGATCGATGTCGGAGGCGGAGACGCAACCGGCACCCACACGGCTACGACGTTCGCCTTGTCTCGCTCCTCCGCAACGCAACCGGTCGCCCACCACTCCCCCCCCCTGCTCCCCCCTGCCCCCCCCCCTTGCCCCCCCCCCGTGCCCCCCCCCATCGTGCCCCCCCCCCCCATCGTACCCCCCCCACCACCCCCACTCTCAACTCCCTTTCCCTTCCGCCGACCGTCCCAGCGCCGTCGCCCCGTTGCCAGGGGCGGCCCGGTTGCCACGACAACCGCTGCCCGGTCGCCACGGCGACCGCTGCCCGGTTGCCGGGGTGATGGTGGAGGGGGGAGGAGGAGGGAGGAGGTTGTGGGTTCATCTACCTCCCTGAAGGTGCCTGTGGTGGTGAGCAGCTTGTATCCGCCGCCGATTGGAATGCAGATCATGGAGGACAGCGCCAGCATCCAGCCGATGCCGTAGCCCCAGTCGGGGTAGGTGTAGGTCTTGTTGTACGTCAGCGGTTGGTACTTGATGAGAGAGAAGAGGAAGATGCTCTGTGGGAGATACGGCCGGTAGCGGGAGGGAGGGGCACGTCATCATTATTATTATTTAGTTGTTATTATTTATTATTTAAATATTTAGTCGGGGGCGACCAGGGTGCGCGAAGTGAAACATACGTGTCGATCGCATGACAATGCGTGTACCGCCATACAAAGACAAAGATCCCCCGTATAGCCTTTGACAGGCTGTCGGGGCAAGTGCTATTAGCGAGTAGCACCTGTAAGGGCCGGCACGGCGCACCAGGGGGTGGTGTGGCCGACACCAGGCAGCCAATACGTGCACGCATACGTAGAGACAAAGATCCCCCGTATAGTATTTTACAGGCTGTCGGGGCAAGTGTTGCTAGCTAATAGGTGACCTTTCGGGCAATGGCTCTTGTTCAGAACACAGATAGGCCAAGGAGGTATCACCAAACGATGTATTCGTATGGACATATGTTGAACTTCTTTCGCACCGTACGTAGCCAACAGCGTTAATCGGAGGTGCAGGGGAAGGACAACAAACTAAATGCAAACATCAGTTGTAAAGCAATGAGCTTCCAATCTATATTTTTAAAATGCATAGCTCCAGTGGCTTCCTAATATCAGAAGGAAGAGCATTCCAGACGGCCGCAGAAGCGCGTCTGAAAGCACGCGATGCAGTTACCAGCCCCCTACTGAGCATCTGTGAATAAAATGAAATCACCAAAATTAAAACTGGCACGGCGCACGAAGGTGTGGTGCGGACGGGACACCGTCCCCCTGCCTTTGTCTCCCCCATTGCTGATTTTTTTCACACCGCACCAGGTGCTCATTTATGGCTGAGTCGACCTAGGTGAGGTTACAACACTGGTTCAGATAATCGCCACTGGCGCTGGCCATGAGCGGGAATCCATTGCGGGTCAACGGGTTCGTGGCGCAGCGCCCTGACTGCTGCGCTACCACTCCCCCAACACTTGCATGCTCAAACATACACACATAGACAAAGATCCCCCGTATAGCCTTAACAGAATATTGGGGCAAGTCCGATGAAAGCTGACACGGCACACAACTGGGTGAGTGGACAACACCATGTCCGGTGATCTTTGTCTCCTTCATGGCGATGTATACACACCGCACCAGGCACTCATTTGAGGCTGAGACGACCCAGGGGAGGTGCAGGATCGATTCAGAGAATCAACACTGGTGTTGGCTGTGAGAAGGAATCAAACTCGGGTCGCTGGGTTCGTAGTGCTGCGCACTAACCGCTACACTACCACTCCCCCAACCATCACTACCACCAACAACAACAACCGACATTCGCTACTAAGTGGCGGTGACATCACCACGGTGCTTGCGCCAGGCTATGTGCACGTTGAGGCCACGTGAAGTGTCGAACGCTCGCTGGCAGGAGGTCATGGGGCAGACCCAGGTGCCACGGGTCGACTGACTGGCCGATGCACCACCTGTGCCTCCTACTCTGCCAACTCGCTGTGCTTTAGCCATCCCGCACTCCGCTCGTTGTTGTGAGCGTTGCTCCTCCGCCCTCCGTTGTTGTTGGAGGGCGACTGCCTCCAACTGCCCAGTAGCAGCGTCCTTCACGAGCCTCCTCCACAGAGGCCGATCTTGGCACCTCTAGTACAGTCATCGGCAAGTCCACTCAGCTCCACATCCTGCTGTACCACATCACTCCATCTCTTCTCTAGCCCGTGTCGCACCCATTTAGCCCCGTCTATCCGGCCGAACAAAAGCTGTTTAGGCATGCGGTGGCTGGGCATGCGGGCTACATGACCCAGCCAATACCCCCACGACCACCACCATCATCTACCCATCCAATACCCCCATCACCACCATCATCACAACCATCTACCCACTCAATAACCCCACCACTACCATCTACCCACCCAATAACCCCACCACCACCATCACCACCACCATCTACCCACCCGCTCAATGTAGTGTCCGCTGTTAATTGGACGGTGCGTAGTATCTGCACGGTTAATCCGCACCACCGCCGACACTTTCGCCACCGCCGCAGTAATTACCAGGGCGGCCACGAGATACGAAACCGTGAACGTCTGCAAGAAGCGGCGAACGCGCAAATATGATTCGTGGGTCATGAGTACGCACCTCCGATTAGCACGGTTTTACTAAGTACGGCGCGAAAGACGTTCAGCATACGAACATCCGTGAGGAATTTGAGTTAAGCCTCGTGATAGCCAACACCATCACCACACTGTGCTGTGCCATCACGACACCTTCACCAATCCATCACTGGACCATCACCAATCCATCGCCATGCCATCACCAATCCATCACTCACTGGACCATCACCACACCATAAAACGGTTGTCTAAATTGAAAACGAATTTCTTTAGAACTGCTTTCTGTGTTCAGTTTTGTTGTCCTTCCCCCGCACCTTCGATGAGTACGGTTGGCTACGTACGGCGCGAAAGAAGTTCAGCATACATGCAGACACCAATCAATCGCCACTCTGCCAACACCATCAGCACGCCTTCACACATCGATCACCGGACCATCACCACGACGTTTAACCCTGGCCCTTAATCTCACCGCGCAGATGCCAGGGGTCACGTACATCCAGCACCACTTAATGAGAGGGAACGGCCGGTATCCAATCATATCCTCGATGTTGTCGTAGAATCTGTCCCCTCCTGCACTCGCACACAAAGACAAAGGTAGCCCCTGTAGCCCACGCATGTTGCTGGGGCAAGTGCTGATTCAAAGTAGCACCCTATGAAGGCGTGGGTGGCCAGAACCACGCCCGACCGCCTTTGTCTCCCCAGTGTTGATGTTTACACACCGCACCACACGCACACAAAGATTCCCCCGTATAGACTTTAACAGGCTGTAGGGGCAAGCGCGGTGAGCGAGCACTTCTCTCCACTCTTCTCTGTTCAGCACACCCAGACACAGCACACAGATACAGCACACACACAGCACACACACACAGCACACACACACAGCACACACACAGCACACACACAGCACACACACAGCACACACACAGCACACACAGCACACAGCACACACACAGACACAGCACACACAAACACAGCACACACACATCACTTACATTTAACTTAGCCACTTATTGACATAACCACTTCTTAACTCAGCCACTTATTAACTTAGCCACGTAATAGCTTAGACACTTCATAACTTAGCCACTTCATAACATAATCACTTCTTAACTTTGCCACGTCCTAACGCAGCCACTTAATTGTCATCGATGTGAAACGCTGTAAGATTCGATGCCAGGCGACATGCGAGCTGTAATTAGTGCCATTTGTATTATTCGCTTCGGTTTCTGTCGTATCCACTGCTGCTGCTGCTGCGCTTGGCACTGCTGACGCCGCGAGAAAGAACGATCCTAGGGGGACCCCCCACCCCCCACGAAATATTGCTGACCATCACAAAAAGGGAGTCCCCTAAGTCATTGCTCCCCCCCCCAACTCCCCACCAGCCTCCCTCCCCATTCATTAATCACGCACACATTGTGAGTGAATCAGGTAGCAGAGAGGGATGGGAGGTTGGGGGGGGCATTGGTGGCTGGTGGGAATTGGGGGGGCATTGGTGGTTGGTGGGAATGGGGGGGGGGGGGCAATGGTGGCTGGTGGGAATTGGGGGGGGCATTGGTGGCTGGTGGGAATTGGGGGGGGGGGGCATTGGTGGCTGGTGGGAATTGGGGGGGGCATTGGTGGCTGGTGGGAATTGGGGGGGGGGGGGGCATTGGTGGTTGGTGGAAATTGGGGGGGGCATTGGTGGCTGATGGGAATTGGGGGGGGGGCATTGGTGGCTGGTGGGAATTGGGGGGGGCATTGGTGGCTGGTGGGAATTGGGGGGGGCATTGGTGGCTGGTGGGAATTGGGGGAGGGGGCATTGGTGGCTGGTGGGAATTGGGGGGGGGCATTGGTGGCTGGTGGAAATTGGGGGGGAGGGCATTGGTGGCTGGTGGAAATTGGGGGGGGGCATTGGTGGCTGGTGGGAATTGGGGGGGGGGCATTGGTGGCTGGTGGGAATTGGGGGGGGGCAATGGTGGCTGGTGGGAATTGGGGGGGGGCAATGGTGGGTGGTGGAAATTAGGGGTCAAAGCCAAGGGGGGAGGGGGGCTGTAGCAGGGAGCAGTGCTGGGCTCTGACCCCTCCCCTTTCTCCCCTGTGGGTGGGTAGGTGAGTGGGTAGGAGAATTCGCGAATGGGTGAGTGGTTGAGTGAGTGGTTGAGTGAGTGGTTGAGTGGGTGAGAGCGTGGTTGTGTGGGTGGGTGGGTGAGTGAGTGAGTGAGCGGGTGGGTGAGTGGTTGAGTGGGTAGGTAAATTAGTGGTTGAGTGAGTGAGTGCTTGGGTGAGTGAGTTGGTGAGTGGGTGAGTGAGTGGTTGAGTGAGTGAGTATATGAGTGAGTGAGTGGTTGAGTGAGTGAGTGGTTGAGTGAGTGAGTGGTTGAGTGAGTGAGTGGTTGAGTGAGTGAGTGGATGAATGGGTGAGTGGATGAGTGAGTGGGTGAGTGAGTGGGTGAGTGAGTGAGTTGGTGAGTGAGCAGGTGAGTAAGCGGGTGAGTGAGTTGGTGAGTGAGCAGGTGAGTAAGCGGGTGAGTGAGTGGGTGAGTGAGTGGGCAAGTGCCTTCACCGTATATCCATCCGATGCAGATGGACTCAAAGACAGCAACGAAGAGCAGACACATGCCACTGGCCGCGTAGTAGTCGAACAGCTGGAAGATGTACATCCCTCCCTACAACGTCACCAACGTCAACAACAACATCAACAACATCACCATCAACAACGTCATCAACAGCATCAACCAGTGCCGGCCCGAGCCTCTTGGGGGCCCTAAGCAGAATTTGATTTGGGGGCCCCCCTCCCACCACGCAGACTCATCTGTGCTAGAAGGTGGCCAGGGGGCCCCAAGCAGCCGCTTAGTTCGCTTATGCCTCGGGCCGGCCCTGGCATCAACTTCACCACAACCATCAACGTCATCAACATTAACAACATATAAATGTTGTCCTTCCCCCACACCTCCGATTAGCATGGTTGACTAGGCACAATGCGAAAGATGTTCAACATTCTTACATACATCACCATAACCATCAATATCACCATCAACATCACCATCAACGTCATCAATATCACCATCAACATCACCGTCAACAACATCACCGCCATCAACTCAACATAAACATCAACAATATCACCACCATTAATACACGTGCACACACATAGACGTAGAGATGTGTGTACACACAAAGACAAAGATCCCCCGTATAGCCTTAACAGACTGTTGGGGCAAGTGCTCCTACAGTCACACGTACATTACTTTGTATTATTAACATTATTACCCTTACACTATGAGACCTCCTTTACCAGTGGCAAAATATAATAATAGGTTTTTACCCTTTCATCTGGCGTCATCTGGTCCAACACCAATGGAGACTAGGCTCTAAGAAAAGCTGTCTCGGGTGTGGACCAATCAACTTCAAGGACAGTGCATATCATTATCATCACCAGAGTTGCTTCTTTTTGTTTGCATTTTGACTGCTTGTGTTGTGGTTATTGCAAACATGATGCCTTGTATAAAGGTGTCAGTTTTTGTACCAGTTGAAAGGGTAAAAACATATTACTAATATTACCCTTGTTCACACACTCACCGAGTCTCCAGACCCGTTTTCAGGACGGTCCTGCCAAGATTGTCGCAGTAGGGGGATCTATGATGTTGTTGCTGTGTGAAGCCAATTGAGTGATTTGCGGGCAATTTTTCAGCATTGAGACGTTTGGCCAATATTAGTTCCACTGTGGGTTTGGCTATGAGAGGAAACCGGTGAACCTGGAGGAAACCCATGCAGAACAGGGGGAGAATATACACACTCCAAAGATCCATTAAGGGGCCGTCCATATATGACGTCACACGATTTTGGACGATTTTTGACCCCCCCCCCCTCGTCACACGGCGTCACAAAAAGTCAGAACCCCCCTCAAATATGATGTCACAAAGCTCTACCCCCCCTCAAAAAAATAAAACATGCTTCAAATCGCTTTCAACTATTGTCATTGTAGTGCATACTTAATGTGGCGCTGCACTCTGATGTTGTAGGAGAAAACATTTATTAAAAAGTATATTTAATTAAGTAGAACGTGTTGTCTATATTTATTTAAAGTTGCGCATTTTGATGTGACGTCATATTTCTCAACCCCCCCCCCCCCTCGTCACACATCGTCACAAATGTCTGACCCCCCCCCCCCTTCCCTAGGTGCGTGACGTCTTTTATGGACGGCCCCTAACAGACTGTTGAGGCAAAGTGCTGTTAGCGAGCACCTATGAAGGCCGGCACGGCACACGAGGGGGTGGGTGACGACCACAATGCTCGGCCGCCTTTGTCTCCCCAGTGGCGATTTTCACACCGCACCAGGTACTCATTGGAGGCTGAGTCGACCTAGGGGAGGCCCTGAACCGATTCAGATAATCGTCACCGGTGTTGGCCGTGAGCGGGAACCGAACGCGGGTCGCCGGGTTCATAGAGCAGCATAGCGCTAACCACTGCGCCACCGCTCCCCACTCCACATACTCCGTAGGCCAGGTATTGTCACGATGCCACCCTGGCTGCTATAAAGATGCAAGTCTACGCACGTGTGCATATATGTAGATCTAGACCAAGATCCCCACTGTAGTCTCAACAGCCTCTTGAGGAAAGTGCTGCTGGTGAAGATTGTGGTATGGGCAGAACCATGTCTGTCAGCCTTTGTCTCCCCAATGCCCATGTTTATTTTGCACACCGGGCACTCATTTGAGGGCCGAGTCGACCTAGGGGAGGCCCAGGACCGGTTCAGGTAATCGTCACCGGTGTATTGGCTGCGAGCGAAAATCGAACTCGGGTCGCCGGCTTCGTAGCGCAGGGCGCTAACCGTTGCGCCACCACTCCCCACGATGCACACGTGCACACAAACCAACACACGGACAACGTGCACGCGTCCAGCATTGGCGGTCAGTCGCCTCCTCGTCGCTCTTCTATCGCTACTACAACCACGGTGACGACCATTCCCGTGAACTTAACACGTTGAGTCCTCGACCACAACCACCACCACACTGCAGGTCACAACAACGCACTCGCCCACTCGTTCAATCGCACACTCACTCACTTGCCCACTCACTCTCTAACAAAGACAAAGAGCACCATTGGAACCTCATTTTCCATTAATGCTTACCCCGAGCTCTCATACTCTGATGGTGCATTGTCTTTGAGTTGTGCGCCTTTTGGCATCATCTGGTCCAACCCATGTGAGACTAGGCTCTAAGGAAATCTGTCTCGGGTGTGGACCAATCAACTTCAAGGACAGTGCATACATTATCAGATTTATGTTTTTTGTTTGCATTATGGTTGCAGGTATTGTGGTCTATGCAAACATGACTCCTTGTAAAAGAGGTGTCAGTTTTGTTGCCAGATAGAAGGGTAAAAAAACAATTATCAAAGACAAAGAGATCCCCCGTATGTGCGACGTGCCGGCCTTCGTAGGCGCCGCTTGCTTCACGGCGCTTGCCCCAACAAGCGCGTTGAGGCTGCGCGGGGGATCTTTGTCTGGGTGCGCGTGCGTACCTCCGTGAGCATGATGAGGCCGAGGAAGAAGGAGATGATGGACACGCACAGGATGAGCAGCTCGCGTCTGCGGCCGAAGCGGAACGTCTTGGGGTACATGTCCACCATGGCCGTCACCAGGCTCTCCACGCACACGAACTGGGGGGGGGGAGGGGCACGGGGGAACGCACGGATGTAGAGGAGACACGTGGACACGGGAGGGGGGCGAGACGTGGAGTTGGAGGGGACACGGGAAAAGGGTGACAGGGTGAGACACGTGGGGGGGGGGGGGGGGGGTGGAGCAGGGGGTTAGAGGGGACAGGGTGAGGCACGGGGATAGAGGGGTAGAGGCATGGGGGGGTTGGACTGGGTGCAGGAGAGAAGGAGGCACGGGGATAGAGGGGTAGAGGCATGGGGGGGTTGGACTGGGTGCAGGAGAGAAGGAGGCACGGGGACAAGAGGGGCAGCAGGGAGGATAGAGAGAGGGACAGGCCGGGCGCGTGTGACGTCTGGGTGGTGCACGACGTGACGCGCGCGGGGCGGTGATGTCGGCGGCAAATTTTCTCTCATTCCTTTATTTTGTTTGCTCACTCGAATAATTCCACCTGGGCGAATATTCACCACGGCGACGCCCCTAGCTCACCACGGCGGGCCGGCACGCCGCTTACCCACCTGGCTGTCGAGGCCCAGGAATATGAGCATGAGGAAGAAGAGTGACGCCCAGAGCGGGGCGAGGGGCATCATGGAGACAGCACGCGGGTAGGCGATGAACGCCAGGCCGGGACCTGGGGAGACACGCGGCCAGGGAGACACCGAGCGTGGCGAGTTTACGTTTGTTGTGTGGTCGCTTGTTTGTCTCCTGTGATACGCGCCGCGTCCCTCCGAAGGTCAGGCGTCTGTTGTACGTACGTACGTTGAACTTCTTTCGCGCCGTACGTAGCCAACCACGATAATCGGAGGTGTGGGGGAAGGACAACAAACTAAACACAAACGTCAGTTCTCAAGAAATTAGTCTTCAATCGAGATGATTTAAAAGTGCATAGCACCCCGGTGGGCTTCCTAATATCGGAAAGGAAGAGCGTTCCAGACGGCCGCAGAAGCCCGTCTGAAAGTGCCACGCGATGCGGTGACCATCTTTGTTCGATGGCTTAGCCGAAAGCTGCTGCTGCGAGGATTACCGGAGTTCGCGTGACGATGGTTTATGCTCCTTGACAAAATCAGCGTTGTGTGTAATGAGTGCGACCTGTTCCTGGACTGATCGGACTGTTGCCGCCGTGCAGCACCCAAGCTTTGGGACAACGCTTTTCCTTTGCTAATTATCAGACGCTCAGAGTCGATGGAGCTATTTAAGTCCCATCTTCTAAACTCACCTCTTTAAACTGGCCTCTACCCCCTCCCCAGCCTAGGTCTGGCCATACATCCTGGTTCTGAGCGAGTGGGTGAGTGGATGAGTGAGGGGGTGAGTGGGTGACCCGGAGAAAAATCCACGCAACCCACGGGCAGAATATGCAAACTCCAAATATAGAAGCGTAAGGGTCGGGATCTAACCCACGACCTCCTGTATGCCAGGCGAGGTAGTTAACATCTCCTAGCCACCGTGGCACCCTTTAATATTGTTGGTTCCCTCGAATGCGATCGCTATTCAGTATCCTCAATGTTGTTATTCGCCGCTGTAACTTCCTATTTCTTGTCACCAAGCGTCTCCGCTGCTTTACGACATTCTTTCATAAAGCAGCTGACGGCTAAATGCTTCTTACCCACATCAACAAATACAATCAATGAGACGCCGTGGGTGGGAGACACGCGGAAGCAGGGGACACTGAGAATGGGAGACATGGTGATGGGAGATACGGGGAGTGGGAGACACAGGAGGCAGGAGACAGAGGAGGTGGGAGACACAGGAAGTGGAAAATACAGAGATGGGAGACACGGGAGCTGGGAGACATGGGAGGAGAGAGACACGGGAGCTGAGAGACACGGGAGGAGGGAGACACGGGAGCTGAGAGACACGGGAGAAGGGAGACACGGGAGGAGGGAGACACGGGAGGTGGGAGACATGAAAGGAGAGAGACACGGGAGCTGAGAGACACGGGAGGAGGGAGACACGGGAGGAGGGAGACACGGGAGGTGGGAGACACGGGAGGTGGGAGACACGGCAGGAGGGACACACGGGAGGAGGGAGACACGGGGAGGAGGTAGACACGGGAGGAGGGAGACACGGGAGCTGGGAGACACGGGAGGAGGGAGACACGGGGAGGAGGGAGACACGGGAGCTGGGAGACACGAGAGGAGGGAGACACGGGAGGAGGGAGACACGGGAGGAGGGAGACACGGGAGGAGGGAGACACGGGAGGAGGGAGACACGGGAGGAGGGAGACACGGGAGACACGGGAGGAGGGAGACACGGGAGCTGGGGGACGCGGGAGGAGGGAGACACAGGAGGAGGGAGACGTGGCAGGAGGGAGATGCGGGAGGAGGGAGACACGGGAGGAGGGAGACACGGGAGACACGGGAGAAGGGAGACACGGGAGGTGGGGGACGCGGGAGGAGGGAGACGCGGGAGGAGGGAGACGCGGCAGGAGGGAGATGCGGGAGGAGGGAGACACGGGAGGAGGGAGACACGGGAGGTGGGAGACACGGGAGGTGGGAGACACGGGAGGAGGGAGACACGGGGAGGAGGGAGACACGGGGAGGAGGGAGACACGGGGAGGAGGGAGACACGGGGAGGAGGGAGACACGGGGAGGAGGGAGACACGGGGAGGTGGGAGACATGGGAGGAGGGAGACACGGGAGGAGGGAGACACGGGAGCTGGGAGACACGGGAGCTGGGAAACTCCAGCACCATTTCATCTCCTCAAAGCCGTCAGGGACCGAGCGCTTGGTTGACAATAACTTCCGTCACAAATGTAGTCAGCAAAGTGCTAACGCTGCTGCCCCCTTAACCCGCACCCCCCCCCCACCCTGAACCCACCTGACTCTGCGACCTCGGCGATGTTGACCCCCTGCTCGAGTGCCATGAAGCCGAGCACGGAGAAGATGGCGAAGCCAGCGATGAAGCTCGTGCCGCTATTCAGGCAGCACAGCATCACGCAGTCCCTGCAGGGGGGGGGGGGGGTCACGGGTCAGAGGTCAAAATCCACGACGATGAAAGGGGGGGGGGGTCAAGGGTCAGTACCACGAGGATTCAGGGGTCAGAAGCACGAGGAGTCAAGAGGACACAGCCACTCGAATCAGAGGTCAGGGGTCATTAACAAGGAGTCAGCTGTCAGTACCATAAGCGGTCAGGGGTCAGTATCAAACAAGCCAGGGTCGTGTGTCAAGGGAATGTCTTTCTGTGCGTATGATTGTGTTGTCCAAGTGTGTGTACGTGTGTGGGGAACGGTAGCGTGGTGGTTAGCGCAGCGCAGTGCACAGTGCGCTGACCCAACCAGGGGGCCCAAGTTTGATTCCCGCTCACGGCCGACACCAGTGAAGATTATCTAATACTGTCCTGGGCATCCCCTAGGTCGACTCGGCCTAAAATGAGTGCCCGGTGTGGTTTGTAAACAGCACCGCTCGGTAAATAAAGATGCTGCCCACGTCACACGCTCGTGTACTGTGCCACCCTTAATAGTCTGTTGAAGCTATACGGGGGATCTTTGTCTTTTTCTAGCCGTGTGAGATAAATGGGGAAACGTGGCGTGGTGGTGAGCACACTGCGCTTCGAACTCGGCAGACCTGAGTTCGATGCCCGTCCAGGGCTGAGATCTTATCGGCAGCAAGCGATATCTGAACCGGCCCTGAAGCCTACCTCTAGGTCAACCCAGCCTTAAAATGAGTACCTGGTGTAAAGCATCAGCACTGGAGAGACAAAGGCGTCTGGGCATGTCACTGACCACACCACCCCCTCGTGTGCCGTGCCAGCCTACATAGGTGCTCTCTGACAGAACTTCCCCCAACAGTCCTGTAAGGCTACACGGGGGGATGTTTGTCTTTGAGTGTCCCGTGACCTCTTGACGAAGAGTCACTCACACTCCACGTGACGGCCTCAAGGTGCAACTAGCCTGGCACAAGCGCCGTGGTGACGTCACCGCCACTCGGTGGCGAAACTGAGCCGCGCCGTTTCTGCTGTTGTACAGGCGTGCCTCTAGGCCGACTCAGCCTGAAATTCATCGCGCACCTGTAGCAGTTGTTGTTGTAGTTGTTGTAGCTCCCCAAGGCGGTGAGGCATCCCAGGCAGATGGCGTAGGAGAAGAAGATTTGAGTCCCTGCGTCAACCCACACCTGCGAGAGACACGCGGATAAAGAGAAAGGTCACCCGTATAGCCTACACAGACCGTTGGGACAAGTGCTGTTATTGAGTCCTTGTTTAAGGCTGCAGTGCCAGGCGAGGGAGTGGGTGGCTGGTACCACGCCCGGCCGCCTTTGTCTGCGAGTTGTTCCACCTAGGGGAGGTCCAGGACCGGTTCAAATAATCGCCACCGATGTTGGCCCGTGAGCGGGAATCCAACTCGGATCGTCGGGTTCGACGTGCAGCACGCCAACCACTGCACCACCGCTCTCCGTAGCAGACAGACACGGTAGCACGCAAAGCGACACACACGCGCAGCGTAATGCCACGCTTGCGTCTCTCTCGTTGCTGTGGCCAATTATTCAGTGAAGAACGGAGACGATTAGAATTATCGACAAGCGGCGACGGGGTGGCGAGATATGGACCTCCGCTGTTAGCGACCGACAGCCCAGACACCCGGGGGGTCGATAGCAGATGTGGCGCGTGAACATGGGGAGCTGAGGAGGTCCGTGGCTTGAGGAGTGGCTGGGTGGGTCGGTGGGTGACTGGGTGGGTGGGTAGGTGGCTGGGTGGGTGGGTGGCTGGGTGGGTGGGTGGCTGGGTGGGTAGGTGGCTGGGTAGCTGGGTGGGTAGGTGGCTGGGTGGGTAGGTGGCTGGGTGCGTAGGTGGCTGGGTGGGTGGGTGGGAAGGTGGCTGGGTGGGTGGGTGGCTGAGTGGGTGGGTGGGTGGCTGGGTGGGTGGGTGACTGGGTGGGTAGCTGCCCGGGTGGATGGCTGGGTGGGTGGGTGGCTGAGTGGGTGTGCGGGTGGTTGGCTGGGCGACTGGGTAGTTGGCTGGATGGCTGGCTGGGTAGCTGGGTGACTGGTGGCTTGGTGACTGCGTGACGAGGACGCTGCGTGTTTGGGTGGGAGGCTATCAGTCATCACACCTGAAGACTTTTTCAGAGTTAGTCAACAAAATTATGGCCGAGAGTCGCAAAATCATAGTGAAGTGCGTGATGGGAAGTGGGTTGAATTGATGGAGGAAGCAATGGCAATTATTATTCCACGT